>NC_069684.1:29638429-29945976 GCF_023699985.2 Odocoileus virginianus
TGGCCTCATCTTAACTGATTATATCTGTCAGGTGCTATTTCCACCTCAGGTCACATTAGAAGGCGCTAGGGATTAGGGCTCCAGCATAGGAAGAGTGAGGGGCACAGTTCAACCTGTCACAGACTCTCACACACCCAGCTGTGTCATTTGCAGGTGCTGTGGGTGGCAGGAGCCCGTGGGTGGCAGCCAGGTACATACCTGGTCCTGTGTCCCTGTGTGGATGCTGGCGCCTGAGATCTACTGGCCAGGTGTCACAGGACACCAAGAGGAGGCTGCCTCAATTGGGGGGGCATGCAGAGTGGGGATCCGGGAGTGGTTTAGTTGGTGACAACCTTGAGAACCCAAGTCAGAGTCATCAGAGACCTTTCCAGAGTCAGCATTTTTAGCCAGTTCCAATATCTTTCATTCAAAGATAAAACCAGTGACAGAAACATCAGGACTGGGTTGACTGCTCTTCGAAACCCCTCCTTGTCTGCACCCTGGTGTGTGTGTGTGAGTGTATGCATGAGCTTGGTGAACCTGCAACCGAGAAAACCTGAGGGAAGGTGGCTCCCTGCAAGCCCAAGAACGCAGAAGAAACTGGCTCGGGGGTAACAGACGTCATGTGGAGACTTCAGAAGGACGTGGTCATCAGGACCAAAGCTGTTTGAGATCCCAAAAAGCCCTGTAGCCCCGAGACAGCACTGCCGCTGCAAGAGCATCTGGGCCTTGGCCGCCTGGAGTCCCTCGAGTCCCCTGAGGACAGTGTGGGGTGAGCCAGTGCGGTGGGGGCTGCCTGCTTCTGCCCAGTCTTCTGGTTTCAGACGAGTGCGACCCGAGCCCGGGTCGGCCGACCCGTCACTGCACTCTTCCCCAAGGGCCCTCGGGAGTCCAGTTCAAAAGGAAGTGGTTAAAAATGGACGGCCGGCAGGGAGGAGCGGGGAGGGACAGAGGCCCAGCGGTTGGCTAATTGGAGTGCGGCCCCGGCTTGGGGGGAGGCTGCGCCCCAGACAATGTGCTCCCGAGTTGGGAGCTGGGAAGGCCCGGCAGGATTGTTATCGAATTAGTTGAAGTCAGAACCCCCCTGAATGCAGGAAAGAGGAGAGGGGAAATGAAGGCCCGGGTATAATGCGGCCTAAGTGAGGGGCCCCATTCACTGCCCCTGAAAAGGCCGGCTTCCTTTCTCGGGGATAGAGGAGGCCAGCGCACTTTTGTCTGGTTGGGGGCGGGGCTGTGCTCGGAGGGTATACTTACCTACAGCCAGTGACAGGCGGGGGACGGGAAACGGAGGCATTGAAAATAACTCCCAGTGCCAGCGGAGGGGTGACAGCGGACACAATCACTGTGCACTCATCAAGAGGCTCCAGTGAGCCCCCTTCTCGGGGACTTCCTGGGACTATGGGCCTGGTCACCCCGGGGGAGGGGGCCTTGCCCGCCAAGGACGCCTGACCGCCACTCCCCTCCGCCCCCACTGCGAGTTATGTAGCTAGGCCACTAGGTTCTCTGTCTGCACTTAAAATCTGGAGATGTAATACGTGCTTCAGTGGCTGACCACGTGTGCAAGAAGTAGATCTTAATAGTTGAATTAGAGAATAATATTATTGAAAGTGGCAGTTAAACCTGTGAAATACAGAAACGGACCCGCCAAAAACCTGAACAGCCAGAAATGAGGGGGAGGGGATCATGCAGGTTATGTAAAAAATAAATACTCAACAAAATGCTATGCTCAGTAAATATTTGTTGAATTCACACATTAATTAATTTTCCAGATGAGATTTTCCTAATCCATGTTTTAAAGAGATTAGGGATTAGGAAGGAGGCAGGATCTGATTATGCAGTGGGTCCAGAGGAGATGAAAGGAGCATGGTGTGTGTGAGGTTTGGGGCCTGGACACCTCGGGGGGAGCCCAGGACAGGCTGGCCCGGCCCTGGGTAATCCCCCTATCGGAGAGGCTGTCTTGCTATTCACACTCACCCCCACCCCATGGCGAGGGGACGGCTGCCTCAGCCACTCTACCCTTGGAGTGCGGGCAGCATGCCCTGGATTAGCCACCGAATCTCCAGGTCCCGTGCAATTAACCCTCTCATGGGGGAACTGAAAGGCCGGGGGATGCAGAGGGCCCCAATTCCAGACTCCAGGGTTTTGCAGAAAGTGAGGCATCCAGCCGCCACCCCTGCCTGGTGCAGTGTTGCCCTGAAAAGCCGTTGATGGTGCTCGCTTCCCCCAGCGGCTCCTGGAGTCAGGGATGGGTTCATGGTACCTGCCTTGTCCCCGTTGCCAACAACACTAAGTGGCACCGCTGGCCCAGGTTTCTCAGCAAGGGCCTTTGTCGGGGTCACTGAGCTTCTGATGGTGGCCCTTGAGAGCCCATTGACCCCCATGGACCTGGGCCCGGTCATAGCCCTCTCCTGTGTTGACCGCACAGGGCTGTCTGGGGAATACCAGGGGGTCCCAGTGGGTCGCGACTGGGCATTTGGGAGGGAATCGGGTTGTTGACCCTTTGACTTCGTGTTGGGGTGTCATGGGGAGTCTGACTGTTCCGCTACCCAGTGGGGGCCATGCATCCTTCCTGTCCAGGAATGGTGGTGGGCAGGCATGCGAGGTGCCCTGCAGGGACAAAGCCAGTGTGGACAGCAAGTCCTGACCCTGTCGAGGTGCCTCGGGGCTGAGCCTCACCTCCCTGTTCTGGAACCTGCAGGAGCTCTCTGCCCAGCATTGCAGGCAAGCATGTCTTCTAGGGTCTTTGATGTTGACGGGGACCTTGACCTGGACACTGGGGAGCAAACACAGCTGTGCCCAAGTCCTGGGCTCAGCCAGCTGTTTCCAGGAGAGGCCTCTGGGTGGGCTTGGACCTGCACCCTTGGGACAAGCAAACACACGATTATTCATAGCGAGGCACTCGTGGTCCCCACGTGTGTCTGGCCTGGGGAGCAGAGGGTCTCCTGGCAGCCCAAACTGCCCATCTCAGAGCAGACCTGGGGCTTCCAACCCAGGACAGTTTGTCAGGGCCTGTGGGGTGGACACCTGGCCACAGTAGGAAATGACATGTACTGTTTACTTTTCCTGGGGACCAGCAGTCTGTCTCCTTAGTGGCAGCAAGGAAATGGTCCCCAGGGAGGCGAGGTGATGTGAACTGGGGACCAGGTCTGGGGTCAGATGAGAGGAGAGGCCTTTATGAAGGTGTTCAGCAACAGTGTTGCAGCAAGTGAACCTGTGACATGTTCCGGTTTCACTTGAGCCTCACAGAGAAGGGGGGGTGGAGGCATTCTGAGTGCCCTCTGTGGGGAAGCCTCAGGCCTCATGTCTGGTCCAGGAAGGGAGCACCCATGTGAGAAACTGAGCCGCCCACATGGGGTGCATGGAGGAGACCAGGCCACCTGTGCATTCCACCGTGCACCTACTCCCAGGAGGGCTGACATGGCCCACAGAAGGAGCAACTGGCCATGCTGGGACCAAAGTCTGAAGGATGGTCACAGTGGAGGAGGCCTTCAGCCAGGCGGATGTGTCCACACAGGTGCCAGGGCGCCAAGTCCGTCCATTTGCGTCTACAAAAGAACTTCCCAGAAAGAGTTCTCACCCAGAGCCTTTATCCGCTTTTGATGACTTGGAAAGAAATTCGAGATCTCAAAATCCTAGGCCATTTAATTAACTCCACTCCTCCAAGTGCCCCTAGTGTGTGAGCACCCTGAACAGAGGGCCCTGGACTGGCTTCCTTTCCAGCAGCACGTTTGACAACCTTGGTGCCTCTGGCCTACTCTTGAGGCATAGATCCTGAAGGTTTGGCCTCTGGGGAGGCCAGCGCTCATCCCTTGACAGTTCCAAGGAGGAAACAAAGTGCATTTGAAGTTCAGAGTCGCTGGACTGAGCTGATGTAGGAGTGATGCTGCTCTAAGGCAGCTGCCTTCAGACTGACCACCTTCCCTGCTTATGAACAGCAGCCGCCAGAAGCCCCATTGCCTGATTTGCTGGCCTGTGGCAGGGTGGCCCTGAGATCTGTTTCCATAGCCCTGGATTTGAATCCTGGCTGTGCTATTTGTGGGGGCTTCCCTGGTAACTCAGATGGTAAAGCCCCTACCTGAAATGCAGGAGATTGAGGTTTGATCCCTGGGTTGGGAAAATCCCCTGGAGGGGGCGCATGGAAACCCATTCCAGTATTCTTGCCTGGAGAATCCCATGGAAAGAAGAGCCTGGTGGGCTACAGTCCATGGGGTCAAAAAGAGTTGGACACAGCTTTCACTTTCTGCCTTCTGTTAGCTGGGTGGCCTTGAAGACATCATGCTGCCTCAGGGTGCCTGTCTAAAGGCACCTGGCCTCTCTGGCTGTTGCAGTGATGGAGACCACAGGGAAACAGGCAGATCAGCACCTGCCAAGTGTGTCCTGTGTCCAGAGGGCCGGTCCTTCTGCAGCTCATGAGAGTCCCACAGTCACAGTCAGAGTGTCAGCCCTCAGGGCCTCACCTCCAAGGGGTGGCAGGAGGCCAGTGGAGTGACCCCACAGAGGCACTCCTGGCTCTGTTGACCTGTGGGGCTCAGGACTCCCTGTAGCAGGTGGTACAGGATATTCAACTCACCAGATGCCTGGAGCGCCCCACCCTGATAGTTGACAACCAAGTGTCTCCTGGCATTGGCATTGCTGAGGTCTCCAGGGCAGCGGGACCCCCAGTGAGAACCTCAGGACTTGAGTGGGAGCCCGTGACCTCCTTTCCAGCTTCTTCCTTTGAAACAGTTCCCTGTGCTCCTCTCAGCCAGGACCAGGAGTCCCCAGGAACCTGTGGGGCCTGCAGGTCCAGGAAGCCCAGCTCTCTGCCCTAACCTGCATCTCAAGTTCCATCCTGCCCTGGCCCTCTGTGGATCCCCCTGCTCAGTGACCAGCATCAGGAGACAAATGAGTGTGATCAGCCCTTTTGAGGCAGGATTTGGGAGGTGACACAGCCAGTGAGCTCAGGACCGGGCTAAGGGGGGTCCCATCCACATGGCCTCTGGCCTGCACATCACTGGTTCTCTATGTGAAAGGTCTGGTCTGAATGGAAGCCCAGTTTGGGGGCCCCAGGTTTGTCCTGAGGCTGCAGATATCCAAGAGACCACAGCTGAGTCATGGAGAGAGCGGGGAGAGGTCTCTTCCTGCCCCCTTATAGCTTTCTGTCCAGCTCTGAACAGGGACAAACAAGTGACCCAGCCACTGGATGGCTGAGCAGGCGCAGGCCCATCCAGACCCAGGGGTGTGCCAGGCCCTGGCGGGGCGGGGCCTCCGAGGGCACAGGGGATGTAGCTGGCCTGGGTTGCCTGGGCACCACTGTGGCTTCCCTCCAGGACCGCATGTGAAGGCAGAAACTCTTGGTGATGGAAGGAGACCTCACTCTTGGCGTTTTTTCTTTTGCATGATCGGGTGTTCATGCTCTCATACAGGGTGGGAGGTGGCCCCTCTGTGGTCAGGGGAGACTTACTCTAGCCCACCCTGTGCCTGGGGGGTGGGGAGCGGCCATGGACATAACTCTGCAGGATCCACACACACAAGGGTATCTTGGGATTCTGAGTCACTGATAAGGGAGCACTCTGGGCTCTGGGGGTGCTGGGGGAAGGACCAATATTGAGTGGTATCCGGTGGCATTGACTGTCTTAGTCAAAAGGGTGGGACGTTATGGCTCCAGTGACAAGAAAATTGGAGTCGTTGACCTGGGGAGGGTTTATGCTGGAATAGGAAAGAGACAAAGAGATAAGGACATGAATAAACCATAGACTGGGATTCACCAGCATGGTCACTCTCAGAACCTCAGGAGTCCAGGCAACACCCCGCATTCAACAGCAAAAAATGCAGCTCCACTATGGTCCTGACTGGGTTATCCCAACCTCCACACCCCACCCCCCCATCGTGACCTCGGACAGGCTGGAGCCAGCCTGGGCTCCCTTTACCTGAGAAGTTTTGGGGATGTGACCTCCATACAGGGCACTTCTCGGGGGCCTGGCCAGCAGCATTGGGTGTGGAGTGGCTGTGGGGGGACTGTGTTTCCTCTCTATGTTTCAGCTGGAAGCACCCCAGGTGTGGGGGGAGCTAGGCATCCAGGTAGGCTTCCCGAGATCCCAGGTCAGGAGCCTTTGTCAACAATCTACTACTACAAATGCACCTTTTGTTTTGGAGTTTGCCTGCCAACTGACCCAGGAGCCTCAGCCTCACCTCCCCATCCCCTGAATTCTGGGCCATGGAAGTGTCCTGTAGGCTGGAACTGTCTCCAGAATGGTCCAAACTGGATGAATAAGAAGGTCTGGTTAAGGATGATATTCTAGGAAAGTAGCGGCAACTAGTTGCCTTCTAACCCTCCAAAGCTAAGCTGTTGTTTTTCAGTCAGTAAGTCATGTCCAGCTGTTTGTGACCCTGTGGACTGCTGCATGCCAGGCCTCCCTGTCCATCACTAACTCCTAGAGCTTGCTCAAACATTGAGTTGGTGATGCCACCCAACCATCACATCCTCTGCCGCCCCCTTCTCCTTTTGCCTTCAGTCTTTCCTGGCATCAGAGTCTTTCCCAATGAATCAGCTCTTTGCATCAGGTGGCCAAATGTTGGAGCTCCAAAGCTAAGTGACCAGGCCCAAAACTTTCTCTGATATTTATTCTCCTGCTGCTCTGTTAGCAGAATCCCTATTCTGCACAGGAAATAAGGGAGCACTTCCTAGAGACATTTACAAGAAGGACCTCTGACACTTTCAGGCTGCTTTTTTTTTTTCTCAACTACAGAAAACTAGCTGACTTCTAGTTTCATCTTGTTTTAAAAAGTAACCCAGGTGTGAATATCCAGAACATGATTGTATTGAATTGTTCTATCAGGAAAGAGTGTTTTATGTGCTGCATATACTTCTGCAGCTAAACTTGGCTGTTGTGGTCTTGCAGCCGGCTGGACTGCAAGGGTGGTAGGACAGGCTTCCAGGGGTATTGTCTCTATAACCCATCTAGCTCTGAGTTGTTGCCTGGGGAATCTTCTAACAGATGGGGAAACTGAGGTAAGGAAGGTGGTACACTCTGTAGACTCGGAGTCTAGACCCCCAACCAGAGCGCAGACCTGCAGGCAGCCTGAATCAGGCAGCACAGAAGGTTCTCAGAGGTGTGTGAGTGTGTGTTTGTGTTTGACATTCAGGTCCAATTTCAGTAGCTTAAGCCTCATGATAACGCTGATAAAATATTTCCAAGGCATGGTCTAAGGAACAGATACCATATGCTAAGCTGAAGGGATTAAAATCCAAGAGAATTTGAGGTTGACTCTGTGTCCTGGATTCATGGGGCTGGAAAGGGCTATATTTTAAATCTACTTTATTGAAATACAGTTGATTTGCGATGTTGTGTTATAATAATTTCTGCTGTACCACCAAGTTATACAAACATATGCATTCTTTTTCATATTCTTTTCCATTATGGTTTATTACAGACTAAATATGGGCTTCCCCCAGTTGGTAAAGAATCCGCATGCAATACAGGAGACCCCAGTTCGATTCCTGGTCAGAAGATCCACTGCAGAAGGGATAGACTACCTACTCAGGCATTCTTGAGCTTCCCTTGTGGTTCAGCTGGTAAAGAATCTGCCTGCAGTGCAAGAGTCCTGGGTTCAATCCCTGGGTTGGGAAGATCCCCTGGAGAAGAGAAAGGCTGCCCACTCCAGTATTCTGGCCTGGAGAATTCCATGGACTGTGTAGTCCATGGGGTCGCCAAGAGTCATACAGGACTGAGCGACTTTCACTTTCACAGACTGAATATAGTTCACTGTGCTATACAGTAGGGCCTGATATTTATCCTTCTGTATATAAAAGCCTACATCTGCTAACCCCAAACTCCCAGTCTCCCCCTCCCCTACCAGTCTCCCCCTTGGCAATATCAAGTCTGTTTTCTATGTCTGTGAGTCTGTTTCTGTTTTATAGATAAATTCATTTGTATCATATTTTAGATTTCATATATGTGATGTCACATGGCATTTGTTGTTTTCTTTCTGACTTACTTCATTTAGTGTGACAATCTCTAGTCGCATCCATGTTGCGGCAAATGGCATTCTTTCACTCTTTTTTATGGCTGAGTAGTATTCCATTGTGTATATGGACCACGTCTTCTGGAAGGGGCTATTGTTGACCTCTAGGTACATATTTGTTTACTTATTCATTAGATATTTATTCACTCACTAGATGTATATTCCTTTATTCACTTGGATATTTGTTTATTAACTTATTAGTGTTTATTTACTTATCAGACAAGCACTTATTTTATTTGTTATTTGATGTCTGCTTTTGCCTGTTCTGTCTCGCCTTAGTTGTGTGTTGTTTAGAGGCTGCCGCCTGCTGGGTACCGGCCTGGTCACCGTGAGCCTTGTGGATTGCATCTTCAGCACTGATTTCTTTCCAAGTAGTACAATCAGAAGTCAGTGTGAATTGCTCCCTGGAAGCATCCACCTCATCCACGAGAGGAGAAAAATGTTGGCTTGACTATGCGTCTCCTCTCCGGGCATAGGTCACCAGTTTAAGACGCATGGACTTGATCTATTTTAAAGTGAGCAACAGGCAGGCTCCTAAGAAGAGATAGGTTTAGCTTACAATGAAATTTCTTGGTTGAGTTGTGGTCTTCAGTGGATTCCACCTTGAAAACAAGTTTAGTTCTGCTCCTCTGGTCCTTCTGCTCCGTGATAGTGGGACTATATCCCCAAGGGCTGACCTTTTCCTTGTTCTCCCAGGGGCTGCAGGAGGCCATTAGCCAGAGCAGTGGTAAAGAAGGGCAGGCTGTCCTCTGTGCCCACTCCACCCTTGTGGCCCTCTTATGTTGGCATTTCAGCCACCAGCCAGCTTTGGCTCCTGGAGAACAATAAACATGCAGGAAACAGCAGAGAGTTCCTCCGTGGTGTGTGTGCTTGTGCATGCACTTGTGTGCCTGTGCATGTGTGCATGCTTGTGTATGTGTGCATACTTACACATGTGTGAGCATGCATGTATGTGCATGTGTGCTTGTGTGTATGCTGGTGTGTGTGTATACACTTACGTGTGTGCATGTGTGTTGCTTCATGTATGTGTGCTTGCATGTACTTATACATGTGCATGCATGTATGTGCATGTGTGCTTGTATATATGCTTTGCGTGTGTGCATACTCATGTGTGTATGCATGTGGGTTCATGCATGTGTGCATGCTTGTATGTATGCTTGTGTATGTGTTTGCATACTTGTGTGCATGCATGTGTGTGCTTGTGTGCATACTTCTGTGTATGTGTGCCTGAATGCTTGTGGGTGCACATGTGTGTGTACTTATATGTACATGCATGCGTGTGCTTCTATATGTGCTTGTGTGTGCATACATGTTTGTACTGTCCTTATGTATGCATGTGTGTGCATGTGTGTGCCTATATATATGCTTTGTGTACATGTGTGTGCATATATGTGTGTGCTTATGCTTGAATGCATGCTTGTATGTGTGTGTATACATGCATGTGCATGCATGCCTGTGTGCTTATGTCTGTGTGCATGGTTGAATGTGTGCATAGGTGCTTGTGTGTGGATGTGTGCGTGCCATGCCTGGCAGCCAGGGCCTGGGCTTGAGCCTGCAGGCGGGAGGGTATGCAATGCTGCTCTGTCCCCTCGGAGCACCGCGCCGCAGTGGGCAAAATGGACGACACGTGAAGGGAAGACAATAAACAGCTTCCTACCTGCCCCGATAATGGGCGAGCTCTACGAATTGATTAGCCCTCACGTTGGCTCTGGACGTCAGTTTGGGAGTGACAGTAACAAGCCCCCCAAGGGCTCTGCTAATTTGCACCCCATTCACCACCCCGTGAAAGCCCATCAGAGCCGCGGAAGAGCTGCGCGCGCCCGACCTCATTCAATGGGGGCGATCGCTGGGAAAGGGGCCAGTTTTCACAAAGCCCAAAAGAGCAAATTGGCGGAAGCTTTGTTCTTCCTTTTCCCTTTCATGCCGTCTTGCACTAGTTAAGCTCCTCATTTGTCCCCGCCAGGGCTCAGGGCTTGGGTCACCCTCGGGCTGCCTTTTCAGGTGATCTCCCTGCCCCCCACCCAGCCCAGGCCCAAATGGAAGGTGGGGGCAGGGTGGTCTGAGGTGGGGACACTGCAGGAATCTGGGCCTCCAGGCTGAGACGGGGCGAGGCTGGACCCTGATACAAATGCCAGAGGTGCCCGAAGTCCATCCCTCTCTCTGTCCTCGTGGGGTGGCCCCTCATCCCTACACTTCCGGAGTCTTGGAAGGTGGAGTGAAAGACAGCTTGTCCTCTGGCCTGAGTCGCAGCAGCCTTACTTGCGCCATGGAAATTACAATGAACGAGGCAGTGGCCCTTGGCTCCCACCCAGCATGTGCTGTTTGGCTGCCCCTGTGCCTGACCCTGTCCCTGCCCTCTTCCGTCCCCTCCTGATGTTCAGTGTCAAAGGGGCTGCTTTTAGGACTAGGCCCCGTAAGGGATCGTCCCCCTCGATCTTGGGATGGGACTCCTGGGCATTTGCTTTACTGGATTTCATGCCTCCCCCGCCCCCTCCCTCAGCACTGTTCTAAGTTCCAACCAGCAGCACTTCGGGTGGGAGCCTGGAGGGACTTCCTGCGATAAGACAGTGTCACCTAGGAAGGAAGGGGTGGGTGCGCCCCGCACCCAGTTGCCAGCTTCCAGGGAGCCTAGCTTGTGGAAGCTGCTGCCAATCCCATCCTTAGCACTGGCAACACCCTGTTTGCCAGGCAGGGGCCACCAGGCCAATGGCATGAGCAAACACAGATTTTCAGATTCTTCAGATTAGCCAGCGATGAAGTGGGAAAAAAAGAAAAACACCCAAATCTTTATGCATTAAACATGGCAAACCCATCAAGCCATAGATACAACCATTGTTGCTTGGTTTGTGGACACAAATACCACCCCTCTCACTTTGTTGGGGGCTGGGGGTGGGGCTCTCGTTGTAATTGTAAAATTGTGGTGGCTGTAATTTGCCTCTCGGGTTGTCACCGGCTGGGAAGCCACAAGTGGGCTGGTGGTGCCCAGCAGTTCAACTTGGGGAGTGATGGTGTGGAGTCCCCGTAAAGAGTCTGAGTTCACCTCCCAGGGGACCGGGCATCTAAACATCTAAGGGGTGGCCTGCGCAGAGGTGTGGGTTGCCAGCTGGCAGCTTTGTGCACGATCTGCTCTAAGCACCTCATGTTCCAGCCTAAGGTCTCCCCAGGACCGGAGGAGGTGGGGCAACTCGTAAGTGGATCCACTCCGTCCAGGTGGGGAAGTAGGGTTTCTGGAACGCCATGTCCACCCAAGGTCACCCACAAACAAAGTCACAGCCAGGCTGTAGACCAAGGACTCGCAAGGCCGGGCAGGTGCCCTCCCACAAGGCCTTGCTGCCCCTATTAATCCTGCAGTTCTAGATCACTATCAGGGCTGCTCGCCCAGTACATTAATTCAGAAGCACGCAGAGCAGAGGGCGTGGCCGGTTAGCCAAATGGAACAGCCAGGGGAGCTGTGCCCAGACACGTGTCTGAGTCTCGTGGTCACTGGGTCAGATGGGTCTGGAACCCACGGTCATGCCGTCACAGCCCCCTTTTCTTGGCACATGACCAGCCCTGGGGCAGGGGTTCAGCATTACTCAGTGAAAATGTTCTCCAGGGCCCCGTGAGCAAGGGAAGGCAGTTTCCCTACTAGATGGTGTCTTCTTCATCCTGGGCATGTCCGATGAAAACCTGAAACTCCTGGGTCTCAGGTGGGCCCACACCTGGCACCTCCCAGCCCCACTTCTCTCTTTGTCTAAGCAGCAATAATGCTTTTCTCAGTTCAAACTGGACAGGGAACCTAGAGTAACAGGCGGCTTTTAGGAGCTGGTTCCAAAGGTGGGAGCCCCAGTTGGCCTCACTGAGCCCCAAGGTCATAGCGGGAGTCACCCAAAACCCTCCTGGGGGAACCAGAGTGGCAGCCCCTACAATCAGAGCATCTTCAGAGGTGTACGCTGTCTCCAGACTCTTTTCCCACCCACATAGCATGTAGGGCACCGGCAAGAGATAAATAGACAGGGAGAGGGCAGCAACGACATTGACCTTGGCCAAGGGGACCCCATCCCAAGCTCTGCTACAGACTTGCCCTTTCACCTGAGACCCTGGTGTGGTGCCCTGGTGTCTGCCTCTTGGATAGTCCCTTCAGGCCCTCGATCTGGTGCGTCGGCAGCAGTAGAGCTAAGCCCACGGGTCTGCGTAGACAGATTACACAGTCAGTTGTTAAAAGTGTTCGTTTCAGCTGACTGGGTTGTCATCACAAGGTCACTCAAAGACACAGTCCCATCTGCTGACCGTCACTGCCCCTAGTCCTGACAGTCTGTCCTGAGCTCACAGTTGAGGGTCAGGCGCAGCCTAAGGGACATCCCCTGAGGAGTGATTTCCTGTTAGAAAAATAAGTAAGTAGATAAATAGGGCAGGACGCGACGGGCTGGAATGAAATGGGACAGAACAGAATAGGCCACTGGTGTGGGGGGTTGGCAGGTGCTCCTGGACTGTCTCGGGGAGAAAGTACCCATCTCATGGATGCTCAGCAAGGCCCAGCTGAGGCCACAGCCCACTGTGGCCCCTCCAAGGTATGCTCTGGACCAGCCTCCCTTAGATGGGGGACAGCACCCCTCAGACGGGAGACAGCATACTTGGGAAGGCGGGAGCCAGCCAGCACTGCCAGGTGGGCTACACTGCCCATGTCCCCAGCACACTGGTCTCTGCTTGCTGTCGCTCCCTGGTCCCCTCCCGGAGTCCTGTCCTCGGAAGACCCTGCGTGCTGATGGCTCAGGCGCTGCGTTCCCCCTCCGGTCCTTTCCCACTGGGTGTGGAGGGATGGCCGTGGCCTCCTCCTGCCAGCCCTGCCCTCCGCCTCGGGGTGCCCTCGGGCCCTCTGATTTCCCCTCGGCTCTCACAGATTCTGCCCGTGTCCGCACCCTCATTAATCAATGTCAAGCACGGCATCGCCAACAAGGGCGGCATTCTTCCGCGGCCCTTCAGCCTCATACATCCCATTGTCCAGGACCGATTCAGATGGCTAGAAAACAGCCGATGCAGCACATAAAAGAGATGAGACAAAAATGAAAAGAATCGAGGGAGAAAAAAGAGGAGGCATTTTTCCCCCTGAAACACTCGAATAAATACTCGGCAATGATAATTTAAATTATTCATACATTTATGAAAACATCCATTGAAAAGTGAAGTGTATGATGCTCTTTGTCCATTTTGCTTGTCTCTTGTTTGGGATTAATCTTTACTGTAATCCGGGCTGGCCGTGCCCCCCTCACAAAGGCCACACTCTCTTTCCATGGGAAAAATGCGCCTGCCTATCCCAGGGAAAAGTCGGGGGGATATTTGTGCTGATGTGGCAGTTGCCAGGCCCTCACGATGCTGGACGGGTTATGTCCAAATAGTGTCCGACCAACAAAAAGCCCAGAGTAGTTCTCACGTCCGTGCCAGCCCGGCGACGCATCAACGCCACGGCTGAGAGCTGGCCGCCAATGGCCACTCAGAGCGCGCATGCGTGTGGGTCCCTGGGCTTCGGCCCCCTCCACTGAAGGAGCATCAAAGCGCTTCGAGCGACAGCCCACCTAGGGAAAAGGGTTGGGCCATGCATGGCCACACTCCATCTGGGGACCCGTGGGTTTCGGGGGGTTGTGTGACTCAGTGGGACCCTGGGCGGGTCTCCCTGCTGGACCCGGCCTAGGTGGGTGGACCCCGTGTCTATTGCAGACTGTGTAGGTAGGCATCTCTGCGTCTGCCGGGACCTGGAGGAGGAGCCAGGGTACACATTGTCATTAGGGCCACATCTGGTCTCGTAGAATGAAGGCCCTGGCCCCCGCTTAAGGCTAAAGACATTTAAATCATTCTCCATGTCAAGGGGGTGGGATCATGGCCAGCGGGCATCAGCAGCACCCTGGAGCCAATAGATTTCTGACGGTCAGTCCAGGGACGAGCACCCACTGCCCACCCCCACCCCCACCCACTCTGCCTCCTGGCCCCCCAGCCCTTCCCAGGCCACCACTGCCCCTGATGACCCAAACCCACTGTCTCAGATGGTGCTGGGCTCTTCATGTCTTTAAATTCGGTGTCCAGCGCTTGTTCCTGGCTGGAATGCTGCAGAGACAGAGGGAGGAAGAACACCCAGCCTCAGGCCAGGGATGTCGTTTTTATGTAACGCCTCCCCTCCAGGGTTCCCCGATCCAAGTTTTGGTATTTTCGAAACTACTTCCAAAGTGGGACAAGGCCCAAAATGGAATTCACCCCCACGCGGGATTTCGCGAGGAAGCTGTGGTTTTCGGTTGTGTGTGAGTTGTCCGGCAGCGATTTATTTTCCCTGGAAGTGACCCAGAATCTCCTCGGCTTGATGGCCGGCGCGCCAGCTCACCAGTGTGGGGCCTGGCGTTGGGGGTAGGGTGGGTGTGTCAGTGGGGCCGTTCGGAGGCTCCTGGTCCAGGGAACCATGCGGAGGCTGTGAGGCTGCCCCCCACCTCCAGCTTCTCCAGACTTATTTGGTCTGGAATGGGAGCGGGACCCCATGGGAACAGCCCTCCTGGTTGGACTTGGATTTACGGCTCTCTGGTTTGGGCCAGGTCAGAACCCCAGAGGAAACCGCTGCTCTCTGTTCCTTGTTCTGGATGAAACTGGCTGTTGGAGTGGCTGGAACATGGGCAGCCACTTGGGAACTTGGCGAGGATGCAGCTGGTACCCACACCAGTCCAGGGTGTGGATGGGGCGCCAGCCACCGCGGCCAGGCCCGTGGCTTCTGGGAGCAAACTGTTTTCACCCAAGTCACTGCTCCTCTGTCACCGCATCCAGTGCAGCTGTTTTTTTTCCCCTAACGTGGGAATGTTCTTGAGAGACTCAGCACGGCTCCTTCAAGTTCTCTGCAAGCTCTGTTAGGAGCTGGCTGGGTTGCCCTCTCTTCTACCCAGAAGCACCAGCATGCTGCCTCATTCCCCGCTGCCGTCCCCCCAGACAAGGTGTTGGGGGACCCCTCAGCCACACCGCCTTGCCCCCCCCCACCCCTTCTTGTTTTCCTCCCTCCTCCACCACCGACGTTGGGGTCTGGGAAGGTAGCCAAATGCCACCGAGGACACTGGAGCAATAAATCATCCCTCGTCCAACATCTGCAGGCCCCAGGGGCTAGCCCCTTGCGGCCGCAATCCCCCCACCCGGCCCCCTCTGACAAAACACCTATTGTCGTGGCCGAGTGAAGAAGACTCGATTCCACTTACAAAGGGCCTCTGAAGCCAAGTCGCGGGCTGCCAAAGGAGATGCCTGGCTCGCGGCGGGGAGCCCCCCGCACCGTCTTTCTTCCCCCCTGGTTCATGCTTTTCCTCTCTCGTGGGGGTCCCCCAAAGCCTTTCATTCTGGCTTCATATTCACATAAAGACATCAAGAAAAAAAACCAGTAGAAAGAATTATTAGGCATGGCTGTCAAATGCTTTATCAGGAAAGCAGGGAGGGGGAATAGGGTAACCCTTTATGCGCTGGCCCAACAGTCTTATTCTGGAGAGACCCCAGGGACCGTGGGGGAGCCAGGCCACCGTGGATCCCAGGGACTGGACACCAGTCCACAGCACAAGCACACACTCATGTGCAAGTCTGCCCAGAGGCTCACACACGTTCACAGGGACAGGCACACAGGCGCACAGGTGGGAATCTGTTTGTTAGCAGACTTCCAAATCACTGCACTTGGTCAGAGGGTCCTAGGCCACTTTCCTCAGGGAAAGATGCTCTGGGCCTTCCCTGCAGCCCTCTATTCTTTGTTTCGATCTGCCAAGAGGTCTCCTGTCCTGTCCACCCTGGCGGGACCTCATCCTCTTCTACCTAACTGCCTGGGTCTTTTCCACCCTTGGCACTGAGACGTGACTGAAACTCCCGGCGCCCTGGAGGCCAGAGGACGGTGCTTCCCGGGGTGTATGGTGGGACAAGGGCGTGCCATCCTCCACACACGGATTCAGAAATCGGATAACCCAGCTGGCTTTTCCAGAGAGTGTTCTGTGCTTAGGCAAGGTATGGGCTGCCTGGCTCTTAACTCCTGATTTTCTGCTTCCCTCCTCCCAGCAAAGGGCTTCTCACCCAACAGTTTTGCAACCTGCTCAGTTCTAATGGTTTTCTGAAGTGGGGCAGTGGCCACAGGGCCCAGCTTCCCCGAGGGGAGGAGGGCTCCCGGACGGGAGGGGCGCCCAGGTCTGGGGTAAATGGCCAGGAAGGGGGCGTGTCCACACACTGCTGCCGTGGGGCCTGTAGGATTTGCAGTGAGGGGCACCCCAGGGTGGGCAGCTCTCGGGATGCGTTTTCGAGCCCGCCTCCTGGTGCACAGAAACCGAAAACCGCATGCCGACAAACGGCTCCCTCGGCAAACATTTTTATTTCCAATTAGCAAAAGAAAAATTGCTAATTTGCTGCAGTTGGACCAGGCTGATGTCTCAATCTGCAGAGTGTCAGTGCAGTGAAAGGAAGTGTTTCACACTGTGCCGGGGAGAGCGAGCGTCTCTAAAGAGGGTCAGGGCAGCGGGCCCAGAAACCAGATTGACTGGCCACCGCGCTAAATTACTCACACAAGACACACATTGTCTGCCGTGCCAGCCCCCGGAGGACCTGCTTTCCCATTCTCTCCCCTCGGAGCCGGGCGGGGGAAGCGCCCGAGCGTGGGAGGCAGGGCCGGGCTGGCGTGCCTTCGGGAGGGGCACGCTCATCTTCGGGAACCGAGAGAGGCAGGAGCCGGGTTAATGATCAGCCAGGCCTGTCTGCGGAGCTCGGGAACAGGACGATAAAATTCTCCCAGAGCCCGGCCGCAGCGCTGCACCCAGGAGATTCGAGGCCAGATAATGTCCTCCGAGAGTTAATAACTGAATAGGCCCCGGAGAGGGACCGACTGGATACTGCCAGGCAGGGACACATAACCCGCCACTCTGGCCCCTACCCAGCTTTGCCCCCAGCCTCTGAGGTGGGGGTAGGGGGTGGAGGCCCCTCGAATCGCGGGTGCCGTGTCCCCAAAGTGGGCGAGACTCAGGTCCTAGAACAGCCAATCTCCTCTGCAGGATCCATGGTATAGAATAAGGATCCAGACCGGTCAGGGCTCCTTGGGGAACTGGGGAGGCGGCTGTGCTGGCCACAGATGTTTGGCGCGAAGGTAATAATAAACCTCTCCTGAAAACCATTGACCATGTAACCTCGGACAGTGAACGCCTGCGGCAGGGCTCCGCAGAACGGGCTTGCCTGTGTGTGAGACCAGCGCCTCCTCCCACACAGAGGGTCCCTAGTCCCCGCGGGAGCGGAGCGGGGGAGGTGGGGGCTGCAGGCACTTTGTTCTGAGTGCAGCCCGTGCCTGCCGTCCACCTAAGGACCTTCCTCGGTGCCTCCAGATTCCAGATCTGCCTATCACCCCAGCTGGTTCACGTGTATGGAGCCGGGCCTCTGTGCCTTAGCCATCAGCCAGTATAGCTCTCAGGCCTGATCCGGCTCGGAGGCACCTGCAGGGCTGGTCCAGTAGGTGCCTGCAGGCCTCCCCGTGGCCTCTGCCTCTGGTCAGCTCGGTGGGCGTTGGGCCAGCTCACCAGGGCCTGGGAAATCAATCTCCAGACCAGCACCGGCTGACTCAGGCTGAACAAGTCCCACCGTCCTCAGGTCCTACTTCCCACCTAGGGGATTCTCCTCTACCTGAAAGGCCAGGTGATGGTGACCTTCGGAATGATCTGGAAGGGCCCAGCCTTGAAGCCGCTCTGATGGATGGAGTCCTGCTGCCAGACAAACAGGAGCACAGGGATGATGGTGGGCTGGAGGCTTGGAGGCCACTTGCTGACCTCCTGGGAGGCTGACGCTCCTCCCCACCTGGAGGAGGTCCTTGCCAAGACCTCTTAGAGACAGGCTGCCTGGGTGAGAAAGGACCACCCGCTCAGCCTGGCACAGCCCTGGGGAAACCACTATGACCCCAGCAAATCCAGCATCCACCAGCCACTCTACACCCTGCAGTTGGAGCACACACTCTGGAGCAGGGCACTGGATCCCTGCACTCAAGTCATCCAGACTCTGTCTGGGGGGCAGCATCTTACAGCCCAGATGGTGGTCATGGTGGTCATGGTCAGCCAGGGGCCGGCCCTAAAGTGGCCAAGGCATTAGACCTCTGTGTGCAACGCTATTAATAGTAAGGAAGGAGACATTGGAGGCAGTCCGGCAGGGGCCCAGCCTCTGTCTCACTCTGATCCCTAGGGAACAGCCTCTGGACAACAGAAGCCAAGGCCTGGACTTGGTCCCCCGGGTGCTGTTGTATCTGCTGCCGTGTGGCCTCGGACAATTTGCTCAACCTTGCTGAGCTGCCTCACGGCATAAGAGGGACAATCAAACCAGATAATGTTATGTGGGACTTTTTTTTGCAAGATGCAAACGGCTGCTTGGTCTTTGTGCAAATAAAGAAGAATGCCCTTTGTGTCATCCCTCCCCAGTAAGGGATAGGGGCTCTCAGTCCACCGTCCACCGTCCCTCCTTTCTTCTGTGGGGGAGCCTGCTGGGATGTTCTAGACCCCTGCCAAGCAGCCTTGCTCCAGACCCCTTTCGGGGCAGGGCCTGTGCTTGCCCTGGCTGCACGCCAGAGTCACAAGACCTCTCATAAACTGAGACCCCCAGGCCTACACCCTTGACGAGCCTGCATTGTGGGACCCCTTGTCCCGAGTGGGCCTAGTCTGTATGCACTGTATTTTCTTCAGTCAAAATAGTTATTGCCCAGCTGTCAGTCATGGAAGAGTCTGGCCTCAGATGTACAGATACACAGCACTGTTCCCCAGGAGGCAGCATGGCGGTTTTGCATCCGGCCTCTCTGCACTCAGCCCTGAGCCCATGGCATACACACGTGCTCACAGGTGTAGCTAGGACACAAGTGTGTGCACATGTGCACAGAGCACAGCCACACACACACGTGCACATACAAGCATGCCTGCACACGTGAATCCCTCATGGAGAATCACTCTCCCACCATTCTGAGGCCCAGGACCCAGAAGCCCCTCTCCAAGTTTGCCTCATGAGGAGGAATGCGTGCATGCAGGAAAGCCTACCAGGGATGGGGAGGTGGCACAGAAACCTCTTGAACGTGGCTCGTTGCTGTTCTGTTCCCCTGACCCCAGGGTCTGCTCTGGACATCAGGGAACTCATGGCTGCTCAACAGGGGCCCCATGAGGGGAGGGATGGAAGAGGCACCAACAGGGCCAGCCTCAGCAGCAAGCACTGTGACCTGGTGCTCAGGTCCCCGAGGGGCCACCCCCGACAAAGCAGGCAGCCCGGTAGGAGAGCTAAGGGCAGCAGTGGGAGGCAAGCTGCCCCCCAGCCTGCCAGTGGCTGCTTGGGAGCTCAGGCCTGGTTTGCACTCCCCGAGGCTCTTTGCAGGCCCAGTGCTTGGATTCCTCATTTCCCAGGAAGGCCTTGCTCCTTCCCTCCCCAGTAAGGGGTTGGGGCTCTCAGTCTACCGTCCACCGTCCCTCCTTTCTTGGTGAGCTCCCGGTGTGGGAGCCTGCTGGGATGTTCTAGACCCCTGCTGAGCAGCCTTGCTCTAGCCCTCATTCAGGGCAGGGCCTGCCCTCACCCTGGCTGCATGCCAGAGTCATCGGGACCTCTCACAAACTGAGATACCCAGTCTATACCCATGATGTTCATGAGTTAGGGGTGGGTCCAGGCATCAGTGTTTTGCAAAGACTGGGTGTTTCCATCATAGGGCTGGGATCGGGAGCAAGAACCAGAGCTCAGCCCTCAGCACTGTGGCCACGGCAGGTTCTGTGCCTTCGACCTCATCCACCCTTGATGGTTTCCACACCTGATTGGGCATTTTGCATCAAGGGGGACCAGAGAAAGTGTGCAGCTGGCCCACCCTGTCGTGGAAGCCTGGACCTGGCTGCCCTCAGGGGGGCCAGAGAGGCCCAAGGGGCCTTCAGATCAGCCAGGCAGGCCGCAGCTCCAGGGCTCCCAGAGGTGAGACTGGGCCGAGCGTCTGCCGTGGAACCACCTGCCCACAGGTGTGCCACATCCACCGAGGGCCCAGATGAGGCCCACATGACCCCGACCTCCAGCCCCCGTCAGTGCCAAAATGAAGGCCTCTTTCTACCGTTAGGGAATTATCACGTGAACGCAGCCAGGGCTAATCGTAACCAGGGCACGGCTAATCGCAGCGTTGATTATGGAGTCACTATTGATTTTCTCAGAGGCGAACGTTTCTCGCATTTACAACACCTGTTATCTTTTGACTAATAGAAATGACACTGATGAGTCGAAGTTCATCTCTGGACTCAGTTCCTTCCCAGCCCAGAGGGGCGGCACCTCCCCACGCAGGTGTGCGATTGCCACGTCTCCTCCACCACACGTTTTAAAAAGTTGTGACTCAGGGAGAAAGCCATTCTGGCCATCACAGTGTGTGGTGTTGAATCTAGAGTAAAATTGCTTGGATGTTTTGATGTTTTTTTCTTTGGATCCACTTAAACTTATCCCAAACCTGCTTTCCTTCTCGTGGGGTGCAGGGAAGACTCCACGAATTTGAACATTTGGACCACTCACTAATGTCACAGCCTGGGAACACATTTCTCAGTAAATCACAGACTTGATGTGAATGTCATGCGGCCCTGGCGCTCAGCTGTGGGATGGAGGATGTACAGCCAGAATAAGGAAACACTGTGCCCCCTGATCTGCGCTCTGGGTTTTATCTCGTCACTTTCCTCAACTCTAAACGCTGTGAGTGGATGATAGAGAATTCCTGCTCCATCAGAAGCTGTACCTCCTTTTCTAAGTATTAAGATAAAAAAGGTGTACTTTGGAAATTTTTAAATATAATAGAAAATCCATTGCACTGATCAAGAGATTTGTCTTTCAGGGAAGCTCTCATGTGAGGGAAGGAGGCAGTAATCCATCAGCTCGGTCTGCCCCTCAAATAGATAATCAATTTCCCTGAAAGCATCAATAATCAGAGTGGACATTTATTGCCCCTTGGATGGTTTATCTTTGGGGCTGGGGACAGCAGGGCCGTGATGAATACCAAATCTGCCAGGGAACACAATTAAATGCCGTGAGGATAAAGGATTTTATATTGTGCACCAAAAAAAGCAATCAAATTCATAATTGAACTCCATCACAGGAAATCAGCCAGAAATAAATATCACACACCCCCCAAAGCGGGGCACTCAAGCCCCATGTTATAGGTCAGGCGCCAGTGTTGCCAGCACTGTGTTCGTTTATCCGCCTGGAGTGTGTCCGTCTCCCAGTGACCCTGCCAGCGAGTGGGACGCAGTCCCCTCCTCCCAGGCAGGCACTCGGGGTGGTCACAGCCAGCTTCTTCTTCTCTTAGTGGAGAGAAAACATTGTCCTGGACCAAAGCGTACTAAGTGGTATCAGGGTTGTATGCTCACCTGGCTGCCGGCACTGGGCAGTCCTGAGGGGGAAGGGGAGGCAGAGGAGGTGGGCGACAGGTAGGGTCCAAGGCATTTTGGGATCCTTGGGACCAGGGAGCCCCTGCCTGTCCTGGAGAAGCACTTGCCCTCTTATCCTCCAGGCAACTGGGGGCTGCATTCAAGGTGACCTTGAGCTGGTCCAGTGAGAGCTCCAGGCAGGCCTCTCAAACCCTGGACCTGGGGGTTCTTGTCTCTGGGAAATGTGCTCATTTCCCACTGGACACAGTGTCAGGGGACTCCAGTGGAGGGTGGGGCAGTTGGACTCCCTCTTGGGGCAGAGCTGCAAAGCTAAAAGTGGGGAGCAGAGGGTGTTGCCTGTCCTTCTGGTGCTGGATTTCTGGGGGAAGGAGAGGGGTGCTGGTTCCGGTTCAGGTCCGTTTGGACTTCACAAGCTTGATTTTTGAAAGAGCCTTGAACACGTTAGCGTTTAAGGTCATATACACTTGGCAAAATGTGGCTTTCAGTTTGGAAGGGAAAAAAGGCATAAAGGGCATTTTGGACACAAAATAGTTCTTTAAAACAGCATTTTGATGAGTTAAGTATAAATAAATCAGAAACACACGGATTTCATTTCCTTTAAAATACCCGAGGGCTCAAACACTAGCGGGAAAAGTGCCTGGCAACGGCGGTTTGGGATTTTGACAAACCCAAATATTTTGAAGAGGTTTCTGCAGTGTTTGCACCCAGGTCTCCTCGTCTGCCCTGCCTTCGTGTAAGCACCCAGTGGACTAGTGCCCACCTGCCTGTGATGGGCAGGTAGTCCATGTGCGTGTGTGTATGTATGCATGTGTTCATGCATGTGTGTGCACAAGTGCATGAAGACACACAGCAGAGAATAGCAGCAAGGGCAATCAGAAAAGAGATGAGTCTTTGAGACTTAAAGCATTTGAACTTTATTTTGAGATTGAATGGGGAAATAAAAGGCCTGAGAAACTAACTTGATGGAGTTGAGAAACGGCTTCATCCATCTAAAATGGGCCCTGGGATGAAGTCAGGGAGGTCTGCTCGTTGTCTGAACATCTGGGCTGCAAGTGAGAACCCCAGCTCCACCCCCTGAAGTGTTGGATCTGGAGACAGAGCTCCTGGAGCAGCCAGACGTGTGAGCTGGGCGGACACAGCCAGCGGGCCACAGGCACCCCTGGGCACTGCAGGGGGGGCCGTCACCTCTGTGGACCAGTGGGATTTGGTGTGGGCAGTCTGCCTTTATCTGTGCTCCTGGGGTGCAGGAGCAGCCAGTCTGGGTCACTGCTGTGGCTTCACCTGGGACAACTCAGTCCAGGGGGTGTGGGTGGTCCTGGGCAGGTAAGCCGGTTCCAGGGTGCTTTGATGAAGCACCACCTCCTCTTCTTAGGTGACTCAGGGGCCAGGAGGAAAGGCAGAGGCTATCTTCCTTCCCATCCAAGCTGGAGGGTGGTCGGCGGGGAGATGCTCCAGACAATCCCTGGTGATGAGTTTTCTGGTCTCCTCATGAATAAACACAAATTGAGGGAGAGTTTGTGGGGCAGTTACTTATAGTCCCAGACCTTGCTCCGCAGTATTACAAACTACTGAAGTTTGGGGCTCCCGAAGGGGAGCACAGATGCACACCATGGTTGCTTCGTAACACGTGGCCCTCATGGTGAACCCCCAAGCCCAGTTGCTTAGATAGGACGTGAGCTGGTTCTCGAGTCCTGGGTGCCGTGCACACATGCAGTCCGAAGCCTGCAGGTCTTATCTAGAACATCTGGCCCCTTCGCGGCTGTCTCCGAGACTCTGAGACCGGGCTGTTCGCTCAGAGACGTAAACAGAGGAGCTACTCGCCAAGGCTGGCCCTGACACGGCACTCCTCACAGTGTTCCTCTTGGCGTTCGATTAGAAAAAGAAAAAAAAAACTTGCAATCAATACTCAAAGTTGGATTTTGAGCTTTTCTGCAAAACTGGGCTTGGAGTGTTTAATAACAAGGTTCCTCACTGCTTGGCCTCTAGGTTTATAATAAAAATAAATATTTCCCCTTCCTGATGTTGAAGGCCATGCCAACTGCAGGGAGGAGCTTGGAGGCGAGAGGAAGCAATTGGAGATGCTTAAATGCTGCAAACATAAGCCCCCGGGGGTCTTCAGGGGCCGGGTACCTTGACGGGACCCCAGGGATCGAGAATGTTCCCAGCTGAGTTCCGACCTCTTCTCTAATTGTACAGTGTAAACTAATCAGCGTCCAATGCCTTTTCTCTTTATGACCAAGACAGAACAAAGCCTCAAATTACTAATTACACAAATACAGTGTCTTTTGCTAATTGGATTGGTTAATGTTAGTTAATAAAGCACTTTAAAGATAGGCATGTGGTATGAAAGAGGCAATTCATACGTTTAATAATAGGCTAATAACTGTCAGTGATGGCTAATCAGCCCTTGTCGCATGTACCGACCGTCGGACTCTCTTTCCAGGCCTTTGGACGGCTGGTACAAATTAGTGCCTTCACAGGAGCCAGCAGGGCCGGGAGCCCCTGTCCGCCTGCAGCTCGCACCCCTTCCACCCCGTGAGGGCTTGGCAGTGCCTGCTGACCACAACCCCGGTGGCGGTTTGGGGCGTTCATCCTCTAAGGAAAACCGAAGCCTGTTATTTCTATTATTTATGAAAGAGCCTTTGGTTAAACCATTAGGAAGAGGAACCAGAGGCCTGCGTCCTCGTCCCGAGGCCAGAGGCTGAGCCGTGTTACTTGGTGACCCCAGGCAAGCTCTTTGACCTTCACAGGCCTCAGTCAACTCAGCTGGAAAATCGGGTAAAAGGACTGTAGTGTCTCAGGCAGGAGCTGCTGAGTGGAAGTGCTCAGAGAGCAGACTGTGAGCCCCAAGCACAGGGGCCTGACCGTGGAGGGTCTACCGTACCCGCTCAGGGCCAACGTCAAAAGGAAAACAGGCTTTGTGGATCCCCAAATCAGGCCCCAGGACCTGGGACTCCGGGCCCCACTCTGGACTGGCTGTGTGAGATGCAAAGACCAGGTTCCCTTGTTTCCGGCCGTGAAGAGCTTCCTCCATGGGCTCCTGAATCCAGGGCCAGCTGAGGGCAGGTGCTGGTCTGTGGTCGGCTTCGGAGCTGGCACTCTGTCCTGGCTCCCACACCCATAGGCACCCTGTGGGTCAGATTTACACTCATCTGATCCTCTCTTTCAAGATGTGGCCTCCTTGCTGTATCCAAGGTTTTATCGATTCATCCAAGCAAATCTTTTTCTGTTAGAGGAAAACCAGACCAGAACGAATCACCTGCTGCGAGTTGCCCCGTGAGCTGGCATCACCAACTTCATCCACAGGGACCCCCTCTTCTAAAGCATCCCAAGGCAGGGGCTTCTGTCCAAGTCCAGAGGTGCCTCCAGGGAGCATAAGCCTGGAGAAGCCCCGGGTTTCCAGGGAGGAAACTCAAACAATTGAGCATGCGCAGATACTTTTGCTCCCGTAAATGAAATGCCCCAGATGTGGATCCGGGGGAGGAAAGTGGCCCAAAGTTCTGCTTCCATCTGCCGGGCAGCTCTGCTAAGCTGGCAGCCTGCACCGAGTGGAATCTGTCTGTAAGAACATGAATGCGCTATAATCAGGACCGTTAAACCAAACCAAGCACCAAAGTGAGGCTCAGGGGACAGAGGACTCACCTGCCTCCTGGGGGGTCCTGAACAGGGACTGGGGGAGGGACCGTGCTATCCAGGGTAGGCAAAAGGGCCACTGGTACATGGGCCCATCTTGTGCCTCACCCCAAGTGCTGAGAAATGGGACTTGTTTGTATGGACTTGTTTTTTTCTGCATAGAGCTGGCCCAGCTTGAACCACAGGCCAAACTGAGGCCACTTGGGCATCCAGGCTTGAAAGCTCCACCTTGAGGAGCTCGGGCTATCCTGGCCCAGGAGACCCCCATCCCCAAGTGCAGGCCAGCTGAGCTCTGCTGATCAGACCTGAGTCTCTGTCCCTGTGCCCCATCCCACCCCGGGGGCCCTGGCTCCCTAGGGCCCCTGCCAGGTGGATTCTCGGGGGCCTGCTTGCACTGTCTCTGTCTCTCCACTCCCCCAGCCCCGTCTCTGTCTCCTCCATCTCTCTCTCCCGCTGTCTCTGTCTCCCTGTGTCTATCTCTTTCCCATCTCAGTCTCAGTCTTTGTTTCTCTGCCTGTGTCTCCTACATCTCTCTCTGCCTCTGTCTCCTCCATCTCTCTCTGTCTCTATTTCCCAACACGGGTATGGGGCATGCGGGGCACCACCCCAACCCCACCCCCACCCCCGGCACAGGCAGCACTTGCTCAGGCCTTGTGTGGTTCATATCCTGGCTGACCTCAGTTCTCTTCTCAGTCTTTGGAAAAAGCAAATAAATTATGCTGCCGAACAAAATCTCCCAACTCCAAGAATAGAGCTTTAAAAATCCTACCAAGAAAATTTCTGAGGACGTGGTCAATGTTTCCCTGAGGCCATGGTCTCCCAGGCACGGGCTGGGTGGACCTTCCCCGGCAATGCTGATGGCCCGCAGACCAGCTCAGAGCTGTGGGGCAGAACCGGAGAGGTACACGGCCTGCAGGGCCCCCGGGTGCCCTCCTGAGCATGCACCCCCACACAGCTCTGGGGACATGCATGCCCCTGTGCCCGCTCTGCCCCCTGCACTAATGGGGGTCAGTTTTCTGAGACCATCCCACAGGCAGAGGGTGACCTTGTCATGTTAAAGTGACAGGCACGGTGGTAAGCATCAGCGTGACCCCACCACGTGGCTCAAGCCTGTGTCCACTCTTGCTGCAGATCGCATGACTGACGGACGCCGTCCCTCCAGGTCCTCAGACGGGGTTCCAGATGCCCGGGCTTACCTCTGGCCATTTCAGGAAAACCAGAGAAGAGTTGAAGAGGCTCTTGCTTTGCTCTCAGGACTGCAAACAGGAAGGAAGGCAGCAGGTGTGCAGGTGTCCTGAGGTTTTGGATGCTGGACTCAGGCCCCCAGGGGAGCTGTGGGATCCAGACCTCAGGGGTGGGGGGATGCAAGGGGTGATTTGTGCTCTCTGCATGGATGTGACCTCCTGTGCACCAGTGACTCATTAGAAAGTAGAGACATGGTCCACGCAGAGTAAAGTCACAGTTCACACAGAAGTCAGGATGCTCAGCAGGTGCTTCAAGTGCCTACGTGTCACTGGTGACCACGTTGTCCACGCTTCTAGGTATGTCACTGTGGCCTGAGGTGGGACGGGCACGTCCCTGGGTCCCTGCAGTGTCGTGGTAAAGTGAAGTTGACAGAAGACAGTTTCAGGCACCGAGCTCCCCTCCTGAGGTTTTGGGAGCCAGAACTGTCTGTGTGACAGCCTGGATCCATCCCTGACCATCTAGGTAGCTCTCCAAAAGGCGATGGTGGCATGGGTGCAATCGGAATGCCATCCAGGTTCCCCAGCGTCATGAGGACACACCCCCTACCCACCCTTCCCAAGGCCCCCACACTTCCCAAGGCTCCCACCCTGAGAACCTCCATGAGGTCCTCCCTGGTGGCTGCCAGGCCAGACCTCAGGAAGGGTCTCCCCATCTCAGGGGGGGTAAACGTCCCAGGATGCTGAGGGGTTTGAGGTAGAAATCCCAGCAGGGGTTTGGAGATTTCCCTGGTGACAACTCTGAGCACATCTTGTTGGAAAACAGGAAAAAAGAAAGAAGGACAAGGAATGGGGTGGTTTCAAACTGCTTCCAATTTCACACCGTCTCTTCCCGGCGGGAGGCTGCAGCTGAGAATGCCTGCTAGGCGGGGGCCGGGCAGGCTGGGCGGCCCGGCAGCTGTTTGCAGGATCAGGTGTTCTGGGAACCCAGCTCGCTATCTGCCCCGTCTTGGTCACTGAGCAGAGCTGCCTGGAGACAGGGGAACCTCCTCCAAGCTCACACAGCCTTCGGGAAGCATTGTGCCCACATCTCCAAGGACCTGAGACCTCCCACCTCCGTCCTCCGGCCACGGTGTCTGCACTGGGCCGGGGGCCCATGTGCTGCTTCTGCTGAAGACCAGACAGTAACAGGCGGTCCTTTTGTTCCACGAGCCATCCCGTCTCATGTTCTGTATTTTCACCACCCTTTAATCATGTAATGGGCCTCATAGCTCACAGGACATGGGGACACAGGCCACAGGCTAGATTTACCCTGCCAACCCCGCCAGAGGCCAGGGCAGCCCGGGAGGCCCTCTGTTCCCTGCTGTGGTCTCTGAGCCCCCTTCTTGGTGGCTACTCCCTCCCCCCCACCCCAGGAGGGGGTTTCGGTGTCTGAGCCTGGGCAGTCACACGCAACAGAGGAAGTTACTTCCTCAGCAGGGCATCACTGTGCTCCTGGGGAACAGTCTGGTGCAGCACATTCACGTGCCCCCACTTCTCAGATGAGCAAGTTGAGGCTGGTGAGCAGGAACACGTAGGTACCAAGGGCGGAAGAGTCATCTTTGAGCTAGGAATCTCCGTGTTGTCCTGAGGCCTCTCCCACCAGGCCAGGCCCCTGAGGGAGGAGGGTCCAGCTGATGCCCCATGTCAGTCAGGAAGCCCTGAGAGGTGTCCCCAGGACAGGGACAGGCGGCCTGAGCCATGGGCTCGGCTGAGTCTGGGAAATCCTCCCGAATTCCCTCTTGAACCTGAGCTGGAAATGCAGAAGGAGGGGGCCCTGGGGCAGGAGGTTGCTTGGAAATTCGAGGCCGAGTGGGGGTGGGTGGGCTGGCCTTGCTCTGCTGGTTCACCCTGCCCTCCAGAGATCGAGCCAGGGCCCTGGGGGCTCCTGGCTGCATGGCAGTTGCATGGATGCTGCAGGATTCCAGAGGCTGCCCATTTTTCACAGCGGATCAGCATGGAATTCCTCGACACAGCTGCTGCTGTAATTGGGTCCCATTAGGAAAGTGTGCGGTCTTGTTCGGCGGCTCCCCCCACCATCGCCCCCACGCACGGTGGTCTCGAGTTAGCGCGGCAGCTGTGACCGAAGCCCGGCTCTTGGGCTCTGCCACGCTGTCTCCTCCCCCCAGATTGGAAACATCCCTTTGTGGGAGAGAGAGCCCGGCTCCTTTTCTCACCCTCCCTTCTCTTCCTCAGTGCCCCCCACCCACACCCCAAATGGAGCCAGTTCCGTGGAGGCCGCACAACCTCCCAAGGGCTCCTGTACAGCCTGGTTGGAATCCCAGCTGTGTGAGGCTGGATGAAGAAATCAACCTCTCTTAGCTCAGCGGGCACATGGGCATTGCTAGAAGTTATAGTGCCTCTGCAGTTGACAGTTTGGCTCCTATTACTGTCATTGCTACTTTATTACTGTCGGTATTGGAAACGATGTACCTCTGGCTTCACCAGCTTGGAAGGTGGCCATCCTCAAAGTGAGAGGATCCTCAAATATTTGCAGAGTGAAGACCTGGACTAATTAAAGGGTGAGGATTGGATGAGGCCAGAATTGGATGGGGACGGGCCTTCGGCCCTGAGGTCATTGCCCCACAGGCACAGGGGCCACAGGGAGCTGCCTTTTCACATCGTGTCACTTCTTCGTGCCTTTGTGCTGCCTGACATGACTGTGGGGGTTGAAATGTACGCTGAAATGTAGGGTGATCACTTCTAACCTGCTCACCTTTGAGTTATTAAAGGTGACCCCAAACCCCAGTGGGAGGGGTGAGAATTCAGTGCCCAAGAAAAGCCTGAATCCCAAGGGATTCATGGTAGGGGGGGTGGGGTCGTCACATTTCAGCATCAGCCCAGTTCCACCCCCGCCCCAACCTTGGGTCTCAGGACGTCAAACATGCATGTGTCAAGCAGTCATTGCCAGGATCCTTGACCCTTTCTTCCTCACTTATGATTATTAAAGATCATCTAATAAACAAGTTATCGATAAGCAGGGTCAGGCTGTAGTGCATTAATATGATTCTGTCAATACACAGGTTATTTCTATAACTAAAAAGGGTTGAGGATAAAAGACAAATGTACGTGTAGAACCAATAATTGACCTGTGATTTATTTCCCCCTTGGGAGACGCTGAAGTGCGGAGTCACCGGGCTGCAGGGTCCTCCAGGCAGCTTTTCCAGATGGGCCGTCATCCAGGTGTCCAGGCAAAGTTGGGGTATGAGGCCATCAGGAGGCCAGGAAGCAGGTCACACCCATCCCACAGGGGTCCTGGGAGGATGCATTTTCAGACACGAGTGGGCAGAGCCACCTCCAGTTTGCAATGGGCAGAGCCTGGTGGTGTTCAAGTGAATAGGAGTAAGCACAGCTGGGAAGTCGCAGGAGGCAAGTCCTATGCAGGCCTGACACCCGCGATGGATAAACAGTGCTCTGGGGCTGCAGAAGGGTCGGCCACTTGGGGACTCTGGGTTTTTGGAACATGAAAGAACATTCTAGAAAATTCAGGACTCTTCTGCAGGCCTCTGAACCCACACGCTTCTTCCAACTCTTGGCTTCTACCTCTTGAACCCAGACCCTCAGGAGGAGGCTCTGGTCCATGAACCAGGAACTGACAGTTCTGCGGAACCTTCTCCTGGTTTCTGGGGGCACGTGTCCAGGTCCCGGAGCTGGCTATCACAAGGCCCCTGGACACACCAGTGGTTCCCCTTCTAAGGCTGAAAGTTAAAGCTTGTCACGAGTCATTGATCGGACGTGCCGCCCATCGCTCTGCTTTTGTGATTTACGTGCACTTCCTCCGGGGACATCGATCTTCCGGAAGCAGGAGGAGGAAGCTGTCCCCCGAGGACAGGTGCGACACTGGACATGCATCTCCCCAGGACAAGGGCCTGCGGAGCCCCGAGCTGGGCTCGGACCCTGACACAGTGTGGACCCAGCTTCCTCCTGCCAGTCCTGCCTGGTCAGCACCCCCACCCTAGTTCCCTCATGGCTTGGTCTGTCAGCCTGTTCTCTCTGTGTCCAGAGCTCAACTGGACAGGAGCCCCCAGGTAGTACCTCTGGGAAAGAACTCCCGCTGGGGCCAGGACAAGAGGGCAGGGGCTCCTAGGCTGGGTCAGGGCTGGACCCAGCCCACCCGGTTCGGAGAGTGGTGACAGAAAGGGCTGAACAGCATCCAGGGGCTGGGGCTCTGAGACCCTGAGCCGCCCAGTGTATGCGGAGCCCGTTTCGGGCCTGGGGGAGAATTCAGAGCCTTGGTTGGAAGGGTTCTGCCAGAGGTTGGGTGTCCTGAGCTGGGGTAACCTGCACCTCTTCTCTCTTAAAAGGAATAGCTTTGGGGGGCATACCGGGGGAGCAGGAATCCTTGCAAGCAGTCCTCCTACCACCAAAGACAACTGCCACCCCAAAGGAAGGTGGTCAGCTTAAGCCCTGCCCCCAACTTTGCTCATGTTCCCTCATGGCTTCAGACACAGGGCATAAGGCAAGGTCACGGTCGGGGCAGGCTGAGGGGGCCTTGTGTCTCAGCCCTGGGAGCCTGGGGGAAAGGCCTAGGGAGGGTCTGGGCCTCCAGTTGCCGCCTGGGCCAGGAGCTGGTGGGAGTGACAGGCGAGACCCCTACCCAGATGGCTCAGAGGGGCCTGTGTTTCCAAGTTAAGGATCAAGGAATTGCCCTCTGCTGAAAGATGATGCTGTGAAAGTGCTGCACTCAATATGCCAGCAAATTTGGAAAACTCAGCAGTGGCCACAGGACTGGAAACGGTCAGTTTTCATTCCAATCCCAAAGAAAGGCAATCCCAAAGAATGCTCAAACTACTGCCCAATTGCACTCATCTCACATGCTAGTCAAGTGATGCTTAAAATTCTCCAAGCCAGGCTTCAGCAATATGTGAACCGTGAACTTTCAGATGTTCAAGCTGGTTTTAGAAAAGGCAGAGGAACCAGAGATCAAATTGCCATCATCCGCTGGATCATCGAAAAAGCAAGAGAGTTCCAGAAAAACATCTATTTCTGCTTTGTTGACTATGCCAAAGCCTTTGACTTTGTAGATCACTGTAAATTGTGGAAAATTCTGAAAGAGATGGACATACCAGACCACCTGACCTGCTTCTTGAGAAACCTATATGCAGGTCAGGAAGCAACAATTAGAACTGGACATGGAACAACAGACTGGTTCCAAATAGGAAAAGGAGTACGTCAAGGCTGTATATTGTTACCCTGCTTATTTAACTTATATGCAGAGTACATCATGAGAAACGCTGGGCTGGAAGAAGCACAAGCTGGAATAGAGATTGCTGTGAGAAATATCAATTACCTCAGATATGCAGATGACACCACCCTTATGGCAGAAAGTGAAGAGGAACTAAAAAGCCTCTTGATGAAAGTGAAAGAGGAGAGTGAAAAAGTTGGCTTAAAGCTCAACATTCAGAAAACTAAGATCATGGCACCTGGTCCCATCACTTCATGCCAAATAGACGGGGAAACAGTGGAAACAGTGTCAGACTTTATTTTTGGGGACTCCAAAATCACTGCAGACGGTGATTGCAACCATGAAATTAAAAGACGCTTACTCCTTGGAAGGAAAGTTATGACCAACCTAGATAGCATATTAAAAAGCAGAGACATTACTTTGCCAACAAAGGTCCGTCTGGTCAAGGCTATGGTTTTTCCAGTGGTCACGTATGGATGCGAGAGTTGGACTGTGAAGAAAACTGAATGCTGAAGAATTGATGCTTTTGAACTGTGGTGTTGGAGAAGACTCTTTAGAGTCCCTTGGACTGCAAGGAGCTCCAACCAGTCCATCCTAAAGGAGATCAGTCCTGAGTGTTCATTGGGAGTACTGACGCTGAAGCTGAAACTCCAATACTTTGGCCACCTCATGTGAAGAGTTGACTCATTGGAAAAGACCCTGATGCTGGGAGGGATTGGGGGCAGGAGGAGAAGGGGACGACAGGGGATGAGGTGGCTGGATGGCATCACCGACTCGATGGACATGAGTTTGAGTAAACTCCAGGAGTTGGTGATGGACAGGGAGGCCTGGTGAGCTGTGATACATGAGGTCACAAAGAGTCAGACACGACTGAGTGACTGAACTGAACTGAGCTGAACTGAGGGAGCGCTTTCAGTGAGGACAGATCAGGCACTGAGCTGTTAACAAGGTGGCTTGTGGGTGGCAAGGGGTTGGGGCATTGGGGGTGGGGGTCACCGCCCTTATTTCTCTGGGCTCTTTATCAGCAAGCCAGGTGCAGGGGAACCCTGCTCTGTCAGGTGCCTTGGTGACCAGGAACCAGAGGCCAGGCGGTGCACACCTGGGCTGCCTCCAGTCTTTCCTTTAAGAAGATGCTGCACAGTCCCACCCTCTGTCTGTGCCCCTGACCCATCGTCTTGATCCCTGAGGGGCCAACAGCTCCCACCTCTGTCCTCCCTCACCGCTGTGCACATGTGGGAAGGTTAATCTACCTCTCTGAGCACCTTTCTCATCTGTAAAGAGTGTGATGACAGCTCTCCCTCAGGCAGTCTGAATTTAACACCTAGTATGAGCCCAACTGGAGAAGACTCTTGAGAGTGCCTTAGACAGCAAGGTGATCAACCAGTTAATCCTAAAGGAAATCAACCTTGAATATTCATTGGAAGGACTGAAGCTGAAGCTCCGATACTTTGGTCATTTGATGCGAAGAGCTGACTCATTGGAAAAGACCCTGATCTTGGGAAAGATTGAAGGCAGGTGGAGAAGGGGCGAAAGAGGATGGGAGGGTTGAATGGTATCATGGACTCAAAGAACATGAGTTTGAGCAAACTCTAGGAGATAGTGAAGGACACGGAAGTCTGGTGTGGTGCAGTTCATGGGGTTGCAGTCAGACACAACTTAGTGACTGAACCACAACAGTGAGTCCACCATGGCACCCAGCCCTCCCAGTCCTCTGTTCTCTGCTGTTTTCGCTGGTGTTCCTTTGGGCAGCCTCTTACAGGTCCCCAGCTGGTGGTGGGGAATGGGGCCCAGCGCCTGAGCTCTGTCCAGCAACCCCCAGCCCACCACCACCCCACTCCCTCACCACCCCAGAGCCCACTACAGCACATCAGCACAAGTTGAGCAGGGAAGACCCATGAACTGAAACCATGTAGAGTCCAGGCCTTACGCAAGGTGGCCCTCCCTCCCCCGTTGTGCAGATCCTCCTTCCTTCCCTGCTTCCTGCCCCCCATCCAGCTGCCGGCCAACATCCGCATCCATATTCTCCCTCAGAGGCAAATTGAACCTCCACCTGGGACTCAAGGACACCCATGGTGCACCTTAGGTCCTATCTGCACCTGGTGGCCGCTTCCCATCCCCAGGCCAGCTCTTCTGCCCCTGCCTCCCACTCTGCTCCCCTCCAATCCCACATTCTGGGGGTCCTCTGTGTTCTTGCTGCTGTTGTTGGAGGACAGAGTGGGCTTGAACCACTGCCTCGTCCCCAGAGTAGCTGACGCTGGAATCAACGTGGCTTCAAGATTTCTTCGAACGTCTCTGAGGTGCCTTCCAGGGGGCAGTGCAGACAAAAGGCAACCAGTGATGCTTCTGGAAGGAGGCTGTGAGGGGCCCAGGGCAGATTAGACCATAAACCTGGTGTGGGGGGAGAGATTCATTCACTTACTCAGTCGTCCATTGCGGAGAAGGGAAGGTGCGGCGCCCGACAGCGGCGGGCCAGTCAGGGTGTGTGGCAGAGGGGCTTGTGCCCATGGTCCAGGGGGAAGTTGCCAGTGGACAGAGTGTTCTGGGCACATCTGACAGCGGCAAGCCATGCCCAGAGTTCTGGGGCCATGCAGGGCCGTGCGGGCCAGGAGGAGCTGTCCGCCCCAGACTCGTGCTAATGAGGCCCTGCCACTCCACAGAGGTCGAGACAGAGGCCCCCACTCCTGGCCAGCCTGGAGGTGGGGGGTTTGGGGAAACTGGGGTGAGTCTAGCTAAAGCCCTTGCACGGGGCCCGGGTTTTTTGTTGGCCAACAGAGAAAGCAGGCAAGGTGGGACTTGACTATCACTCAAGCTGGGCTGGTTCCTCCTGTCTGATCCGGGAATGGGGGGGCTCCCAGTACCCCGACTTTAGGGTCCTGAGCAGGAGACTTGGGAACTGCCTCCTGGGAGGGGAGGAGAGGGCGGAGATGCAGGGCTGGGAATGTAAACAGCTTATGGAGGAGACCTATATGCGTTTCGGGCCGGGCCCTCTGAAGGAGCCTGGTCCTTTTTCGTGCAGTACTTGACTGTGTAAATATTTTTCTTAGGAGTAAAGAGAGAGTCTCCATTCATTGGGTAGGATCTCACTTGAAAGAACTGAGAAGTATCTGTTTAGCCATAAAAGCGAAAAACAGTGTCCAAGGCGCCTTTCAAAAAAATCATTTCTGTAGCTCAAACACGGCCAAGTGGAGGTTTTTTTTTTTCTCCATTTTTTTTTAATGCAAAAAATAAATAAATATGACCCGCTCCCAGTTGAGAGCTCAAGAGTTTGTGTCAACACCGTTGGAGCCTTTGCTCTGGGAGCCAGAGTGGGCTGGCCGGTGACTAACTGCCCTGACGGTTCCCGGGGGCGCTGCCAGCAGGACACCACCCAGGCCACACCACCGGGCAGGGGGGCGGTGGCAAGGGGCTCCTGCGAGCTTCTGGCTGGGGTTCAGGTGTGACTCTGGTCGGAAGGGTCAGTGTGTGGCTCCCTTCCACCCAACACACCACCCGGCAGCCTCCCAGACTCTTCCTCTGGATTCAGGAGGCCGGATTCAGATGTGGCCGCCAGCACCCCAGCAGCTCTTTGACCTTTGCCCTGTCGCTCTAACTCCCAAGACTTTGTCTCCTATCTCTAAAGCCGGGGTAACCCCAGCTTGCACCCAGATGGGGCTATCGGGAGCAGGACGGGGAAGCCGCCTTGGAGGCGCCTGAGCAGCAACCCCCTCAGAGCCCCCACCCGAGGCTCCCAGAATGACTGCCTGCACCCTTCTCCGGTCACCGCTACAGCCCAGCGCCGGCCACTGTGGCATTTACACCAGGGAATGTTGCTATCATGGTAGGACTTGGACTTGGTCAGAAAACTCAGCCTGAGAATTGTTTTTGAGAAAGCTCATCTTCCCAAGAAGGGAGGATGCACATGTGAGGCCGTGGGCACTCTTTGCAGGAACTAAGATGACCTGGCAACCGGGAGGTTTGATGGATTCTGATCGGCAGTTCATTGGGTCCATTTGAGGGCACTGCTTAGTTGGTCTAAAACCCTCCTATGACGGGAGGCCATGTGTGGTCCAAAGCAGTTCACCATGGGCTGGGGGTGGTGGTCACCAGCTTCAGGCTTGACCTGTCTGCCCGGAATGTGTCCCCCAGTCTTCTGGAGGATGGCAGAATGAGGCTAGGGCTCGGCCAGCATGGGAGGGGGCTCCTTCCATCAACCCCTGGGGCCCCTGCCCTGCCTCCGAGGACAGCCTTGGGCAATGACCTGCACAGATGGCCCTAGCCCAGCCCACAGAGGCCCCTTCAAGGGGAGGGGCCTTGTAATCAACTTTTAGCCACTTCTAGACACAGACACACCTCTTTGGGTAGAAATGTGGCTTTAGCATTGGACAGAGAGGAACAGGGTAGAGAGGCCTGGGCTTCAAAGCCAAGAGGAAGAGGTCAGTAAGTGAGAACACTTGATGACCTCTTGGACCACAGGCCGGACTGGAGGAAGGGGCACTTCATCTGCTTCTCTCTGGTTTTGGAAGCCACGTGTTCGGAGCTCTATCTGGGTTTCCTCCTGTGTGTACGTTTTCAGATCCTTTAATAACAGACTATTTCGAAGGGAGAGAAACCTTCTGGGATTCGTTTGTGACACCGAGCAGAAAGCCTAGCCCCCTCAGGGGACATGCCAGAACTCCAGAGCTGTGAGCATATGGATGTCTGTGTATGTGTGTCTCCTCTGGGCTGACTTTTCGGAGAACAGAGGCTATTTATTTTAAGAGTCAAAAAAAGATGCTTTGAGCAATCCCACTTAGCTCAGTCCTGGCACCAAGACCCTTGAGAGGAGCAAATGCTCCAGGTCAAACCTCACTTTTTTGGCTAAACTACTTAATCAAAACACACCTAATACTTCTGCTGGTGCGGAGACGGGCTTGAGAGCAGAGACCACCACTGCCAACAGCCGGCTGGCCAGCAGTGCCTGTGCCGAGGGCTCGGCAAGCAAAATAAAGAGGGTTTTCAGCAAAGCGGTGGACTTGGCAGCGAGAAGCCTGGGACAGAGGCTCCAGAAGGGGTGCGTGAGGCAGACTTTTACCCGAGGTCAGAGGGTCAGTGAAGAGCAGGGGTGATGGTGGTCACACCTGCCAAGGTGGCCATCACATCAGGGGGAGGGGGAGGCAGAGAGAAGTTGCCGGGACAGGATGGTCCTGGGACCCACTCACATCTCCTGGCAGGAGGCTGACTTCCTCTGTATGGGAGTGTCGGCCAGCTTGGGCTTAACGCCCCCAGCTCTCTCTGTGTCTCACTGTTGGATGGGGCTCCATTCTGAAGCCGAAGCACCCCAAGCTGGGCCTGTCCAAGGGGAGCCCAGGGCCAGGCTCCAAGGAGCAGCAGAGAGACCCTCATCTGCCTGGTCCCACCAGCCTGGCCCTGCACTGAGAGCCTCCTCTGTCCTGTCTCTCTTGCTCCGTGTGTTATACTGGCATCCTGACCTTCAGGGATAGTACCGTTGGAACACCCACTTCTGTACCCCCAGCCTGGAGTTTTGCTACCAGCACAGGCCCTCTAGCTATGCGCAGGAAACGCTCTGAACACTCTTGTCTCCCAAAAGCAGCCTCCAGTTTCCAGCTGCCCCCCAAATCAATAGCGACTGTGGCAGTGCCATGAGCTGGGCCCGGCTGAGAAGCCCAGCTCCTCAGTGTCCCCAGGACAGTGGCCTGGTGGTCAGCGTGCTTGCTGGGCGTCTCTGCAGGAGGTCCCCGAGGCCCCTCCCCTGGGAGGGGTCACAGCAGCAAGGCAACGAGGAGTGACAGTCTTCAGGCTCGGGCTCCTCCATGGCGGGCTTTGGGTGGGGACCTGCTTTGTCTTTCACAAGGGGACAGGATCGGGAAGGGGAGTCGCTCGGGTGGGTGGCCCCTTCCGCAGTTTTGCCCTGGGCCCTGGAGACTGTGAGGCTTAGAAAAATTAACACAGTGTTTCTCCCTCTGATTCAAGCCGTCATAAGGGACAAGTGGGTGAACTGCAGGGCTCGGGGGCCCCTGCTGGAACCTTCAGTTCCGCGTGATGCTGACAAAGGTCTCCAGGCGGGGTGCAGGCCTGAGCAACCTGGAGGAGGAGAGTGGTCCATCTCCTTCCCTGCGGGGCATGGCCTCTTCTTGGACAACACAGGCTCTCCTGGGACCCAGGCAGTCTGCCTCTCTCCTCTTGTCCCAGGGATGACCGGGCTCCAGCCAACCTTCTTGGCTCTGAATTTGGGAGTGAAAAGCAGACAGACAAGAGGACTGTCTCACTGGCCTGTCTGCTGGCAGAGCTAAGCCCCCAGGTCTGAAGCTAGCTCGTCTCCCCCGGGGCCTGCCCACCCGGGTCCAGTAGGGCCTGAGTACCTAGGTACCTGACCTCTCACCGGCCCTCCTGGAGAGACTTTCCTGGTGTGTCCGTGTCTGTCTCTTCTGCCTCATTCTCTGTTTTCACTCCTAGTCGCATTCCAAACCACAATTTCAGAATCTATTAAAAGAAACATAAAATCCCCAATTGGTTAGAATTCTCAACATTTAAAAATATGACTTATTGTTATTACAGCTGAGTCTGGGCAGATCTGCCAGCGTTTGGAACGGAGCGTCTTGGTCCGCTGACCTGACCTGCATGGTCACTGGCAGGCACTCTGCTCCGAGCTTGTCGTTCAAGAAGCAATGGTGTCATTATAAGGGGAGGGGGAACAAAACCCCTGGGTTTGACCCCATTTCTCTTCTTATTCTCCAAATATTGGTTTCCATCTTGGTTTCTATTCTTATGGAAACGACATCACAAATTTATATACGTGTCTGTGCAGCGTACTTGTGATCCAAAAGGGAAAATCCTGTTGATGCTGCTAATTTGTCAGTTTGCATAGCTTAGAAAGGACTCTGGGACCCGTCACTGAAACGTCACCCTCTGGAGTGGAACTGGGTGGTTTTGAGGAGGAGATGCCAGCCAGGCAAAACGCTACAGCTCTTCAGAGCTGAGCCAAGGAAAGCTCCAAGTCGAAGCCATTGGGTGGAAGAAAGACCCAGGGTGGCTTGCACTTTCCTCGATGCCCCAAGGCCATGTCCATGAGTGGGATGGTGGTGGGAGGAGAGAAGACTTCCTGCTGCTGCCACTGCCCACTGCTGGGGTAGAGGCTCACTCCAAGAAACAAGGAAGGAGCCCCTTACTATTTCAAGCACCACAGTGCCCCTAACCACACGTGCAGTCTGTACCGAGTCACCACAGTGAGCTCCACAGTGTGGCTCCTCCCTGTGATCGGGGAGGACCCCAGTTCTCTTATTACGGAGAAGCCACCTGCCTTACCCCTATTATTTCAGAGCTCGCTCTCTCTGCCCGCATGTGTATAGCCCACTGTAGCTCGAGGACCGTGCTCAGTCGGAAACTAACAACCCGTTTCCAAATTGTTTTGCAGCAAATGCTGACGGATGCGGAGGTGTCATCGCAGGAGGGCTGCATCCAAAAGGTAGGCAAGCTGGTTCTGCGCCTTCTCCCCTCCTGTCGAGCCTGCACTCTGGTTGAGCCTGCGCTCCCGAGTGCGAGTGCAAGGCCATCTGTGGTCGGTCGAGCGGGGGATTCCCCAGGGATCAAGACGGATACTGGTTTTCATGATGCAGCAGGTAGCAAGCAGCTCGCTTCACGGAACCAACCTGGTTCCGGAGAACCAAGGCGAGCCCCGTACGTGTGGGAATGCTTTGGGCCAATCAGTTGCACAGAAATGAAATAAATGCAGATTGTGTTTGTTTAAATATCTTCACTGGATACTCACATGAAAAGAATATAGAGAAGAAAAGCACAATTGTCTGCAGATTCACCAAAGCCTTTCACTGTACTCAGTCTCCGAAGATGGCTCAGGCACCCTATTAAGCAAAGTGTCAGTCGACAGAAAAAGTGCCAATGTGGGCATTGTCCCTTGGTGATGGGTAACAGCCGTTTGACAAACATGAGATCCGAAAGGCCCAGAAAGTGGGCCAGGCCCAGAAAAACAGCCCCCCCACCCCCCCAGGGAAGTACACACCCGCAGGCAGGCACATTCCTGCATGAGCAGGCTAAGGCAGACAGCAGAGGGGAGGGGAAAATCACTTCAAACCCTGAAGCCATTTGTCAGCTGGAGTTCAACATCCAGAGAATTTGGGCCTTCCGTGCATGAGTATATACATGTACACACACACATCCACACAGAGAGACACACGCACATACACAAACACATAGGCACACACTTGTAGAGACACAGACATGCACACAATACAGACACACAAACACACAGATATAAACACATGTGGTAGCTGATGCAGTCTTTGGGTTTTTCAGTAAAATAGCATTAAATATAGCCTTTTCTCTCCTGGCATCTTGACTTCAAAGCATCGTACAGACCAAGCTGAGAGAGTCCATCTTCTCAGGGTACCCAGACCACATCAGGCAGCACAGCGCGGACATCTGGGATGATGGGTCAGCACAAGGCTACCCAGCTGCTGTCAGGGGCTGTTTTCTTAGTGTCAGAATCGCCAAGCTATGCTCATGAGGTGCTGTCCCCCCTCCCAGGAGGGTCCAAAAACTGCCTGAGCATACACTGCTGTCATCATGAAAAGTCCTCTTTGGGTCTGGAAGTGGACAAGAAAGCAATTTGCTGGTTCCGCCGATCTCTGTGACTTTCTTCCTGTGTCTGGCTGGCTGGTTAGGGTCGGGGCAACTGGGGGACCTGCCATCCCAGGGGACTGAGTCCTAAGAGCCGAGGCCTTCCCTTTTCACCAGGGTCAACCCCAGAGACATTGATTTCAGAGAAAACCATGTGATGGGGGATGTGGTCTGACCCTGCGGTGACCTCTGGCAGGGGTGACCTCTGGCAGGGGTGACCTTCGGCCTCATTTGTCTCCATAAGCGCGTCTGTGTCTGGCCCGGGGGGAAATTATGTCTGAGCAGAGCTGGGACAGAGTGTCCTCTCCCTGTCCACTGCCCAGGGGCCTCAGGCCTCTCTTCCTGGAAATGCATCCCCAGGCCCCAAAGTGAATCCCTGCCGTGTCCCTCTCCCTCCCCCACCCCCCTCCCTGACCCTGGGAGTGAACTCTGTTTTCTTAAAGGAGGAGGTGGCCAGAGCAACTTGAGCAGCTTCCTTGTGCCTTTCACAGCTTTCAGAGAATTGAAGTGCTTCCACCCCCCACGCAGAGAAACCACAGTCAGCTCATCTCTCAACTACTAAAAGGAACATGGAACCTCCATCTTCCCCGCTAAGAAGAAGCTCACACAGGGCGGGAGGTGAGAGGTGGGTCAGAAAGTCCGTTGTCCGGCCTGGGGACAAGCTTCAAGGCAGAAGGTCAAATGGTAGGGTCTAAGGTTAAGGTCAAGAGGAGGAAGGGATGCATCCTCTATCCCCTGAGGTGGCGCTGCCTCCAACGTGGCCTCTCCTTTTTGCAAACGGTGGAGCCGGCGGGCCTTGGATACTGTGGCCCAGACGTCCTTCTGAGAGCTCCTCATGGGGTGGGCACAAGCACCCTCCAGCCAGGGACCCACTCACAACTGCCCAGCTTGGCACAGCCTCCCTTCAGATGCAGACCTTCGTAAGTCCCGTTGGGAGGGTGCCCACAGAACCAGACCAGACCCCTGTGGCAGCTACAGTAGCTGGGAGAGGCCAGTGCCAGGCAGCAGAGCCAAAGGCACCAGGGCTGTGGTTGCTCTGAGAGCCACTCTCCCGTGCCTGGCCCCTGAGGCCCTAAGGCTTTGTCCACCTCCCCCGATACCCCTGCCCTCACGGAGAAGTGCTCCTCTGAATCCCCGGACTCTCCCATCCTCACACTAAACTTAGTGCAAGGCATTTGGGGCATCAAGTGTGATGGGGTGGGTGCCCTGGGTCATGTTGGTCGATGATCAAAACCTAAACTTGGTGTCTGGAGCCATTTGATTACTTCCCAGAGAGGGAAGGAGGGAAGGAGGTGCTGAGAGAGACTCAGGTGCAAAGGCAGCTGGGGTGCTGTAGTGGGGGCCAGAGGACAGTCAGTGCAGCCTTCTCTTGAGCTTCTTCCCAAATGGAAGGTCGCAGCTGTGTCCCATACAGCTTTGGAGATGCACATGTGCTTGTTACATGAGAGGACAGTATATGCCTCAGCACGCTAAGGACTAATTTAGGGTATTGCTTGGTGATAGGAGATAGATCCCATTTATCAGTCTTGTAGTTTAGGATTTTGGTGTCTGGCTGAACAGGGCCTCTCCTCCTCCAAAGATATACACATCTGGGGACGTTAAGGTCCTCCAGGGAAGCGCTGAGGCTATGTAGCCTGGGGTTGGCCGCTGACACCTCTGAGCATCACTTATTCCAACTTCAGGATTCACTGAATCACACTTTCTGCTCTTTATCAGCGTCATGGGACCCCATGAACTGTAGCCTGCCAGGCTCCTCTGTCCGTGGGATTCTCCAGGCAAGAACACTGGAGTGGGTAGCCATTCCCTTCACCAGGGGATATTCCTGACTCAGGGATCGAACCCAGGTTTCCCACGTTGCAGGCATATTCTTTACTGTCTGAGCCACCAGGGAAACCCTCAGTGAAATGTAACTAAGGCTAATTAATTCAATCAGTGGCTTGAAACAAGAGATGCAGAAAGGGTGATGTTTTGTAGGAAGCGGTTGTTATAAATTCTGGGTATTAAAGAACCAGGATGCTGAAGAGGCTGTGGACTCTACCTGTCAGAGTTTACAGGGGACAAAATCCAGGCCCAGGGAGGCTGGTGGTGCCTATATCCACAGGGGACGCAGGATTCTAAGCCAGGATCTCTGGTGCAGAGCTGGGCTCACATTGGAGAGATAGCGGCTGCAGCCTGGGAGCCGACCCCAGGCTTGGCCCTGCCCTGAGAACCCTCCTGCGCCCCTCCCTCAGGTTGCCTCCATCCCCAACCTGTCCTGGTCTCTTGTGTCCCTCTGTCCCCCAGTCCCCCCTGCTGCCCCCTGTGGTGCCACCAGTCCCTCTCCATTCCTCCCCCACCTCCGCCCTGCCCCCTATCTTCACATTCTTGCATCCTCCTTCCAACGCCCACTGGTTCCCTGCATCCCCTCCTCCTGTGTGCAGCACACCCAAGCGCTCCTGCTCCACCGGGTGCCAGGCTGCCCCACACTCATCCCAGGTGTGCGTTCCAGATGCTCACGCACTTCCCTCCAAAAGTCACTTTGGCTGCAGGTCCAGCAGCATCTCCTTTTCTAGCCTCAGGCCGGGACCTCTGGGACTGCTGGCTGCAGCCGACTCTATTTAGTCTCTGTTTACTTAGAGGGAAAGCCCGGGGCTCCTGGAGAGCAAACATCTGCGGGAGATAATCTAGGAGCTGTCCATCCATCACTGGGGGCGCCTGGCTCCCTGGAGAGCCCGCCAGAGCCTGGAATAAAAAGGCCGGGCGAAGAGGCTTTGGGGACAAATAAAGAGCTGTGTTAAGGGCCCGCTGAAAATGGATGGAAGACATTATTAAGACTCAATGGCCGTCTTATCAAAATCCAATAGGATAGACATTTGGCAAAAGGCTTAAATTTATTCTTTGACTTTCTGGAGGGTTTGAATTTATCCGTTAACAAGAGTGTAGTCCACCCGGGGAGATGGTATCAGCTGAAAGAATTTTGATTCAATCTCTTTGGTGATATGAAAGGGGGAAACACCAGGCCCCCAATGGCTGCCCCATTGTCTCGCTTTATCTTGTTTTCTTTGACCGTCTTGAAAAGGAAGGACATGTTAATACAGTACAACAGGCAGAAAATGCAGAGGGAAATGACCTTTTTCTTTTTTTATGTTTGTGTTTTCTTCTCCCCCGCTTCTCTACCCACACTGCCCCCCTGCCTCTCCAAAATAAATAAATGAATCAGGAATTCGCATCTGTGGGGCTGAGGTCTGAACCAGGACAGGTGCAGCTCCAGAGGCATTGTAGTTTGGAGTCACCTCAGCCAGCAAGCTAGGCCAGGGGTGGGGAACTCGAGGCTTGGAGGGAAAGTCAAAAATAAATTGAGCTAATAAAGCCCTGCTGTTGGAGTGGGACCATGATGAGTCCATAAATCTCTCCCTGTTATTCCGCACAAAATGCTACAGGTCATAAAAGTCATCCGATAGCCCAGCCTGGCGTTCTCCAATAGGGTGATGGATTGATAATTACGATAATTCTCGAAATGATTATTTGGACGTGAGGACCTTGGCCTGTCCCACTGGGCTGTTGTACGTGTGTGTTTTCTACAACCTGGCCCAGGCAAAAAGCCTCTGGTAAGGGGCATCCTGAGGTCTCCTGGGTCCCTCCCTGGGGAACCTGGGGACTAATAAAGATGACCAGGAGCCAGGAAGACCAGGCAGGTGGGAGCAGAGATGGACAGGCAGCTGCCAAGTGTCCTGTGCAGCAATTAGTTGAGAAGGCTGCACACCCCAGGTCTCAGCCAGACTGCCACCAGGCTGTGCCTTGGGGGTTTGAGTCCAGCACAGAAACTATCCAGGTGTTTGTGATCTATGACCCTCTATGTGGTTTATTCCCTTTGCCTTGTTTTTTCCCCTGGAGGAAGCTAAGGTATTTTCCAGGTGGCTGGAGGGCAAGGAAGGCAAGCGGGGAGGGAAGGATTGTGGCTGGAACAAGAGATGGGGAGACCAGTCAGCCCCGAGGCTCCAGGACAAGTGGTCGGGGAGCATGCGTCCCAGTCAGTCGGTCTTACTGGGACCAGAGCAAGTCAGACTGTCCCTGTTAGGCTTTGCCTGTGCCAGCGAGGTTACTTTTAGAAGTCCTTTCTGTTCCCCTTTACCACCCCCCCCATTCCCCCCACCCTCACCCCCCACCCCAGGCTACAACACCTAGGAGCCACCCAGGTGCTAGCATTCAATCGCTGTTTACCTACTATGCAAGTTCTTCCTGAAAAAAATTCCAGCAAAGTCCCAAGCCCTAAGAGGCCTGGGCTCACAATTAATAATTTGCATGTGGGATCGGTTATGTCTTTATGAAATCAAAGTGTGTTTAGCTGCCACGGAGACAGCTCTGAGTTGATTTTGATAATCTCAGGCTGAATAGACTCACTTCGTTCCAGCAAAGCCCCGGACAAAGGCTGGACAGTGGCTGAAAGCCTTTCGGAGACAGGCCTCCTTTTCCTTTGTCGGGGGGCTGCTGATAAAAGGGCCGGGAGTCCATTAATTCAGTGAATGAACATATAGTAAAGTCAGTCCCCTCTTGAGAACAATAATGTTGAGGTCAGCTTCGGTTGCCATGGAAACTAAGTACTCCTAAGAAGTTTGCATCCTTGATTTTGCTGAATCAAAGGCTGCAGAGTGGAGAGGTGTAATGGGGCCAAGACGCAGAAAGTCGGAAAGCCCCGCCCCCACTGGTCCCCTTCCCGCGAAGGCGGCTCCGGGCTGGTGGCCTTGGGGACCCTCAGCCGCTGGGGACCAGCCCTAGGTCTGGCTCTTACCCCTCCCCCAGCCCCTCCTGGAGGCCTCTTTTTTTTCACGACTGTAGAGGCTTATCTGAAGAGGCCCTCAGGCTTGACTCTGGTGCCCAGGGCAGGGCAGAAAATCTAGCCTGAGGGAGGGGCCACAGCCTGAAAGCCTCCACCTCAGTGCCCCCGATGGACTCTGCCCTCTGGCCACCTCACAGCACCTGAACTTGGCCTCTGGCGGGCGGGTGTGGGGGCGGGAATGGCGGTGGTGCTGTGGCCCCTTCCCACCCCAAGCAGATAAGGGTGATTAATGGCCAACAGCAGTAGGGAGGTGGAGGCTGAGTTACAGGCAGGTCTAGGCTGGGTGCCGATGTTATAAATGTGAATTTTTGTATTCTGTCTCCCCAACAGTTGGGCTGATTTTACTTACCCTTCCCCCCAGGGGGTACCTGAAATCAGCTTAAACCATCAGATCAAGCTGGGAAGAGATGCAGGTATTATATTTCCTTTGCAGTAGTTGTGTATCTGAGGAAAGCTTCATCTTAGCTGGACTGGCCCTCAGCTTGGGGGGCAGGGACTCAGAGCAGGCAGAGAGAGGGGAAGTTGTTCAGACAGACCCACTCTACCCTGAGGACCTTGCCTGGGGTGGAGGGAGGAATGAGAGGTGCGTCTTTCTTCTTTTTTGCTGCTGAGAAAGCACGGAACCCGATTTTCTTTCTCCTATTGAAGCAGCCCTTATGAAACCTGCTGAAAGACTTCTGGACTGCAGCTTGGGATGGAGGTCCTGGAGGAGGGAGGTGGGCATGAGTGGCCCAGAGCCCAACAGGCAGAACCCCCTCCTCGGGAGCTGGTGACATCCAGACTCCTCTCTGTGGTCAGGCCCTTTCCTCACCCTGCTGACACTCTGCTCAAACCTCAAAGCAGGACAGATAAAGTGTCACTGATTTCAAAAGACAAATTCAGAACTTGAAAATGGGCTTTACTCGTAAAGTAGACAAAGGCCCCTCTCCTTCTCACTGGAGACCTGGGGAGGCTGGGCTGGATCCGTCACACCTGAACCTGGCTCTGCCTTGGATGCTGTGACCCTGGGCCTTGAACTTCTGCATTTCTGTTTCCTCCTCTGTAACCGCGGAGATGATAGTCACAGTCTCCAGCACCCTGTGTGGCCTGGGTCTTGAGAAGATAGCGAATGGGCAGAGCTCTGGGCAGAGCCAGGCCTGCTGAATGGACAGTGGGGCCTGTGACTACTGTGGCTGGTGTGGGACAAGGGGGCCGTTCGGCCCTGGATGGCCCCGGCTGGAGCACCAGGGGCTGGGCCCCATAGCAGATACCTGCCTCTGAAATGGTGACAACACCACCTGCAGCAGGTCAGAGGTCTCTGCTTGCTGGGAACCACACTGGCATCTTGGGGTGACCTGGAAGCCCGTGCCGGACAGCCTGGGGGAAGGTGGCTGGGAGGGGCAGGCTCTGCTGTTAGCGGGCGATGAAGAGGATTTACTGTCCACATTACCAGCTTTATACGAGGCAGATGGTGGTGTCAATAACTCCATCATGTTCAGGTGGGTGCAATGGTGAGTTAATTAAATCGTGCCGTGCTATTAGGAAAGAAAAATATATCAGCTCGAGGCCTGTTCAGTGTCTTCTGCTTTGAAGGCAGACACATGTGTGTCCATGGCCGTTGCTGGCTCCAGGGCGTGTCCTCTGCCCGCGGCACCGGGAAGCCTCCAGACTCACCTTTGCTCCACAGACCCGCCGGCAGCTCATCAGTGCACTTGTTATCGGTCTGAGTGTAAGGTTGACTTCTGGTTTTACACACACTGTCAAGATGGCCTGTCCCTCTCTAGGGTGAAGGGTGGCAGGGCGGGTGCTGTGAACCCTGGGGCCCCTCCCATGACTGGTCTCCTTGAGCTGTGTGTCACTTCCCCCTGGGGTGCGGACAGAGCATCCAGGCCTCCAGGGAGAGCCAGTTTCCTGAGGTCCCCTTGTGCCTCTGATGGTGTCTCTGTGAAAGTCTTGGGGCCTGTGGGCACGTGGTTTCCAGGCAAGGCCCTGGGCGGCCCCTGGGCCGAAGAGGCTGCCGTTGCTTCTCTTGGCCCAGGACTCAGCTAGGCGAGGAGGGCCTCGTCCTCCCATGGGGGTGGCGTGTGGGGGTCTCTGAGGCTCACCTGGCAGGTGGTAACTCTAGGGAAGGCTCTGTCCTACAACCCTCCGCCCCGCCCTGAGAAGTTGCCTGCTGCCGCAGGCCTGGGGATGTGGCAGGGCCACTGACCACTCAGGTCACCACCACTCATGACTTCTGATAGATGCGATGCTGGCTCCCTGCGTATGGGTGACACAAGTGTGTGAGGCACAGGTGTGTGTGTGAGGCACAGGTGCATGTGAGGCACAGGTGTGTGTGAGGCACAGGTGTGTGTGTGGCACAGGTGTGTGTGAGGCACAGGTATGTGTGTGAGGCACAGGTGTGTGTGTGGCACAGGTGTGTGTGAGGCACAGGTGTGTGTGTGAGGCACAGGTGTGTGTGTGGCACAGGTGTGTGTGATACAGGTGTGTGAGTTTAGGTGTGAGGCACAGGCAGGTGTGGCACAGGTGTGTCTGAGGCACAGGTGTGTGTGCACAGGTGGCTGAGGGACAGGTGGGTGCTCGGGGGGAGGGGCCTGTGGGGCTGGTCAGCACCTGGTCCTGAGCCCACAGGCTCTGCCCCGCTCCCTCGGCAGCTTCTGGGCTCACGTTGCTGTGGGCTGACGGTGCCTTGTGCTGATGTGCTGGGGGTTCGGGACGGGTGTTGGGGAAGAAGGACAGCAGACACGTGAGAGGGAAAGTGGAATTTGAGCCTCGCTTGCCGCCAGCGAGGCTGCCCCTCCCACCACAAGCCCTGGGACTTGGGCACTGCTGGTGTTCTGGCCACTGTCGTGGTCCCTGTTGTCAGCCTGCCAGGCTCTTTACACACGTCCACTCATTTACCCCAGTCTACCCCAGGTACTATTACTCCCACTTCACTGCATAGAAGATTAAGTTGCAGACAGTTTGTCAGTTGCCTAAGGCCACAGAATTCAGTGGAGAAGCCAGGGATTTTCCAGGGTCAGCCACATGACCCCAAAGCAGGTATCCCCGAGAGTCTCACGTTATACTGTGTATTGCCCTCCAGACTTGAAGACACAGCTCATCTAGACACACCTTCAGGAATTGGGTTTGGATAAATATAAGTGAAAGGCTTCCCTCATAGCTCAGTTGGTAAAGAATCTGCCTGCAGTGCAGGAGAGCCAGGTTTAATCCCTCACTTGGGAAGATACCCTGGAGAAGGAAATGGCAACCCATTCCAATATTCTTGCCTGGAGGATCCCATGGACAGAGGAGCCTGGCGGACTAGAGTCCATGGGGTCTCAAGAGTTGGACTCAACTTAGCAACTAAACCACGAAGTATGAATGAACTCAGAGAAAGGCAAGAGTGGGTTGGGCTGGAGTAATTGAAGTTGGTTTATCAGTCAGCTATTACACAATGGCACTGTGTAACAAACCACCCCACACCCTTAACACAACACTCGGTGACCCTCACCCATGTGCAAGTTGGCTGACCCAGGCGGAGCTCGGCTGGGTTTAGTTCCAAGCTGATGGTTGGGTCCAGTTTCCTCCCTGTCCAGTGGGGTTCAGGGGCGTGTTCTGGTGATGATGGCAGGAGAGAAGGAGGAGGTGACACATGTCAACATCATGTCCAGGCTCAGATGGAGTCCATGGCCGTTCTGCTCACACCCGCTGAGGCCAACCACATAGGATGGGAAAGTGCTCTCTGCCTCCCACTGGAGGGGTATAGTCACAGTAGACGGGTGGGGGGATAATGCGTTTATGGCAGCAGGCTTCCTGGAGGAGGTGGCCCTGGGGCTGACACAGGGCCAGTTCCCAGGCTCAGGCTGAAGCCGGGAGAATTACTCGAGGTATGTGGAAACAGAATGGAGCTTGTGGCAAAGCTCAGAAGAAAAACCAAAGCCCCCCCCCCCCCAAAAGAAAGAAAAACCAAAGCCCAGCCCGCTGCCCTTGTGCAGTCTGTCTCATGGGTGCAGCTCTCCCACCCTTTCCACAGATCCCTTGGAGGCTCGTAACCCTTGAGAATGACTCTCTGGTCCTCAGAAGGAGGCTCGGTGCAAGTTGCCAGGGGAAAGCGATGCCGGGCTGGTTGTGGGAGATGTCCCAGGTCGCTTTGTTGGCAGGAATTCCAGAGGCCTGCATCTGGGAAGGAGACTGAAGAACCAGCCAGGCTTCCTCTGGTTGATGTTGACGGATGGGTCATGAGGCTGACGGAGGTAGGCAGGATAAACATATCCCTGAAAGAGGCACTTGGATATCAGCATTAACAAGTGAGCTTTGCTCTTTAGCCACAGAAGGACATGGAGGAACTCTAAATGCATATTATTAAGTGAAGAAGCCACTCTGAAAAGGCTACATGTGGTACCATTCCAACTCCATGAAATTCTGGAAAAGGCAAAACTATGGAAACAGTGAAATATTGGTGGGTTAGTGGGAGAGTGGGGTGAATATAGGAGCACAGAGGGTTTTCAGGGCAGTGGTGCTGTAGGATACCATACTTGTGGATCCATGTTATCATGGATTTATCCAAACCCGCAGCTGCACAACAGCAAGAAGGAACCCTAGTGATAATCAGAGACTTGAACGGATGATGTATCGATATTGGCTAAGTGGCTCCACTAATGCAAGATGATAAAAATAGGAGAAGCGAGTGGCGGGTAATGGGAGGAGATGAGGGAGGAGACTGGGGGTGCATGGAAATTCTGCACATTCCACTCGTTTTCCCATAAACCCAAAACTGCTCTAAAAAAATGAAGGCTATTACTTTTTTAAAAAAGGATTTTCAGAAAGTGGTGTATTATACACACACACATCTTATATAAAATATATACTCACAAATAAGGATATACATAATATGGAAAGGCTGGAAGGAAATATACAAAAATAGTAACATCACTCTTCGTGGTGATATAATGGATGATTTTTTTAAAATAGTATCTGTATGGGATATTTTCGTTATTAAATATGATAAGTTGAGTAAAGTGCTTACATGGTTCCTGGTCTGTGACAACACTCTAAGTGGCAAAGGACCTAATGCTTTGGTGACTGTGGTCATTTCACAGGAAGCATTCCCGATAGTTAGGTTATTACCTCCTTGTGGTCCAGGGTATCCCCCTGCCTTCCTGTGGGCTCCATCAGTGCTGTTCACCCACGTGTGTGACTGTGCCTTCCAGAACCGAGGTAGGTTGGGCCTTCTGCCTGCCCTGTGGTAGGCTGAGCCATCTGGCCAGTGGCAATGAGAGATGCAGGTGACTTCTAGCTCAGCAACCAGTGGCCAGCATGATACCCTGCAGTGGTCTCTGCCCTTAGACACTGCACCCAGAAAGCTCTGGATAACTCCAGATGATTGAGCAGAGCTGCCCTGTTTGTCACACCAGGCGAGCAGCAGGAATGCAGCTTTAGTCAGGCTTCTGCATCTCAGAGGCTATTTGTTTAGGGGGCATAACCTCACTTACCCTGATTGATTTGTTTAGGGAATCACTGGTGCTTTATCCACTTCTGCATCATCTCAAAACCCCCTTCATTCATTCACTCATTCACTCACTCATGCCTTCAACAAATGGTTGTGGTGGTGGTGTTTTAGTTGACAAATTGTGTCCAACTCTTTGCAACCCCATGGATTATAGCCTTCCAGGCTCCTCTCTCTGTGGGATTTGCCAGGCAAGAATACAGGAGTGGGTTGCCATTTCCTTCTTCAGGGGATCTTCCCAACACAGGGATTGAACCTTGTCTCCTGCACTGGCAGGCAGATTCTTAACCATGGAGCTACTGGTTCAACAGATGGTTCCCACGCACCTACTGTGAGCAGGACGCTGTCCCCGGTGCTGGAGACAGCAGACTGTGTTCTAGCAGATCTCCACCCCACGGCTCAGGTTCTGAGAGCTGTCACCCATGCAGAGGGGCTTCCACAGCCTTTGTCCTTTGTCCCCGGTTCCCTGGGGAGGCCCGGTTGCAATGCTCCAGGTCAGACACTCTTCTTGTGGTGGATGAGCTTCCATAAGCCTCTTGTGCTGTTTGCGCTGTGCATTTAGGGCAAAAATGCCCCATCTTGTCACATGGGCTTGTCCTTATCCATAGGTTGGTGCTTCTGTGTGCTCAGTCGCTAAGTTATGTCCAACTTGTTGTGACCTCATGGACTATAGCCCACAAGGCTCCTCTGTCCATAGGATTTTCCAGGCAAGAATACTAGAGTAGGTTTCCATTCCCTTCTACAGGGGATCTTTCCAACCCAGGGCTAAAACTCGCATCTCCGGTGTCTCCTGCATTGGCAGGCAGATTCTTTACCACTGAGCCACCTGGGAAGCCCTTGGTGATGCTAAGGAGTTGCTATTCTGGGCCATTCCTCCTTAGCAGCCCCTGGCATAGATGGGGAGAAATTGTGAAGATAACAAATTGATTTGCACCAAAGGAGTGGGAATCTTAATCTACAAGATTTGGCATGAGGGCATCATTTTCTCACTTAATAACATCTCCTTTGAACAGTCTCACCTTCAGCACCAGCTCTCCATCTGCTGATGGGACGCATCATTCCAGCCAACACAACTCCCGACACCCAGGGCCATACTGGCCAATGGTCCCTTCTCACCAAGTTAACAAGGTGTTTCTCCAGTGCAGTGTTGATACATTAAGTCATAAAAGGCAGGACTTATTATTGTGTGTTGGAACCTCGCCTCTGTTGTCTCTGAGCAATGGCCAAGATTCAGAGTATGAGCCGCAGAAATGTGTGCATTGCAGGGATGGAAAATTATCGCATAAAGGAGTCTGACGTGCTGTTCATCATGGATTAGCTGAGCGTAAGGAGAGATATTCACAGACAAAAAGCAATAATGAAAGTCCACCTCTCCCGACTTGGACCAGGTGCCACGGGGACCAGCCGAGCTCATGGGTCTCAGAGTCACTGAGGATGTCCATGTGCCATGGCCAGGCCGGCGCTTGCTTCTTGCCGCTCGAACACCAGGCTCTGGGTTAGCAAGGCTCCGAAAGGGCAGATAATTATCGGAAGGGAATCTGAAGCGTGGGCACCCTGGAGAGCTACAAAAATAAAACGAGGAGGAGGAATTTTGAATAGATTTCCTCCCTTTGTATTTCTGTTTTGGACGAGAAATGCAGAGGCACAATAAAAGGGAACTGGCAAGGTGGAGAAAAACATCAAATTAGCCCTTGGAAAGGTCTGGACCAGTGGGCACATGGGGGGCTGATGGGCATCTTCGGCCCGTGTCTGTCCACGTGCGGCTTCTGGGAGGCAAGACCGGCCCCTGGGGAGGCTTGTGTCTCGCGAAGTTCACCCAGGAGGAAGGTCCAGGTGGGCACTGACTGGCAAGTCCCAAGATGCAACTTAACACCATGTCCTCATCTGGTGAGGAGGACAGGCCTATGTCCCGGGCAGTGACTGTGTCTCTTGTGAGCAAAGTCAGGCCACCTTGGGGCCGGGGCCCAGACCCGGGGGGACAGAGGCCACATCTGGGCCCTATGGCTGTGTCCCTGAGCCTGGCGACGGTGGCAAACTTTGGTCATGTCTAGCGAATCTGGAGGCCCCATGGTCGCCCTGTGAGACAACTTCTCACCTTCCTGGGGTTCAGACAGGCGAGCTCACCCCCACAAGGCCTTGCAGACAGTACACAACACACTTGCTCCACTAAAAGCCAGCAGGAAGGGGCCCAGCAAGGCACCGCGCAGGACCACGGAATTTCCCTCCAGGCCGTCTGTCCATGGTCCTCAGGGTCTGACGGGAAGCGTGTGTCCCCAGGATGAGGCACCAGCTGTGGGCCCTCGGATGGGCAGGCTCCTGCCACCTCTCTGGTCGGTGTTACTGGTTGTCACATGCCATGTCCCGTCTTCCTGACTGTTAATGCAGAAGATGCTACTCGTGTGTCCCTAACCCCCACTTCCTTATTAAACACCCATGATTTTCTTCCATGATTATCTTTTGGCCCCAGCGTGTCACTGCAGTACTCCTCAAGCCCCCAACCCACTCTAGTTCCCTGGTTTCGCAACACAACATATCATTTGCCTCCTCGGGAGACCCCATGGCATAGGAGGAAGGGAGCTTTGTGTCTCCTGGCCGCCCCCTGCACCCTCACACTTGGGAGTTAGAGTACAACCTTTGCCGTGGTAGCCGGAGCGAGTACCCTGCCCGCCCACGAGAGTGCTTCCTAGACTGCCCCAATTCCTATGCTTCTGGGGCTGGACCCACAAAGAGCATCAGAGGCAGAGAGGGGTTTGCTCAGTCTGACTCCACAGCTGTTTCTCCACTCAGCCTCCCCTGAGCTGCCCCTCAGCACACACAAGGGGCTGTCCACAGCACTTTCTGGGGGATGGGAGGATTTGGTGGTGAAAAGAACTTCCCAGAAGGAAAAAGACTCTGTCAGAGGACTTATTATAGTCTTAGGACCTCGGTTTCCTCACCTTTAAACTAGAGATGCTAATAGTTCCTGCCACAGCATCGTGGTTAGTGATAACGTGAGTTACTCTGTGCAAAGTACACTTAAAATAGTACCTGGCACATGCTTAGGGCCCAGAGTGAGACCAAAGAGACAGTGATGATAATGTGGGTGATGGCGAGGATGATGGTGGTGGTGGTGATGAGAATGGTGGAAATGGTAACCATGGTGATGGAAATGATGAAGATGAGGATGGTGGTGATGGTGATGATTGTGAGGATGGCGAGGATTGTGTCAGTGATGATGATAGTGATGAATGGTGAGGATGGTGGTGATGGTAACCATAGTGATGGAAATGAGGATGGTGGTGACGGTGATCATGACCATAGAGATGGTGATGATAATAATGGTGATGATTATGGTAAGGATAGTGAGGATGGGGAAGGTGACAGTGGTGATGATGATGGTGACGAAGATGAAGATGGTGGTGAGGATGGTAAAGATGATGGTGATGAGTAATGAGGATGATGATGATGGTAACCACAGTGATGGAAATGATGGAGAGGAGGAAGGTGGTGGTGATAGAGATGATAGTGATGACAGTGATGGTGATGAACCCTTGAGGTCCCACCAGACACCGTCATTCCACGAAGGAACCAAAGAGTCAGGAGAGGACGTCCACAGAGGGAACTGGACCGCAGGACCTCCCACACTGGCTCCGCCGTTCTGGGCGTGACCTGGGGCAAATCACTTAACCTCTCAGGGCCTTGGTTTCCGACCTGGCAATGCAGAGCAGACACTCTGTGCCCTGCTCAAGGGCCTGGTCTGGGAGGACCCTGGAGATAAGGCTCAGGGCAGTGTGGTTTCGAGTCCCTTGCAAACAAGAGGCAGCCCGAAAAGAAAAAAACAACAGGAAGCGACGGAAAGAAAGCTCGTAAATGTCCCTCACACACTGGCCCTCCGCGGTGACCTCTCACCCAGAGAAGCAGGCCTCGGGGAGTTAATAAGAAATACAGGACTTCCTGCGAGATAGCAAGTGAATTGTGAGCTGCGAATTACTTTTTTCCTTTGAAAAATGATGTAGTCAGGTCAAAATATTTTTGCGTCTCAAACACTTGAGTTCCTTTGTCCTTGAGGCTGACATGACTCGGTTTCCATGCAGCCTCACAATGCGTGGAAACATCTTTTAACCGCCAGACGGCCCTTCTGATAAGCCGGCCAATTCATAATGTGCATTTGGAAAGCTGGACGGGTGAGAAAGCAGGGGCCTTTGGAAAGTCTGTTTACTCAGCAGTGAGAGGCCCCTCACCCCCTCTGGTAAACAGGGCCTGGAGCGCTGGGTATTGAGTGCCGGCCGGGCGGGGTCGGCACGCAGGACGGCGCCCGCCCACCCTCACTCCCCACCCAGCCGGGCCCTCAGGGGGTGGGGACCAGCTCGGGCGCCCCTGGAGCCAGACTCCCAGATGACTTGCCTGCCCCTGCAGGTAACATGCTGAGACTGGGGCTGTGACATCCTGGTCAGCCTGTTGGATGAGGCAGAGAGTCTGAGGGACCTGGTATTTCCTACATGGCCACTCTGTCCCCAGCTCAGATCTGTCCCCACAGGGCAGGCTTGTTCAGCTCACAGTGGGACTGGACCACGGCCTCCTTGACTTCTTGGTCAGAGGGAACTTGTCGGGGGCCTTCCTGGGCAGTCCAGTGATTAAGACTCTGTCTCCAATGCAGGGGGCATGGGTTCGATCCCTGGTTGGGAAACTAAGATCCCACACACCGCACAACTCAGAAAGTGTAGTCACTCAGTTGTGTCCAACTCTTTGCGACCCCGTGGACTGTAGCCCACCAGGCTCCTCTGTCCATGAGATTCTCCAGGCAAGAATAATGGAGTGGGCTGCCATTCCTTTCTCCAGGGGATCCTCCTGACCAAGGGATCGAACCCAGGTCTCCTGCATTGCAGGCAGATTCTTTACCGTCTGAGCCACAAAGAAAGCCCAAAAGAAATAAAGAAGTAAATAAATAAAATGCAAAGAAAAACATTTTACAAAGGGAGCTTGTTGGGCTGCGGTTCTGGGCCACAGGGCAGCAGGAAGACAAGGGTGTCCACCTCTCCATCCCCTTTCTGCTCCAAGCTGTCTGAAGTTAAACTGAAGACTCCCATGCAGGGGGTTTTACAGGGTAAGGCAGAACCAAGTGAGCCTGGGTGCTTATACCTGCTACAAAAGGCTGGCCGTGGGGCCAACATGTGAGATTGACCAGAGCCCATTCTGTAGGCGAGTAAATGAGGCACAGAGAGGGTCAGTAACCTGCGCAGTGTCACACAGCTGAGAGGCTAGAGCCAGGGCCTGGCCCCAGTTGTCTGGCTCCAGGCTTACAGCAAGAAAACGTGCTGCTCCTTGACAGACAAGGGTCTGTTTGTGCCATCAGTGTGGTGGCTGACTTGGGGGGCTCCCTGGACCCTGAAGACCCAGGACTCCCTCTGTCAGAGCACGGGGGGGTGGGTGGGGGGCGCTGGGGGGGAGGGGCAGTCAGTACCCGTTTATAAGCTGATGGCCCCTCCCAGCAGAGCCAGAAGGAGCCGGTCCGGCAAGGCCCTCACGGAGTGCCTGAGGTGATGCAGACCCAGAAATCTGGGCTGGGGCCTCCCCGATGCCTCCAGGTGCCTGCACTCCCTCAGGGCTGCTCCCAGCCACCCCCTCCCAAAACTGGCTTCCATGCTGAGGGATCATGAGAAGAGCAGAGCTTGCAAAAACCCAGAGACAAGCCCCAAGCCCACACGAGTGCCCTTTGTAGAGGAAGTGGTGTAGGAAAGCCCTAAAGTGAACAGGGTGACACCAGTCATAATAATAATAACCACAACAGACAACAGGAGTGCCCTCCAGCCTGGGTCCTCCGTCCATGGCAGCTCTGAGTTGGTCCACACCCTCCAAGTTGCTGCCAGGCATGGAACAGGCTAGAAGCTGTCCACTCTCTGCACTGTCCCCGGGGGCGCGCCTGCCCGCATGCGGGAAGGTCCGTCTATGGCAGGAGTGCTCCTGGGCCAAGGGCCTGCCCACACGGTGGCTCCTCTGGGCAGGGCCTCCACTCCAATGCAGTAGGCACACACCTGAGCATCCCCTCAGGGCATGGCCCCCCTCTGCCTCCAAGTGTGTTCCCCATGCTTCCCCAGGAGTGCTCCTTGTGCTCCCCCAGGACATATTGCTGGCCCCAGAGTGGCATCTGCCTGGGTTCCAGTTGCACCAAAGGCCCATGGATGCGAAGGCCGTTCTGAGAACATGGTTGGTTGACCGGGACCAGCATGACAGCCTGAGGATCCAATTGCCCTGAGGCCAGGTCTCCCCTCTCCCCCGGCTCTGCTGTGGCCTTACCCCAGGTGTGGGAAAGTGAAGCGCAGCCCGGAATTCCGGGACAATCCCAAATATGTAGGGAACGCTGCTCTCCTGTGGGGCATCCAGGCCAGACGGGACCACCTGTCGGGTGGTGGGAAAGCTGCTCCCACCTCCCTGGGCATCTGCTGGCTGCAGGCTCAGAGCAAGGCCACTGCTGGCCACTGGGCCTCTGTCCCCTGGGCCTGGCCCCTACCAACAGAGCCCCCAGAAAACCCAGACAAAGCGCCTCCCACAGTGGGTCCCTCCCTGTGTCCCATTGTGACTCCCTGAAGACGCGGCTCACGGCTCCTCTAGGCACAGCAGCCTCTCGCTTCACTCTGCAGAGAGCCTGCTTGGGTCAGACAGACACTGAGGGAAACAGCTCCTTAAATAGTGTAAATAAGAAACGCGGAGAAGCCCTTAACACCCTCTGGAAGATTGATCACTGGTCAGAGGCGGAGGCTGGTGGGACAGCAACATTCCTTCCTTCATTCATGGCTCTGGAGACCCACCTGGCAGAGTCTCCTCTGCCTCGGCTCCATCCTGGGGTTGTCCCTGCCCTCAGCTTCACCCACAGGCTGGAAGGCCCCCACTGCAGACCAACATTCCGAGCACAGAGTGGTGAGGACTTTGCCCAAAGCTCCCATGAGGCCACCCATCCCTTGGGCCCTGAGCTGGTTCCTGCTTCACATATTTATTGAGGATACACCACATGCCGGGCCCAAGTTGGGCTCTGAGCCGGCGGCTGTGACTGTCAGGCCCCTTCCCATGGAGGCCCCTCCCGTCTGTCTCGTCCTGCTCAGGACATTTTAACAAAAGAACCACACACTAGGCTAGGGAAACCGGGCTCTGTATGCTCCGAGGGACGGAGGCTGCTGGGAGTCAACAGTGTAGGTGGTTGGAAAAAGGGAGGGAGCAGGGAGGTGATAGAAGTGACATGTTTGCTGCATTTTGGAGGGAGAAGCATCAGTTTATGGACAAGAGGTGCCCAAGGACCCCTGCAGGGGCAGCTGGGTGGGGGTGCCAGTTGCAGAGGGAGCCTGGGGGGCAGGGGAGGCAGGTAGAGGTGGGATGTTGACTTGATACTTGGTGCACCTTACATCTGAGATGCACCAGAGACACCCCAGAGGGTGTCTGAGCACAGGGAACCCTGGGGCTGGGGTGACCCTCTGGGTCATGTACAACAGATGGGGTCTGAGGGAGCCTGGGCTTCTCTGGAGCTCTGAAAGCGAGGGGAGAGGTAGGGAGAGCCCTGGGGCTGAGGGTGACAGGAAGACAGGGACAAGCTGACTCTGGTCTCGGGATGTGACCTCTGGTCTGGACAAGAGCATTGTCCTTGGGTGGGGACATCAGGGACCTGTGGTTTGAGGGACCTGTCTGATGCCCTGGGAAAGGGGTGCTGAGTCACTCTGGACAGAGGTGGTGAGTGAAGTCAACAGGACTGACTTTCTGGTCTGGGGGCCCTGAAATGACTTTGTAGCTCTGTGCTCTGAAGCCTTGCCCAGGGGCAGCCCGGAGAAGGTGGATGATGGAGTCCATCTGGGAGGACGAAGCTGAAAGCTCGGTGGCTTTGAGGAGACGAGGGTGACTCGGGCTGGAAGGACTTTTGATCCAGCCCATGTAGGCACCACGTGCTTGGTGTCCACTGTGGCCCCCAGGACATATTTCTGGTCAAGCCAGGCTCCTCGGCTCTCTGATCACCTCACCCTCAAGTTGAGCCAAGCCCTGGCCTCCTCCTACTGCATCTTCAGCCCGGTGGCTCCAGCCCAGGTCAGGCCACGTGGTCACTTTTTTTACCAGGTCACTGTGGTCTCGAGTCCAGGCGGGGAGGCGCAAGGCCCGCTCGCTGAGTCAGCAGGAATGGCTGTAAGCTCCGGTCGTCATAAATGCACACTTAATAACTATTTTCTTCTTGCCGCTTCAGAAGCTCAGAAATAGGTTCGCCCTTCAGCTGGTAATGAGAAGTTAATAAAAGTGGGATTTTGTGCAAGGCTGGCCCCCTGACATCTTAATCTTTATTAAAGAGACGTAAACTTGCAGGGAACAGGCGGGCTTGCCCGGCACAGCGGGATGCCTGGAGAGGACGCCAACACCATCCCCAGCCCCACCCTGGCTGCATCCATCACAGAGCAAGTGCATGTACCCCTGGTGCCCAGGTCCCTCCACTCACAAGGATCACTCATCCTCCCACCCCGGGAGCTGGGCAGCCCCTATGAATGGAGTGAAAGAGTAGAGAGGTGGGGGCTGCCATCTCCTCTTCTCTACAGCACATACAAATCAATTCTTTTGAAGTGAACAATTTTGTGGCACTGAGTACATGTGTGAAGCTGTGCAGGTATAATCCCTAACTAGTTCCGGGCATTTTAGCCTCAAGAAGACCCTGTCCCCCCAGCAGCCTCTCCTGCACACCCACCCCCACTCCCCCAACACGAGCCTGCCTCTGTCTCCATCTACAGTTTGCTTGCTCCAGATGCTTCGTATAAATGGAGTCACAGCTGTGGCCTTGGTGTCTGAAGGTTTTCACGCAGCACCGTGTTTCTGAGGTTCACCTACGTCATAGCCTGTGTCAGTACTTTGTTCCTTTTTGTGGCTGAGTAAGAGCCCACTGAGTGGATGGACCACCACGTCCTTACCTATTCGTCCATGGCTGGGTGTCTGAGTTGGGCTCCATCTTTGCTCTTGTGATTAGGGCCGCAGTGAACCTGCACACTCCGGGGTCCAGGATTTGAGCTCCTGTTTCCATTCTCTCGGCTAAATACCTGGCCTGGACCTGCTGTCCTGTGGTGACTCTGGGTAACTTTGAGGGGAACCACCAGGTGGTCTCGCCAGCAGCTTTCCCATTTAACATTCCAGCGTCTACCCTCAGAGAAGCTCAAAATGAGAATGGGCCCCTCAGAGTGGCGGAAAGTCTGCTCCACTGACCCCTGAGTAATTGGAGCTCCTCTTCCTCCTTCTGCAGATGGAGCAGAGCAGGATACCAGTCCCTCCATCAGTGAGGAGGGGCCAGAGCAGGGTACCAACCCCTCCATCACTGAGATGAGGCCCAGCCTGGCCCACAGGAAGCCCCACTCACTCATAGGATGAAGGGCCTTGATGCTGGTTTTAAGCAAGTTATACAAGGAGGCCAAGCTGTCGTTTCAGGTCCTGCTTATATCGGGGTCAGGTTCGGCTGCAGCTTACAGACAACATTCATTAGAACAAGCTGACAGGCCCTGACCCTAGGATGCGGCCAGCAGGCACCCACACCCTTGCTAGCCTGGGCCCTCCAACTGTGACGAGCCGTGGATCCCATTCTCACACCCGTGTGAGTGCCTGGTGAGCAGGCCCCAGGTACAAGCCTGACCACCCTGGGGCTTGAGTGGGGCCAACCCGGAGCCCCAGCCCTGCTGTGGGTGCAGGCCCAGTCCCTCAGCGAGTGTCGGGTGGGATGTACTTTTGCCCGTGTGTTTGTCACTCACTAATCCACCGGCGAAGGGGAAGAGGAGAGTCTTTGTCAGTCTCCAAGCAATTAGGATAATTAAAAAAGAAAGCTTATTGGGTAAACATGCTCTCGGATCGTGACCCCTTAATTAATGGACCACGGGGAGAAATTACAGCAGTGGCAAGATAATTAACACGTGCGTTTAAAGGAGAACCATTAGATGGGGCCTCAGAGGACAGGACACCCAGCTGTGCAGGGCGGGCCCTGGAGATGAAGGAGCCCAGCTGGGCATGCATGGCTTGTGGGGGGCAGCCCTGGCCGGCAGGCCGCCCCATGGCCCTGACTACCTGGGGCAGGTCAGAGAAAGTCTGTCCCATTATAAAGAAAAATCCATGGGGCCTCCACAGCTCTCATCCTCCCAGTGATGACGAACAGGGTGGAGAGAGGGCTTGGGCACAGGAGCATCCTCCAAGGTGGGCTTTCCTCCCCGAGCCCAACCCAAGAGTCCTCTGGGATACTCTTTTATTCCCAAATACAGAAGGTACGGGCTGGTCAGTGATGCCCTGGGTCAGGCCCCCAGCCCAGACCCCGCACCCTGGACCTCAGGGAGAGGGGGACACCCACCCTCCACGTCCAATCCCAACTTCTCTGCTTCTGTCTCTGGGGTCAGCCTGGTTCTGAGGCTGGCCTGGTGGGGGGTTTTGCCTCCTGCTAGGAGAAACCACTGGCTACCTGGGCCTCCTCCAGAGGTGCAGAGGCCCTGGGGCTGGAGACCTCCCCGGAGGATGCAGAGACCCCTGTCACCCAGCAAAGGCTCCCATCCCGGCATCCTGGCCCACCGACTCTGCTAGAATCTTTGGAGACAGGCTTTCAGACATGGGGGTCTTGGGTGTGTTTTTCAGTTTTCCAGAGGGAACAGATACACACAGGTACAGCTTTCGGGTGCAGGGGAGTGGATCAGCTGGCCATAGGTAGAGAGCCTGATAGATGGGCTTGGGGGGATGATGGCGTGGCCTGGCTGCCTGCCCAGCCAGCCCCACCAATGCAAGGGAATCCTTCTAATTTTAAGGGGAGTGTCTGGGCAGCCAAGTCCATTTGAGGTCCTGGAAGTCTCAAGGTCAAAATCAAAAGCCTATCCCACCCATGCCAGACACCCGAGAGGGAGGGGCTGAAATACTCCCCAGGTTGTGGAGGCAGCCCCCACAGCTAAGCCCCACCCAGGGGGGGCTCTTCTGCTGTTGCCACAGACCCCATAGGTGCCAGCAGCTGGGACTCCCTGATGGCCACCTGGCCTCAGAGAACAATGACCGGTGGAAATTTGGGGTAAGGAATTCACTCTCAAGTCACTGCCGACCAAATCCAAGAATGACAGACAGTAGCCATGGGGCATCCCGCCCACCGAGAGGCTATGTTCGCCCAGGTCCTGCAGCCAGCCCAGGACAGGGCCAGAATCAGCCCTGCTGCCAGAAAGGCTTGGCCTCAGAGCTGCCTGTGGCCGTAAATCAACTTGCCAGGCATTGAACTGACTGGAGACGAGGCTAGCAGGTGGGACTGGCCACCGGGACCACATGGATCCTGGGCCGCATCTCTCAGCTTTGGTTCTGGGGTGAGGCCCGGGCGTCCATCACGGTCAGTTGGAGGTAGACCCAGGTGGCAGGGAGAGTGTGTTCCTGCCTCGGAGGCCAAGCGACCCTGGCTTCACCTTGGCCTGGGTCTGCACCTCGGACCTGAGGAAGCTGCCCTGCTACCATCCTTGGGAAGCCTGGGGTCTCCTCCTCTCCTCTGCCCTCTAAGCACACACTCCAGCTTTAGCTCCTTGTCCACCGTCTGTACAAGGTGGGACGGGTGGGACGGGCTGGACCAGTTACCTCCTGAGTCCTGCCCTGTTATGAGACCATGTCGCCACGAAGGGGCCCTCCACTTGCCTATTCACTCTTTCAGGGGCAGCCCTCCAACCAGGGATGCCCAGATCAGAACACAGGTCAGGCTACAGAAGGATGGCAGCTTCCGGAAACTTCCAGAGACAGTTGGTGCCCAGGAGGTGCTCCAACCCTGGAGAATCTGGCTCACAGTCTCCTTCAGAGCAGATTCTACTAGGACTATTTTCGTGGATCCCATGGTCAGCTTGTGTCCGCAGGGTCTGGCTGCAGGGAGTCTGAGCCACTGGGGTCTGTGCATCGCAGGTCCCCCCTCCCCGCCATCTCTGACCAGGGACTTGTAGTTCTTAGGATTCAGGAATAAAAACCTCAGCAGGTAAGGTGCAAGGCTCTCCTCTGAGTGCATGTGTAGCTGGCATCATGCAGCCAGAGATGTGGGTCTCCCCTGGGGCCTTGCTGCTCTGTCCATGCGGGGTCTGGACCCCATGGAGACTGTTGGGGGCTGGGTTTACTGAAGGGGCTCAGGACATGCCAGCTCCTGGGGCTAGCCCCGCTGCAGATATTCACCTTTCCCCTTGAACACAGGTGAGAATTTTAGAATAACTGGTGTATTGGCTGCATGTCCTTAGTTTTGCACTAGTGTGTGTGTTCAGTAGCCAAGTCGTGTCCAACTTCTTGCAACCCCATGGACTGCAGCATGCCAAGCCTCCCTGTTCCTCACCATCTCTTGGAGTTTGCTCAAGTTCATGTCCATTGAATCAGTGATGCCATCCAACCATCTCATCCTCTGCCACCCCCTTCTCCTGCCCTCAATCTTTCCCAACATCAGGGTCTTTTCCACTGAATTGGCTCTTTGCATCAGGTGGCTAAAATATTGGATCTTCAGCTTCAGCATCAATCCTTCCAACGAATATTCAGGATTGATTTCCTCTAGGATTGACAGGTTTGATCTTGCTGTCCAAGGAGCTCTCAAAAGTCTTCTCTAGCAGCAGAGTTAGAAAGCATCAGTTCATCGGTGTTCACCCTTCTTCTGTATGGTTCAACTCTCACATCCATACATGACTACTGGAAAGACCACAGTCTTGACTATGCACTAGTTGAAGGAGATTCAAAAGCTCCTGGTGTGATGAGGGGTTTGGGGAGGTGCTAAACTGGGGCTCCAAGGCTTCTGCCTTAATCTAGGGGTGGAGCTAGCATCCCAGGCCTGGAACAGGTGGACAAGGCCATGCTCCCCTGCCCTGTGCCCCCACCCCAAGAGTGAGGAATGGACCCCTCGTCTCTGTGCCCTCCCAACTGTAGCCATGTGAGCTGTGCCAACGAATGGGCACCTTGGCCGGGCCTGGGGGCACGTGGCCTGGGGGCACATGGCCATCCAAAGCCCCAGGTGTCTCACCCACCAAACAGTGGAGACTGTGGTCATGGGTCGTGTCCCATCATCCTCCTGGGCTTGCAGTGAGGCTGGAACAGGGCACACAGCCAGTGCCCTGCAAACATGAGGCTGTGACAGAATGTGACAGCACTGACTTCCCTCTGAGGGTTGGAGCTCCTCCACCCTGCCTTATCCCCCTCACTGGTTCTGTAGGGACAGAGCTATCCCTGCCCTTGACTCAGGGGACCCCACACATGGTGTGAGACAGACGTACAGTCAACCGGGTACCCTCAGCATCAGGAGGCTAGGCCCATGGCGTTCCATCCTCTGGACTGGGTCCAAGGTGGGGTGGTGTTTCCCTGCATCCATCCATCCATCTACTTGTTCACTGATCACAGGTTTGTGCGCATGTGTGGCCTGCGTGGCCCTGCCCTCACAGTCTGGGGTTTACACTGAGTCAGCAGGTGGAGCCAAAGCTCACTTGCTGTGGGCAATGGGACAGCCAGGCAGTTTGAAGACAGGTGTGGGTGGGGCTGCAGAGGCTTCCAGGTGGGCAGGCTTGGGCAGGCCCTGTAGGGTAGAGTGGAGCACCATTGGGACAGGTGTCCCCAGAATGTGGGAAGGCTGTGGGCAAAGGATGCTCTGCCTTGGGAGATGCCTTTGGGGGCAGAAGTGGTGAGTGAAGGGGGACCTCCTTCCACATCTACTGTGCCCTGAGAGCCCTCTGATCCCCGTGTGTTCAAGTGTGAGTGTGTACATGTGTGTGTGTGTGAGTTTGTATGGTGTGTGTGTGTGTATGCATGTTGTGTGTGTGTGCGTGTGTATGTGCGTGCATGTGTGTACATGCATATGGGTGTGTGGGTGTGAGTGTGTGTGGGTGGCGGGTAAGTGTGGGCACCTGCATGCATGTGTGGATTTGGGGCCCTTTGTCCGTGAGTGTTGGGTGGATAGATTATGTGTGTCCACATGCACATGCCCCATGTACACACCCACATATGGGTGTGCATGCATATGCACATGTGTGGGTGGGTGTATCCAGAGTGCAGTGCCCTGACCGTGGACCAAGCATTGGGGAAGGAAGGAAGGAGCAACTAAAAGTGTAGCAATCACATCCATCTCTGACTGATGAATTAGGATCCAAAGTTTTAACTAATTGAGTGCATTAAATACAAAGTCCCCCAAAAAGAAAGGGGGAAAAAAGACTAATGTAAGACACTTTTCAAAGCGTCTTTAATAAAAAGTGTATTTGGGATTTGACCGTAATGGCTAGCCTTGCTTGCCAAAACCTGTCGCCCTGGCAGGTAACTCTCATCAGCGTATCTGAAATGGTACCTAAATGAATTAGCAATAAAATGGACTCAGGCCGAGCAGTGGGGACCTCCATTAATCTCGGGTTAATCACTAAAGAGGTGCCATTCACTTTTCTTAAGAAGTCACATTTTTCTCCCCTTGCTGGCGACCAGATTTCATAAAGTAACATATTTCTAATGAAAGGTCTCTGCTTGAATTAAACCCTGAAGGTTTATGCAGATTTCGTGTTTGATTACTGCTGGCATGGGCTCTTAGCCGGCTGCGGAAGGGAGGCCCTCTCTGAAAGGGCCCCAGCGTGCAGTTCATAATATTCTTTGAAATAAAATAGTGCACTTGTGCTTAGTGGCTTTAATCAGCCCTGACTTTTGATAGTCAAACAATAGCTAATTACAGTAACACCTGCCTTCCAGGGCCTGTCACGGCGGCTCCTGCCGGAGAGCGGCCTTGTCTCCGAGCGGCGCGATTATTACAGACTCTGCACAGAGTAACTCTAACTGACACTCAGCAAGTTTGGTAGCCATTAGGAAGGGTTTATTTTGCTGCCGCGTTGCTGGCTTTTCCATTCCATTCTTCTTCTTTGTGTTTTCGGGGGGCGGCGGTGGCGAGGGCAGGGAGGAGAGGGCCGGGCCTTGGGTGCAGGCCTCGCGCCGACACTGTGCATTTGTTCCTTTGGGCTTGGGTTTGGACATGGGTGTTTCAGATGCTGGAGCCGCTGAGAGCTCACCATGTACAGACAGCAGTGTGAGGACCCGCACCTTTCAGCGAAGGGCCAGGCAGAGCCCACCAGACCGCCCCCCTCTCGGCTTCCTAGGGTGTAGCGTTATTTCCAATGAAATGCACAGCGGCGCATGGGGAGACTGGCCCAGTGGAAGTCATAAATTACTATCTCGTTTAAGTCTTTCTTTTCTCATTAATTTTGTCTGGCAAATGAGCCCAAGTCTCCAGAACCCAGCCAAGTGAGTAACACCAGGCTGTCAGCCACGGGCTTGACGGAGCCTCTAACAAGTTCCTGGAAATGAACAAAGAGATGGGCGTCCTGTCCCCCGGGCCCCCCGGCCCACACCCCTCCTCGCAGCTGCCTGTTGCTGACACCCCGTCCCCCCATGCCCCTTTGGCAGAACCCCTGAAGAAAGACAGACGCAGAGGGAGGAGGAAAGTCCAGCTGGGCCCGTCTGGGATCGGGGGCAGTTACAGACTGGAGGTCATCAGATGTGCCGGTGGTGGGCTTGACCCTGACGATGGCCCATCACCCCGTCTTGCCACCAGGAGGGCTCTTTCAGGGACTTTCAGTTTTGGACGCAGCCAGGGACCAATTGCCAGACCGGCCCTGCCCACTTTCCGAGTCCCTTAGGTAGTCCATCCAGTTCCCTGGAGAAGGGATGCTTCTGGGCTCCTAGGCTTTCCTCCTGCACTCTGGGTGACCTTCATTGGGGAGGACATGAGGACAGGCAGGAGAGCCCTGTGCGCCGGGATTCGCTGTTGCGGCAAAGGCCCGTGGCTTCCTCACTCGAGACCAGAGCCTCCAATGTACACTGAGCCATCTGCACCGCGGCCAAGACAAAGTTGCCTTTCATCTGCGGTCGGGCACCCAGCGAGGGTGTGTGCGCACACGTGAGCACACGCGTGCCCAGGGGGCTGCGTCCTGGGTCCCTCTCAGCTGCAGGGCCATTTCCGTTCCCCTGGCTTCGGTCTCTGGACGCTGCACAGTGTTGACAATTACCCACAGCCAGGACTTGCCAAAACCTGGAGTTGAAAAGGCTTCAAGGAGGAAAAAACAACTGGAAAGCTGTTTTCTGTTAAGGCAGGTTTATTTTTCCTCGCAATTATGTCTGACTAAAACGTCCTTGTGCGGGAGGCACTTCCCCAAGAAAGGTCTGATTCATCCTGGCCTGGACGGTGAGAGCGGCAGCCTCCACCCGCCCTCAGGCCCCGAGCTCCTGGCCAGGGGGCTCCCTCCCTGCAGTCAGCCTGTGATGGGAGCCTTAGGCCCGGAGCAGCCGCCCGGTGATGGCCCAGAAACTGCACTTCAGCGGAGGGAGCGCCCGCTGGCACAGCGCTCTCCGGATCCTGTCCAGGAAGGGGACAGCTGCAGGCATCTGGGATCCCAGCAGCCGGCCCTGTCCCAGGAGCCCACCGTGCACAATCAGCCATAGGAACCAACACCAGCCAGCAGCCCTGACACCTTGGCAGGAAGGATGGCCCCCCGACTCTTTCAGTGGCATTCCACTCAAGGTGTCTAGTCCCTGGCCTGCAGGAAGCTCAGGACTTGGGTCACTGAGAAGCAGCAGGGCCCTCTCAAGGGGTCAGTGACTTGCCCTATCCCCCCTCCACCCCTGCCATCCACCTCTGGCTCCGGGTCTGTGAACAAAACATCGCAGAGAGACACGCCGATTTCTGATTCCTCCCTGGAGAGGGAACTGGCCACCCTGCCCAGACTGTCCCTCCTCTGTGCTGATCTTGCATTTCCATCCCCCTGGCCTGTGCCTGCCAGGGCCACAAAGCCAGCATGGTCGCCAAAGGAGGGCAAGAGAGTCAGCGGGGCCTGATGGCAGTCAAGTTCAACATTCAGTATGCCATCCTCCCCCAGCCGCCCCTTGCCCGCCCCAGCACTGACCCCAGCCTCCAGGCCAGCATCTGCCTCTCGTCTCCCCTGTTTGCCTGCCCTGATCAGCATGATTGATCATCTCTCGGCCACAGGTTGGTAATAAAGCTGCTCTGAGAGCCTCTCGCATTTCCTCGGGGCCCCGTTGGCATGACAGGCCTTGACACTGGCCATTCGTCACCTGCTGCCTGTGGTCACTGTGCTCAATGGCCAGCAGACAGACAGGAACCAGGCTTCAGGAGGGGCTGGCCTGCAGCCGGGGCGGCATGGGGCAGACGGCTGTGTCTGCTGGCCGTCGGGCCCTCCGGAAGTTGAAGACAGTGCTCCACCCAGCCTGTGGGCTAACTGTCCTGGACCAAGTGCCCCTGGGGGCCTCACCCAGCACCATAGGCTCAGACCTCGGGGATGCTGATGTTCGCCCTGCATACCTGGAGGACCCCTGGGAGACCAGCGGGCCATTCGGCCACACAGATACCCAGGAGCCCATGTGGGATCAACCCTCTCCACAGAGCACCCACCTCGGGTTTCTCCTTGGCACGTGGTTCCCCGGGCTAGTCTGCAGAGACAAAGGAACATGGAGGCTGGCCCCACCCCTCCCTGTAGCGGAGGAAGAATGGGTTTATGATGTGAGTCTGCTGCCGCCCTGGGGTGTGGCCTAGGAATGGGGTGGGTGCAGACATCGCAGACACTGGGGCCTGGGCACCTCAGGAGCCACTCAGCACCAAGGGTGAGTCCCTTCACACACACGTGTGCATACACTCACACAGAGTATAGGCCCACACCTTCTTAAGATGGTGAACCCCAGGCTTTGGGAGCTGTAGATGAACCTATGTTGCCGTTGAACCTGGGAGTCCTGTAACCTGAAAGGACAGAAGCCAGAGCAGGGGTTGGGGGCATAGACTATAGGGATGTGGGAGCCGGGTGTCTGGGGACTTTCCATTTCACATCAAGATGCTCCTGTTGGTCATCACAGTATCCCCCCTACCATCCAGGGGCCCTGTGACCCTGTGTAGCTGGCCTCTCCATCCTCAAGTTCCTTGCCTAGTTCTCGACCCATTCCTCTACTTATGGCATAGAAAACCCTTCGAGGTTTCCCGCGGTCTCCTCTGATTCCTCACTCCCTCCCGTGGACCACCCCTCAGGGAGATGTCCTTTCCCAGGGGTGGCCTGATGCTGCCTCCTTGGACCAGTACTGAACACCCTCCCCCCATTTGGATGCCATCCAGGGTAGGGGGCGAAGTAAAGACCTGCCCCAGGCAGGAGCACCCACAGCCTGCAGAGCGCGGGGGGCTGGTGTGATTCCACATCTACACGGGGTATCTCCACAGCAGCACTGAGCTGACTGCTGCAACCCGGGTGGTGTCTGGCGGTCCCCGCCATGTGCAGAGCACTGTGGTCAGCAAGCACGATGCACCAAGAACATCTCGTGCGGGCAGGAGACACTGGCCTGCAGCCAGGAGGTCGTATTGGCCTCCACAGTGAGTCAGGATATTCAGGCAGCCATGGACGGGCCCCTGGCACCAGAGCTGTGGCTGGGGGCACCTCAGTGCAAAACCCATTCTGAAAATCTGCGTCCTCAGGGACCTAAAATCCTGACCCCGGAGCTTCTCCAAATGCAGCAGTCAACCAACAGATGGTACGTTTCAGGAGATGCATCTCAATTCAGGAAACCTCCACTGTCTAAAAACAGAGACACAGAAGGGAGATGGTAACATCCCAAGCACAAACCACCCAGGCTCCCCGAAGCCCTCAGGCAGAACTATTCAAAGGCCCCCATGTCTCTCCAGTCCCCCCAGTACTTCCCGCCCCAGGAGTCAGAGCTTTAATTGGTCCTGGGGAGACGCTGCATGCACAGTGGGCTTTCTGTGTGTTGCCCACAGCCTGTCGCTGCCATCAGGGCCCAGAGAGGCTGGCCTGCTCTGTGTTCTGTCTGTGCCATCTTTGCAAGAAAGCAGGTGTGGAAGAATTTATGAAAGCCAAAGAATTGATGCTTTTGAATTGTGGTGTTGTAGAAGACTCTTGAGAGTCCCTTGGACTGCAAGGAGATCAAACCAGTCAATCCTATAGGAAATCAATCCTGAATATTCATTGGAAAGACTGATGCTGAAGCTGAAGCTCCAATACTTTGGCCACCTGATGCAAAGAACTGACACGTTGGAAAACACCTTGATGCTGGGAAAGATTGAGGGCAGGAAGAGAAGGGGATGACAGAGGATGAGATGATATGATGGCATCATCGACTGGATGGACATGATCTTGAGCAAGCTCTGGGAGATGGTGAAGGACAGAGAAGCCTGGTGTGCTACAGTCCATGGGGTCGCAAGAGTTGGACACAGCTGAGTGACTGAACAGTAACAACAAGGTGTGGAATTTGCACCCATGGTCACCAGAGCAGCTCTGGGTCCCTCAAGCATGGGGTTGGGGAGGCTGCTCTGGGATCCACCCCCTGCCAAAGGGGCACTGAGGCCCCAGAGCCCTGCTCGTGTGCCCAGAAGGACCAGTGGCATCCTCAGCAGAAGAGACAGGGCCTCTCCTGGCTGGCCCGGGCCCGAGGGGCAGGGCAGGGCCCTCTGTTGGGCAGGTGCAAGGTGAACAGTGAGTGAGGTGCAGCCAGAGGCCAGACCTGCACAGTGGAATGGGCATAAATGTGCTCATGCCAGATCCTTAAAGAGAGTGGGAGGGGCAGGGCTCTCGGAGGGCCCGAGCTGGACAGGTCTGGGCCACCTGTCCAAGTGCCATGCAGATGGGCCGGCCGGCAGGAGCTGTCCTGTCAGCAGCCAGGCCCCTCTTCTCTCCCCACCCTAGACCCCCTCCCTGGGCTCGCATCCTTCTGACCTGCCCTGGCTGGAGCTCTGTCTTGGCCAGTGGAGAGAAAAGACAGTGGAAAGTAAGAGCCTCTGAGAAGAAGGCTGCTGGCTAAGGAGATGGGGCGGCAGGAGGAGGAGGCCCCGCAGGGCAGAGTGAAGGAGCCAACAGAAGTGGGGGAGGGGCACAGGGAGGGCAGGACCAAGGCAGGTGGCTTTGTGCCTGTCCCCTGCCCAGATCCCCACAGAGCAGAGCCCACCCAGAGGCCCCTGCATAGCCTGGGGCTGAGGTCAGACAGAGGGACCACCAGGGGAGGTGACACGGAAGCCAGCCTGTGCCCAGAGCGTCCCCTGAGCAGTGTCACCTGGAAGTCCAGCCCAAACAGGACTGCCAGGCTCTCATCACTGAAGGGGTAGATGTTTTCTTCATTATGTCACCGGGAAAGCACGGAACCCCATCAGGACAAAACCATGTGGAATCCCGAGTCTCTTAAGAGGAATATTGACCTATCTCCCAAGCATGATAATACATATGCTTTGTGAGGCAATCGGGGTAAAAAGCAAGATTGTTTAAATGGGAAAATCAAAAGTAATCATGATTCCTCTCTAATCTGTAAAGATAAACACCCAAGTTCTAGGGAGAGACTACTCACAGTTGGTGAGCAGCCACCAACAGTAACTGAATGTGTGTCCATGGTCAGGTGTGCACCGACCTGTGCACATAGGTATTTGCGTGTGCTGGTGTGTGCAAGGGCGGTGTGGGCATGCACACACATGCACTTAACATGTCTGCATGTTCCCATAAATGGGATCAACCTCAGACTGTCACCCTTTCACTTCCCTGTCCCTGGGGTCAGTGTTCTTGCATTTCAGTTCCTGCACTGCTGTTGGGGGCCACGGTGTAGCCTCACTGGACAGACGACCAGACCGATGACCTTCTCAGGGGATGTCACTTACTGCTCAGGGGCCCCTGTCTCACTTGGGCAGGTGGACCTAGGAGGGTGGGAGGTTCTTTGTGTCAGGCTTGACTCTTGTGCACAGAGGAAGTGGTTTTCTCTCTCAGTTGCCCCTCCAGAGCCCCATATCAGGGAGCATCCATGTTAGGACCTCAGGGCTTCTCCCATCACCCCCTCTGTCTTAGGGTGACGGGGTGTAAGTGCAGTGCCCCCCCTCCATCCACCCATCAGCTTCCACCAATGGCTGACCCTTTTGTACACACTTGTTGTTCAGTCACTTACTCATGTCTGACTCTTTGGGATCCCATGGACTAAAGCACGCCAGGCTTCCCTGTCTTCCACTACCTCCTGGAGTTTGTTCAAACTCCTATCCATTGAGTCAGTGATACTATCCAACCAACTCATCCTTTGTCATCCCCCTTTCCTCCTACTCTCAATCTTTCCCAGCATCAGAGTCTTCTTCAGTAAGTCAGCTCTTCCCATTAGGTGGCCAAAGTATTAGCATTTCAGTTTCAGCTTCAGTCCTTCCAATGAATATTCAGGGTCGATTTCCTGTAGGATTGACTGGTTTGATCTCCTTGGAGTCCAAGGGGCTCTCAATATGAACTGGCATCAACTAAAACTATCACTGAGGTCTGAAAACAGGTGCTTACTTTGAAAAAAGATTAATACTAAGAAAAAGGATGCTTGGGCAGGACCAATTCCTGGCACAAGTAGGAAGCAGGGTGGCTGGCCTTCCTGGGGCTCACAGACTCACTCTTAGAGCCAGAAGTCCAGGAGGACCCAGGGCAGGGTTCCCTCAGCACACCGGGAGGGAAGGGAAATTGCTTAGGGATGCAGGCAGAATTTGGGTGAATCAGTGGGAAACAAAGGGGAGGACTTTGAGGTGTGGGAAATCACCATCACCAAGGTGCTTCCTTCCCAAATTCCAGGAGCACAGCAGGGAGGTTGGCTATAGCTGGGGCGGGGACTGGGGCTCAGAGATGCTGCCAAGCACCTTCCCCAGCTCCTCACGTGCTGGCAGCTCTACACCAGGTGAGTCCCCAAACCTCTCCACTTCTGGAGCGGGGACAATGCCATTGGCCTTCTGAGCAGCCAAGGGGTTGCAGGGATGCTGATGTACAACCGTGGGCACAGGATGGGGGAAGGGCTGGATGCAGATCGGCCATGTTTGGCATCTGGTTGCCAGAACGATGCTGCCAGGTACCCAGATGTTCTCTTTAACACCTGTCCTGCTGGCTCCCTCTGTGTCCCCCTGAGGACACACCCGTGGGACCTGCTGGTGTAGACAGAATTGTCTCAGGTTGCGGACAAGTCAGCCGCGAACCCCTGGGTAGGCCCCATGGTGTGTGCAGGGTCCCCCAAGAGCCTGGTGATCTGGACGTGTCAGGGCCAGCTCTAGGCCGGTACATAGTGGGTGTGCAGTGGGTACTTTCTGAATGGATGCTCAGAGCCAGGAGCGGGAAGTGAATACTAATACCCTGGGAACATGATCTCCTGTGGGTTCTCAGGCAGAACACTTTCAGGGGCTCCAAAGCCCTCCAGGATGCAGACTTGAGCCTCCCTTGGGTTCATGCATGTCTTCTGCCGTCTGTGCAGCCAGAGTGCTCGGAAGCGGCCTTCAACAGAGGTCTCCATCTTCAAACACGTGTATTTGATCAACCCTGCATTTGCCCAGGTCCGGCCCCTGGCGTGGAACCACCAGCTCTGTCTTTTACCAAGGAAGCCCCTTTGGACCTGCAAACGGAAAGCATCTGAAACTAGCATCCAACTTGGCTCTCCTCTCCTACCTATAAACAGGCTGATCCGTGTGTTCTCAGAATGTTCTAGACAAGGAATGTGCTTGGGGCTGGCTTCGGCATGCAGACATTTCCATGGAGAGGTTGGTGAGTGCCAAGCTTTGGCCCTTCCCCTAGGGACAGAAGCTGGGGGCTGTCTGTGAGCCAGGCAGAGGCTCTAGCTCCTCGACCCAGAGACCCAGCCCCAGTCCTGGCACCCAGGCTGGTGACTGGCCGCTCCCGCTAGTTGAGATCCTGGGATGCCTTGTGAGACTGGGCCAGTTCTGCCAGGACCTCTGGCTCTGGAGGCCCCTCCCTTGGCCCTGCCTCTCCCAGCAACAACTGAGGCTGTCCACCCAGGAGGAAGAAAGCCTCCTCCTACAACATAGGGGAGGGTCTTAGGAGTAGCTGAGAAGTTCAGTAAAGGTCACTGAGGTCCGCCTGGAGACTTGTATCTGGAAAACACCTGCCGAGATAGTCAGCCGGCCTGTGCCACACAGGGCTGTGAAGTCTGCCAATCGCAAGCTTGGTTATTAAGATGTGAGTTGCTACATATATAATTCTTAGTAAACTTCATTCATTCCCTCCCCAGGTGGACTGACCACCCATGGGGTCCCCCCAAGTCCCGTTTTATTAGTCTGAAGCATAGGAGGGGCTGGGGTGTGCCGAGATGGGGGCACCTTCACCCCAGGGCCTGGCTGAGGGTCCCGGTCCCATCAGAGCTGCTCCTGGAGGTGACCTCCCTTTTTTTTTCCCTCCTGCATTTTCCACTATGTCAGGCACCGCTCAGGGGGCAGAGCCCAGGACTTTGGAACTTTCTCTGCAAGAGTGCAGGTGAAGCCCTGGGGAGCTAGGGGGGAGGGAAGAACCTCATCAACATGTGTGGGTTAGGGCTTCCCTCTGTCTCTCCTGACACCGTTTTTCAGGAATCTGGCCCTGTGGTCTGGGCATGGCTGCCCATGAGCCCTAAGATGCTGCCGCAGGGGGACTTCCCCACCCAGAGGTGCCATGGAACTTCCAACCAGGGGTGGTGGAGGTGGGGCGCACAACTCAAATTCTGGAGGGACACTCAGGTAGGAAACCGTCTTCCTGCCTGGTGGTGCCAGAGCATCTCAAGACCCCAGGCTTGCAGGGCCCGCCTGGTGGGACCGGCTGCTCCATGTGGCAGGCGGCTGGCCGCCTGGGGGAACCCGGGTGGTGGTCTGTTGGCCTCCTGCATTCTCGGCCCGAGCCCGGGTGGGGGCTGTCACAGCCTCCCGGCAGCTGGGGTGACGGCGCCCTCTATCGCTGGCTCAGGGGACGTCTTGCTGCCCAAGCCTTTGCACACCAGCATCCGATGCTCTGGCTTCTCAGATGCGATCTGCCTTTGGGGAACATTTAAATAAAGAGTTGAGTGTTTCCAGCTCCCGTCTGACTTTTCATATAAACCGTGTGGTTCTTGCAGCATAAGTGTTTTTCAGAGCATTTAAATGGCTATTTACCTGGGGACAGAAGGAAGGGAGAGGCATGTGGACCTTCTCCTGTTAAGTCGGTTTTCATAGAAAAGCAATTGAAGATATGGCAAAGTGATGAGCTGGTTTCCCAGTGGCCTGGAATTCCGTCTGGAGCAAAAGCTCCTTCAGCAGCCTCCGGCAAGGGCAGAGACAGAGACACACCCCCCGGGCAGTCTTTCCCCCACATCCCTTGGTGATGCATTTTGTGGGGCTGGCGTCCTGGGGCTCTTCTGTGGTGCACAGTAGCTGACTGGGTACAGAATATGCGGCCCTTACGGTTTTTCTCTGCCGTGCTCCAGCTTGGGGAGAAAGTGTTTCCTCCCCAGGTTCAAAACTGCCTTTGTGTGTTCAGACATCACATTCAATGACCATCTTCAAATGCTTTAGGGAGGGTTTGAAGGGTGGTTTTGTTGGGGGTTTTGTTTATTTGTTTGTTTTTGGTTTCTAAAATGTCAATTTTCCACCTGGAGGCAAGTGTATGATTTTCTTTCCTCTGAAGAAATTTGTTTATCTTCCAGTGATTCACTGTGGGGACAGTCATGCCCTAAAGCATCAGTCTGGTTTTCCTGATCCAATAATGGATGCTGGCCCCACACACAGGCCTTGCCGGGCAGACGAGCCGCGTGGGCTGTGCAGGGACCTGAGGACTCTGGGGGTGGGGGATCATTTGCGAGGGTGGGATTCACAAGGATCCTCCTGAGGGTGGGGGGCACCGAGGACCCCCAGTTGCAGGACAGCGAGGGAGGTGCCGGTTTGGTGGGGATGGAGCGAGAGGTGAGCTTTGCAGCAATGAAGCCACCCGCACTGTGATGACGCTCTCCTGAAATGTTAGATCCGGCTCTAGAGAGACTGTGGGAGGCCTTCCAGCTTCCGGGGATGTCAAGATCTAGTCAGACAAGCTCTGCATTCGTGGGTGTCTCTGAGCAGTTTCCAAACCCGTGCATGTCCTGCTAACCTCCGGGCCATACCAGGATGTGGCCCTGGGGAGACAAAATAGGGCCGCCACAAAACTGGTGGCTCAGATGGTAAAGAATCTGTCTGCAGTGCGGGAGACCCGGGTTGGATCCCTGGGTCAGGAAGATCCCCTGGAGAGGGAATGGCTACCCACTCCAGTATTCTTACCTGGAGAATCCCATGGACAGAGGAACCTGGTGGGCTACAGTCCATGGGGTCACAAAGAGTGGGACACAACTGAGCAACTAACACAAAACCGAACCCATTTAGGTTGAAGCAGCCCAGGAAGCACTGCCAGGGCACTGGGATCAGTGCTGTCAGCTGAGAATCTCTGAGTCCCATGTTTGGGAAACAATTTGTTGAGGATAATCAGAGCCACTGTGATTGGGGGCAGGGGCATGTAACCCAGCCAGAGAAGAACGCCATCCCCCACCTCACCCCCAGGGGCCTAGGAGAGCCTGCTGGGATCACTGTGTCTGTTGGCAGGTGGTTCCCCTCTGATGTCAAGCAGTCAGAACCCTCACCCTGGGAGAGTGGTGAGCAGTCACGACACAGACAATGGACTTTAGACAGGGTCAGTGGCATTATGATGGGAGATGGATGGTCTGCCCTTTCCCAGGATGGGAGGATTCCAGCCCTGGGTATTGGGCCTCTGCGTGGCTCCTCCAAGGATCTTTCTTCTAGAGAACTTCAGAGATTTCATGTCAGCCTTGGAAACAGTGTCCTGCTCAGGGCCCAGGGCAGAGAGAGGAAAGGATCATAGCAGATGTGACGACAGCAGTCCAGTCTGCAGTCGTGAAGCTCAGGGGTCTCAGGTGGTACTCGGTCCCTCCCCACTGGAAACCCCAGAGTGACACAATCCTGGAGGGACCCTGGGCTTTGGGTGGCAGATGCTGGCCCATTCTTATAGCCAGCGCAGTCCTTACAGTCAGCGCAGTCTTTACAGCCAGAGCTCGGAGCCTGGGGCACGGGGTGTGCCTTTGATGACGTCGGAGGGAGGCAAGCTGGCACTCTGGGGACCCCAAGTTCCAACCAGCTCAGAACGTGTCCTGGTGAGGTTTTCGGAGCCCCAGACCTCTGTGTGTGTGTGTGTGTGTGTGTGTGTGTGTGTGTAAACTGCAGTCATCCAGTCAAGTCTGGCTCGGGCCCCCAGTCCCTGGCCCCTGCCCCATGGAGGGCAAGCGCCTCTCCCCTCAGCTGGCCACCTGGATGTTCTGATTACCTATCCAGGTGTCCCTGGGGGAGCCACTCTGCCCTGCTGCCTGCGCCCCATTGTTCCACAGGCTCTCTTTTAGGTCATTTTACATTTTCATCTGATCCCTGTAATTCAGACCAAACATTCCCAGTCCACAAAGCGACCCTCCTGCAGCTGGTGTCTCATCCCCGCTCACAAAGCTCTGGATGGAAATCTCAGCTCTGTCCCCAGACCACGGCCTCGGGCAGGGCTCTAGTCCCCGGGGTGGGACAGGGCTCCATACTCCACTCACCCCACATCGGACTGTCCCCTTGTGTCACAGCCCCATACTCTCTCCCCGGTGCTCCCAGGACAGCGGGCGCATGGGCAGGTGGGCAGAGGAGGTGGGCCAGGCAGATGAGAGCTAAGGCATGGTACCCCCCAGACACGGGGAGGGGAACCTGCCGGCTCTGTGTAAGGCAGGCACACCTCAGCGGCAAGAGCTCAGGCCCAGTGCAGGCAGACATGGTGGCCTCTGCACCCACGCGGAGCCTAATCAAAGATCCGCCGGAAAGGCCCTGCGGCATGACACATCCGAAAAGAAATATCAGAGAACATTTGAAGAGCTCAATAAATTGATCATATTCCAGTGAACCTTTACCCTCATAACGATGGGACCATTTAAATGCTAATGTCGTTTTTTAAAAAGTCAATTACAGGAGTTTGGAAGGAACAGAGTCAGCGTTCTCCCCACGCCTCCCTCTCCTGTCCACGGGCACTGGAGCATTTGCTGCTCGCCGGCAGGAATATCCCTCGCCGCGGTCCCTGTAATTGAATCAAGTGGATACAGACACCAAAAATACCCTCAGTCCTGGGATAATGGGAAGCACATGTTGATAAAGCGGGCAGCGTGTGCGAGTCCAGGGGCAGCGTCTGCAGCTCACCCTGACACGGCTAGACCTCACTCCACCCCACCCTGCAGGCCCACAGTGTCCCTCCACGTAAGAGACCCAGGACGAAGACACACGAGACTTCCGGAACATTCTGGCCAGGGGTGTCCTGCTTCCCAGCAGCCCCTGCTGCTCCCCTTCCGCCTCTCAGCGGGCATCCAGGCCCGTGCAGGGCCAGGAGAGCCCTCTGGGTCCCCAGGGGACCACTGGTTCCCGTGCAGGCAGGAGGGGAGGGAGTGGGGTGTGGGACCAGCCCGAGGGGAAGATACTCAGGGCCCCGGGGCTCCCATCAGAATGTCCTGGGCACTGCATCCACCACAGGGCCTGAGGGTCTCAAGTGTGTACGAGCACCTCTGTGCCCCCAGTTCCCCCCACACCGGTGATGATGCCAGAGACACGGCCTGACCTGGTTCTCGGTTGGCACCATCTGTGCTGGAAGCTCAGTCCCGTGAGACCTCGCTCCAGAGAGGGGAACCAGAGGCTGCCTGGCTCACCCAAGAGCTAGAGCTAGAACTCTTCTAGCAAGAGCTAGAACACAAGGCCATCTGCCCCGGGCTGTGAGGGCCACACAGGCAAATGGACAAAGACTTCACAGCCAGGAGACGGCCCGGCAGGTCCCCAGGGTCCACTCTGGGCCATGATGGCCTGAAGCCTTGGGGAGAACATGATGAACTTTCTGGCATTTCAGGGGCTCAGCTGTCCAGGGCTGACCTGTGACCCTCAGTCCCCTAGCCCAGTGTTGTGAGCAGGGACCTGGGGTCAGCTCCCAGCAGGTCCCCAGGTCATCCTGCTCTGGGGCAGGGCCAAGGGCAGCTTGGACCCCCTGTCTGCTCCCTCTTCTGCTCTTCACCTCACCGGCTTCTGGCAGAAGTCTCCTCCAGGCTCTGCTCCCCCAGTTAGAACGAAAAGCCCACTGTGGGGCCCCCCATCTGCTTCTGATTAACACTTTTCTTCTGGCTGCACCGTGGGGCATGCGAGATTCTAGTTCCCCAACCAGGGTCAAACCTTGATCCCCTACAGTGGAAGCACAGAGTCTTAACCACTGGACCACCAGGGAAGTAACCCTCTCAGCCTACTTTGTGAACCCCACAGTCCTCCCTAGGCAAGTCTGGGTCATGGCCCCACACACCAGGGTTGGAGCTGAGCCTGGAAATGATGAGCAGGTGTCCAGAGCAGCTGTGGTGACTTGGGACTGACCACCTGCCGTCTCTGGGCCCCCTCGACCTCCCAGGACTTCAGAGAGTTTAGTGATTGAGTATCTGTGTGGACAAGGGATCCCAAGCCCTGGCCCCTTGGGAGTGGCCCCCTTGAGGAGCCAGGTCAGCCTTCCCTGGGCACGTGTCCAGGGAAGGGGCAGGGGCTGGGCTGGCAGACAGAGCCCGGGCCACCCCTTCTCAGCTGATACCCAGGAGGAAGACAGGTGTTCTTGTCCTGCATTCAGCCACTGCCCAGCACATTTAGGATTTTGAAGTTCCAAAGTAGGGAGGGCCTGATGGGGAAGACCCTGCAGAAAACCCCTGGGACTACCTCTTTGCAGGGCCTCAAGACAGGGCACTGAGCCGGCCTGTGGACTGGACACCATCACCTATCTAAAGACCCCCATCCCTGCAGAGGAGGGGCCTGATGCTGCATCTGGGGCTCAGGGATTCCCTCTCCCCCGTTCACTGGTCACTGGCTGCAGGGCGCAGGTGGAGAGCCCCCCAAGGGGAGGGGAGGCTGTCTGTGTCGTCATAGGGAGGCAACGGAATTGGGGGCCATGGGTAGGGAGGGGCCGGGCTACTGGGCGTGTGATCTCAGCACCTGGGGTGTACTGCGTCCTACACACTCTGTGTAGGGGGAGGAATTTGTGGGGGACCTGAAGGTCTACAAGGCCCCATGACCTTGGGGTCCAGCCGAGATGATAAGGCCACTGCAAGCAGACAGATCTCGAGGAGACCCAGCCTGGCTACTCAGCCCCAGGCCTGGCTGCAGGAGCCTGGAGGACGGGGCAGATCCCACATGGCTGGTGAATGCCAAGCAGATACTTGCTCAGAAGCTCCTGGAACCCGCCCCTATGTGTTTCTCCATTCAGCACTTCCTAAACCCACCCCATCCTGTCCCGTGAGGCGCCAGGTTGGCCATGAGGGAAGCCTCTCCCAGGACCCACTGTCAGCCTCCTGACGATACTGACTGGAATCACTGGGCCCCTGAGTTTCACCCTGTATCTCCTGTGCAGGGTCCCCAAGAATGCAGGGCCCCTGAATTGTGAGTAGAAAACTGGAGCATGCCCGCCAGCCCGGCAGACTGAGTTCTCTGCATTTACATGTCAGCCCCTTTCTTCCTTGTGATGAGGGAGTATGTCTCAGCATCCCCATTTCTCAGATGAGGAAACTGAGGCACAGAGAGGCTAGAACAGGCCCAGGTTCCCCCAGGGCCAGGATGGAGCACCAACAGCCAGACCCAGTGATCCCGAAGGTGGTTCTACTCATCTGTCCCTCCCTCATTCTCCTCTCACTACTCTGGACCCCAGCCCAACAAGTCACCCTTCTGGTTGGGGAGACTGCCCTGGGGTGACCCCACACCTTTCCCTGAATGCTGGTCCTTCTGATGGCAATTGCTGGCTGGAGTCAGCTCCATGCCAGGGAGTAAATGCTATCCCCACTACCCAGGAGAGAGTCGGGTTCTAGGGGGATGCTCAACAGAGGAAGAAACTCAAGACAGGGCCATGTGCTCAGTAACTCAGTTGTGTCTGACTCTTTGTGAGCCCATGGACTGTAGCCCACCAGGCTCCTCTGTCCATGGGATTTCCCAGGCAAGAATACTAGAGTGGGTTGCAATTTGCTTCTCCAGGGAGACAGAGCCGTGGGTCAAAAAATATTGCTGGATTTCCCTAGGCAGCCCTATTAGATCCCTGAAACGGGATATGGAACGTGAACTTGGCCACATGATACGGCTCTGTCTGGACGGGCCCCTAGCTGTCTTTCAAAGAGCGATAGTTACGGAAATTAGTGGTGCAGAAACTCGTCCCCATCCTTCATCAAGGGCCTTATTAGCTGCCACACGAAGTGACAGAGCAGCCTGGCCTCTTGACTTCAGGGCCTGGAGAGGCAGTCCCGCCCTCAGCCACTTGGAGACACACAGGAGGGATACCCTGAGAGCACAGGATCTCCAGAGCATCATGAGGCAGGCATAAGACAGGTCTGCAGCAGAAGAGGACCCATGTGGCCTTGATTCAGGGTGGTGATAACGTGGAGTCCCACCTGGGGGAGAGAACCGCCCCGAGTCAGGGGTCCCCACTGAAGGCCAGCCAGATGCCACAGGGAGCTCTGGCAAGGCCTGAGTCACGCTTACCCGGACCCGGCGCTGGCTGACCACTGAACCCACCCTCAATCCCCCAAGCTGGGGTCCCCACCTCCTGAGCATCAGTCTCTTCATCTGTACCTGGGGAGCCTACACAGGCTAGAAGAGGTACAGGAACGACCCAGGCCCCCAGGGGGTGTCCAGTCGGTATCATCTACTTTCTTATTCTTCCGCCTGGGGGTCACAGGCCTTCCTAGGTTCCCCACGTCCTCTCATGCTCAGACTGACTACCAGCTAACTTACTGTTGTTGTTCAGTCACTAAGTCGTGTCTGACTCTTTGCTACTCCTTGGGCTGCAGCATACTAGGCTTCCCTGTTCTACACCGTCTCCTGGAGTTTGCTCAAATTCATGTCCTTTGAGTCGGTGGTGCTATCTAACTATATCATCCTCTGTTGTCCCTGTCTCCTTTTGCCTTCAATCTTTCCCAGCATCAGGGTCTTTTCCAATGAGTCGGCTCTTCACATCAGGTGGCCAAAGTATTGGAGCTTTAGTACCAGTCCTTTCGATGAATATTCAGGGTTGATTTCCTTCAGGACTGACTGGCTTGAATACCTTGCTGTCCAAGAGACTCTCAAAAGTCTTCTCCAGCACCACAATTCGAAAGCACCAATTCTTCAGCACTCAGCCTTCTTTATGGTCCAACTCTCATATCTGTACATGACTACTGGAAAAACCATAGCTTTGACTATACGGACCTTTGTTGGCAAAATGATAGCTCTGCTTTTTAATACACTCTCTAGGTTTGTCATAGCTTTCCTTTCAAGGAGCAAGAGTCTTTTAATTTCATGGCTGCAGTCAACATCCGCAGTGATTTTGGAGCCTGAGAGAATAAAATCTGTCACTGTTTCTACTTTTCCCCCTTCTATTCCCCACAGGGAGAACCTGCTGCCAATCAGTCAAATCAGTGTCCATTTAAATAAGTTCCAGAGAAGTGCCACATGTGGTACGTGGAGCCTGCATCTCTCAGCATCGTCTTCAGCCTTGTTAGAAATGCAGGCTCTCAGGTCCAGACCAGACATGCTGAGTGGGATTGCGGGGTGTGGCCAGTGCTATGAGCCAGTCCTGTGGGTGATGCTGGTTCTAGGATGAGACCCCACAAGTGGGACACAGAGGGCAAGCCCATTTCCAAACCCTGATCTCTAAGGTTCGTCCCTGTGGGAAGGTGGGAGAGGTCTCCCGCTGCTAGGCACTCATCCTGAACGTCCCTGACATGCCTCCTGGGCTGCATCCCCCACCCTAAGGCCAGTACAGGGGGTCCCCGGGGGCCTGAAGCTGGACGTGGCAGTGGGGGCCCAATGAGAAGGCACACGATGGTTCCAGAAAGGGCAGTTTGAAGGCCCAAGTCTTTGGGACCAAAGGGGTCTTGACAGGACATTTGCCTTTCAAGGTTGTGCTAATGACCTTCCACACACGATAGATTTATTGAGGGGAAAATGTGGACTTGTTCTGTCCAAGGTCAGTGCCAGAAGGAATCTTCTGTGCCTGAGCCTTGGGTCTGTTAATCAACACCCACATTATTACCAGGAGAGGCCAGACCGAACGGGCAAGGAGGTGATGGGGGTGCGCGGCCCCTCCAAACCTGTACATTTTTAGCCTGTGTGACTCAGAGCTGCGTCCAGTTCCATCCGGGGAGCCTTTGATCGTCCACCCCAGCCTGCAGAGTCTCCACCCTGGGAACCAGAGGACACAAAAAGATAAACAGCACTTGAGCGAGTCGAATCCGCTGGGGCCGCGCCTCTGTCTGCTCCCCCGAGTGTTGAAAGGAGCTCTCTTGGCGAGTAGGACACACGTAACCTTCACCCTTGACCTCGCAGTCTGGTGGGAGATAAGAGGGGGAGTGTCAAGAGGGAAAGAGGAGGGAGACAAGCCGCTCACTCACTCCCCTAAGAGAAGGACTGGGTGGATGGGGTGGGAAGAGCAGTGCTGGGCTTCCTGGGGGGCTGGGGCGACCCCCCCCCCGGAGTCAGGCGTCAGGGTGTTGGTGCAGAGGCAGAGCTGCAGCCCTGCCTGACATCCCCCACCAGCACATTGGCAGGGGTGCAACCCACAGCCTTGACGGGAGGATTGTGACCGCCCCCTCCAACCTGAGTATCTTCAAGCTGCCCCGTGGACCTGGTGACTGAGGGGGTGGTAAGCCCTGCAGGGGAGGGTGGAAAGTTCCGGCTCAGCTCACTTACATCTTCCCAAATGCAAGTGTTCAGCTCCATCCCGTGAACTTGGATTTGGCGCAGCCTGGGTTCAGCCATCCTTCCGCAGTCAGTCACCAGCACCAGGAGACCATCTAATGCCGAGGTTTTCAAAAGACGTGCGGGTCCCATGACGATAAGGGCCAGGCTCCACTGATCGCATATCGCACCTTGGTGCCTGACAAGGGGCCGGTGCCCAGAGGCATTTGCAGAAACCATTTCCCTCCCAGAGTCACAGAGGAGGGAAGGGTCTCGTCCAGGGAGGGAGGGGCCTCAGCTAAGCCTCCAGAAAGCCAGGTGGCCCCGGGCAGCTCCCTCTCCACCTGAAGCCCAAGTCCCACTGCCTGCTTCTGGGACGGCGTTATGGTAATCAGGCCACATTTGCATCTCCATTCCAAGTCCATCCACTGTGTCAGAATGAAACCTTTGAAAATCGCCATGGACACTGGTCTTGATAACAATGCGTGGGGAAAGGTCGTGTTGCTGTCTGAGCCGTAATTCATCCATCTGTGACGCAGGACAAGGCAGTAATGGATGGAGCCGATTGCCGGGGGCAAAGTTGGAACGCAAACTCATCAGAGATGGGGAACTCGGGCGCTGTGCTGTTAAATAGAGTTCCATTATTGTTTCATAAATAGAGAGATTGAAGTGCCCAGGCTAGGAACTGGTGATCATAGGAGACCACGTTCGCACTCAGCTCACGCTAGTATTTGTTTTGAGTAAGTGGTTGTCTCGGCTAATAGGAGGGTGTTTCATTGTGAAGAGCTTGTTGAGCGGGATTTATGGAAGAATCCTGCGTGCTGTTTGTGCGGGGTGCTCCATGGTCGCTGGGAGATGGAGTTAGTGCGGCTGTGCTGCTCTGTCTCTAGTGGGCTTTGCATCCTCTCCGGTGAATGCTGCCCCTGCAGGTGCTGAAGTCTCTGAAGGGCACCGCCCACAGCTCCAAGCAGGTGCTCAGAAAGTGTGTGTGCGTGTGTGCACGTGTTCACACGTGCACCTGTGTGGTTGGGTGTGCTCAGAAAGTGTGTGTGTGCACGTGTGTGGTCAGGTATGGTCAGAAAGTGTGTGCATGTGTGCGCCTGTGTGGTCAGGTGTGCTCAGAAAATGTGTGTGCACTTGCGGGCCTGGGATTAGGTGTGGCTTCTGACTTCCCTGCAAGAACCATGGCTGGACCATTTCCCAGCTTCCTTCTGGACCAGGCATCCCACCTGTGTGCCCACCTGAAGGAGGCAGCATGTGACAATATCCAGGTAAATAGGTAAAGCGTTGCAGGTGGAAAGAGCATCCATGTCAGTCCAGAGCCTGGCTCAGAGGCACCATGATGTGGGGATGACCCAAGGTGGCCCCTCGAGGTCCCCAAGGGGCTGCTGCCATGCAGAGGAAGCAGGGTACAGACAGGACCTTCTGTCCACCTCCATCTCTGCTCTACCTTCAGCAGACACAGAAGCTTGCCCAGAGGTCTCCCCACTACAACTCCTGGCTTTCCTGCCCAGCTTGCCTACAGGGTCACAGCAGACTGAGCCCCCAGAGGCCTCTAGGCTGTCCCCAAATAGCTAAGCTGCTGGGATCAGCACCCAGCCCCTCTGCTCTGACTTCAGCGATGGGTGTCGCTGGGCTTATTTGAGGCTCTTTCCTGCCTGTGTGGCAGGGGCAGGGACTGGACTTCAGGAAGTTGCCTCCCTGGGGACCCCAGCTCTGGCCGATCCCACTGGAAGCTCCGTGCCCAGCCATCTTTGCATCTATGGAGCTTCTGATGCAGGAGGCCTGGAACCCAGCTTGTGGAAGGACAGGCCTGGCTGCTGCGGGTAACACAAGATGGTGCCCAAGATGGACATCAGACAGTGGGGCAGGGAGCCTGACCCCTTCTGGCTTCAGGATCCCCTCTTCTCACGAGGGCAGCTGTGCTGAGAACAGGGAAGATGGTGTCACAGGGACCAGAAAAGGTTGCAGGTTCCCCTGGGACTCCTCCCATCTCCCATCCCTCCAGACTTCCTGTGAGGGGCTCATGGAGGTGACAGTCGAATCCGAGACCCTCGCTGACCCCCTGTGCCCCTTGCTCTGACCCCCGGGAGCGTGGGCGCCATAGGGGGAACTGGGCATCCTTTGATGCAGGTGTGCAGCCCACACTCTCATTAGAGTGGGGCCCTGCACGTGCGCCCGAGGAACAAAGGGCACCTTCACTGTCACCTCCGGGGCCAGGCACCGCCCCCTGGAACCCGCCGATGAGGCCTCCGCACAGCCGCTCCCAGGAGGCCTCCGCACGGCCGCTCCCAGGCCCGCACCGCAGCTCGCCCACTTGGAGGCTTTGTTTAGTCTGGGTCTCTGGGCGTTGGGCTCTTTTTTCTCCAGATTCCTCCAGACCTCTGTAGGCTGAAGACACCACTCATGCAGCCCCCGGGAGAGCAAAGCACCCTCTTCGATGGAGACGTTCCTATGTCTCCCGAGGGCGACAGGGTTGCAGGGACCTGGGTTCACTGGAGTGTGACCCCCACCCCCACAGGAAGGCCTGGTGCAGGAACGTGTCAGGGGCAGCAGTGGGGGAGGGGCTCGGGCAGCTCAACTGTGATCCTCAGCTCTGGGTCTCCCCCAAAGGACAAGGGACATGGGTTCTTCAAACCACACCAAACAACGGGCTGTTTGAACCCCAGCCCCGGTCTCATTCCCTCAAGTTCTGGGTCAGAACAGGCCCACGGAGTGGACGAGAATGCCACCTGTGGGATGGTGCTCAGCCCGAATGACTGGTGCAGGTGGTTTCCAGGTTCCTGCCTGGTGTCCCCCATGAGACCCATCGGGCTCTCAGCAGGGACACGGGAGCCCCAGGAGCCCCTGGAACAGCTGTACCCGAGGTCCTGATGGTCCAAGAGGGGCCTTGGAGGAACCGGATGGGGTGGCCTCCCGCTCAGTGAGGCCCCTACAAATAGAGTGATCCGATCAAGCAGTGGCCTTGCTCCCAGGAGCCTGTGAAGGAGGAAGGGCTGAAAGAGACTCAGAAAGGGTGATCAGGGGCAGAGGTGTGGGCTGGGTGCTCGTGGTGGCCAGCTGGGGGGACTGCAGGCCAACCAGTGGCCTGAGGGGTCAGGGCCAGAGCATTAAAAGCCGAGGGTTGGGAAGAAGGATCAAGTGATTTTTTTAAGAATCCCTTCAGTCTCGCTCGAGCACCATTTTTAAGCCTAAGGGAAGGGAAGACAGATTTGAGTCGGAGGCTCAAGACTGCACTTGAACTCCGCACATCCTGCCCCCTGCACTCTCCGCCCAGCCCAGGGATGGCCTCACCATTCCAGACCCTCTATCCTGCCTCCGTGGGCACCAGGCTCTGTGGGGCCATATCATGCTCCTCTTTTTGGTCCCTCCCAGTGCCTGGCACCATGTCTGGACCCAGGGAGCCCTACTCACATCTGTGGGTGATTTTGAGGGCCAGGATGGTGTGAGGGTAGGCAGAAAGTATCGGAGAGGGGGTCAAGTCTTGCAGCATCAAATCAGAGTCAGCAGGAGGTGAGGGAGGAGGGAAGTCCAGGGTCCAGCACTGCAGGATGGAATGAGAACCAGAGGAGACCACGGCCCCAAGCCTGTCAGCTCCCACATCACCAGCCCGCATGAGGAGAACCTTAGGGGTCAGAGGAGCCAGGAGAGGAAAGATACAGGTGGGGAGCATAAGAAAGGATTCAGGAAGCCAGCCATCCTACGGGGCTTGGGGTGAGTGTGCAGTGATCAGCATCTTCTGTCCTTTAAGCAAGTGGGTTTGAACCTGCCATTGTCCAGCCCCTAGGCTTCAAGAGGCATGTTCCCACATGTCCAAGCCCTGCGTCACTGTCTCCCTTGCATCCTGTCCTCATGGTTCAGAGCATCCAGCCCCCATGTCCTTCCTCCTTAAAGGCATAATCCCAGTGGCAGAGGCTTAGAGCAAAGGGACCATCTGTGATGATGCATGTGGTCTAGAATCTCACTGCTCAAGATGATAGCCACCAACCAAACACAGTCCCTGAGTCATGCCATGTGGCGGGTACAGTGAAACCTCTGGGGTTTTCATTTGATTCCACTTTGTTATGGTCTTCAGTGGTAAAGAATCTGCCTGCCAATGTAAGAGACACAGGAGACATGGGTTTGATCCCTGGATCGGGAAGATCCCCTGGAGGAGAAAATGGCAACCCGCTCCAGTATTCTTGCCTGGGAAATACCATGGACAGAGGAGCCTGGCGGATGACAGTCCACAGGGTCGCAAAGAGTCATACGTGACTGAGCAACTGAGCATACTTTATTATCATCAATGTAAATGGACACCCCACTGGACAGGGCAGGTTTGGAAGACAGGCCTTTGTCTCCCACTGAAGGCTGTCAATGATGGTTGTGGAGTGGCCTGGCCACGGGGCACACTTGTCCCCATTCAGATGAGGCGGCTCTTTCATTGTGAGCTGTAGAGGGAGCCAGGGGATAACGTGGGTTCCCACAGGAGACTCTGGTTTTTCCAGCCATCCTGTCCACTGAGGTCTGAGGATCCTGTCTGGACCCAGTCCCCAGTTCTGGGGACTTGTATAAAATTGGGTGAAGGCATCTTAAAAGACACACCGGTTCTGGAGATTTTAGGGGGCACAGAGGAGAGGCGATACTTTGGCCACCTGATGCAAAGGACTAACTCATTGGAAAAGACCCTGATGCTGGGAAAGATTGAGGGCAAGAGGAGAAGAGGGCGACAGAGAATGAGATGGTTGGATAGCATCACCAACTCAATGGACATGAGTTTGAGCAAGCTCTGGGAGTTGGTGATGGACAGGGAAGCCTCACGTGCTGCAGTCCATGGGGTCACAAAGAGTCGGACACGACTGAGGGACTGAACTGAAGAGAGGCACTCTCAGGCTGTTGTGGCTGCATTTGGGCGAAAAGTCATTCTTATTACTTTCAATTTCCTGGAAGCCTCCCCTGCAGCGTCAAGGTGTGTGTACCCAGGTGTGTGTACCCAGCAGAGTGCTCCTTCTGGCTCTGCTTCCAGTGGTGCCAGGGCCTCCTGGGGATGAAGGACCCCACGCCATCCTCCCGAGGCTCCTGGCCGGACACTCACCACCCCAGAGTGACTAGGGACACAGCGCCTGTGGCTGCTCAGACCTTTCTAGCCCTGAGAACACCTTTCCCCTTCTGGCAATGGCCCGTTCACTGTGTCCGTGGGGTGCCCCGTAGGTGGGGTGCATGCATCATGAGTGAAGTTCTGTCCCTCACATCTGATTCTGCTGTGTCTGGCCCTCGGTGTGTGCTCCAGTTTCCACTGTCACCCTCGTCCTGGGGCCTCTGTTTGCTTTCTGTCCTCATTCCCACCACTAATGGCCTCTCCCTTTCCCCAGCCCCCTTCCACTGAGCAGGTTTCTCAGCGACAAGGCTACAGCACTGACCCCAGAGCCTGACCTCACAGGCTTCAAGGAATACCTGCAAATGAATGGGCACATGGAAAAAACAATGTCATTTCATGGCTGGAGATACATGCTCTAAAGACAGAGGGAAGTTTGGCTTTGGTCACTTTAAGTGGCCCCTTGATCATCAAGGGTTTCCTTACAGCCCTGTTGGTAAAGAATTTGCCTACAATGCAGGAGACCCTGGTTTGATTCCTGGGTTGGGAAGATCCCCTGGAGAAGGGATAGGCTACCCACTCCAGTATTTTGGGGCTTCCCTTGTGGCTCAGCTGGTAAAGAATCCACCTGCAGTGTGGGAGACCTGGGTTCAATCCCTGGGTTGGAAAGATCCCCTGGAGAAGAGAAAATCTACCCACTCTAGTATTCTCGCCTGGAGAATTCCATGGACTATATAGTTCATGGGGTCACAAAGAGTCGGACACAACTGAGCAGCTTTCACTTTCATTTTGCTCATTAAACCCTCCGTGGTCTTTGCATTTTTCAAAGGACCACATCTTGGTGACCTCTGCGTTGCCCGACAGGATGGCTGGACAAAGCCCCCTGCAACAGAGGTTTCTCCAAGGCTCAGCTGTTACTCCACCTGAGGCTTGACTGGTCAGGACAGGCACATTTGCCAGTCAGCAAAGACACACAGGTGCCGGCCAGAGACTGGGCTCCACCAGCCTGCCCCAAACTGGCTCAGCCTGCAGGGTGCTCCCAACATTCATGTCACACCTGAGCCACTCATGCTGCTTGTGTCCCAGCAGCATTCTTAGCTGGCAACCTGAGTATCCTCGTGATGGATTATTCCAACTGCCATCAGCCGCCTCTGGACAGGGCCCTCCTGAGGGTCGGCATCTGGTATGCGCCTGGCTGTTGGGTACACACAGGTGAAGTTCAGGTCACACTGGGGAGCCCTCCAGCCAAGTGAGAATGCAGGTGACGCCCATGTATGTGTACACAGCCAAGTCTCTTTAGTCAAGTAAGTTTCTACCAAGTTGCCACAAATGCTGCCTTCACGATGTTGACCCAGTGCTCCTAGAGGACGCTGGTGGCTAGGTTCCTGCCAGTTCCGGAGGTCACTACATGTTTTTCAACCAATTGGTACATGACTTGCTTTATGTGTTTCTGCTTAAAGACCAGAATTTAATACATAGCATGAACTCACTTTGCACTCACAGCTGGGAGCACTGTCCCTCGTGCCTGAATGAAGCTTGTCCAACACGCGTTTTCTCCATCAGGCGCATCGCAGCCTCCTTGTGCTCAGAAACCCTACTTGCACTTCAGCGTCAGGCTGGGGCCATTTTACACAGATAATCACCAACAAAACCTGCAAAATGTCAAACACAGGATACTAAATCAGCTTTCAAAAGGAAGCTTGATATGTGTCTGAGCAGAAACAAGAAGGCAGACTGTCACCCACACAGCCTCAGTTGGGAATGTGCTTGACACACAACCCATGTGTCCTCCCCTCCACGTGTGTTCAGGGTGAAGGGAAGACTTGCAATAGTCAATCTGGGGTCACAGATGCATTTTAGCCAGTAGATGGATCTGCAAATGCAGAATCTGTGTAATGAGAGTCAGCTGTACAAATGCAAAGATGTATACGTGCATATAGATCAGCTTACAGCATGTATAGATCAATGTTATTGAAATATAGCTCACATACCATAAACTAAACCCCTTTGAAGTGTGCCTTTTGGTGTTTTTTAGTATATTGAGAGGTTTCCCAGTAGCTCAGTGGTAAAGAATCTGCCTGCAATGCAGGAAACATGGGAGATGTATGTTCGATCCCTGGGTTGGGAAGATCCCCTGGAGAAGGAAATGGCAACCCACTCTAACATTTTTGCCTGGAGAATTCCATGGACAGGGGAGCCTGCTGGGCTACAGTCCATGGGGTGGCAAAGAGTTGGACACAACAAAGCAACTGAACACACACACAGTATATTGACAATATAGAGATAGAATCGTCACCACCTTCTAATCTTAGGAAATTTTCATCACCGCAAAAGATGTTCCATACCCCTTAGCAGTCACTGTCCACCCCTAAACCCCCAGCGCCTGGACCACTAATCCACTTTCTGTCTCTATAGGTTTGCCTGTTTGGGACATTCAGATAAATGGGATCTGAGGATATGTGACTTCTTGTGACTGGCTCCTTCCCCTGAGTGTAATGTCCTGAAGTCCATCTACCCTGTAGTGTGTATGGATCAGGACTTCTGGTTTTTTTGGCTGCACTGGGTCTTCACTGTGGCATGTGGGATGTTCGTCATGGCCTTTCTCTTGTTGTGATGCTTGGGGTCAGTAGACACAGCACAACACAGGCTCCTCTAGCTGTGGCTTGCAGGCTCAATTGCGACACAGTGTGTGGGATCTTAGTTCTCCAGGGATTGAACTGGTGTCCCCTGAATTGGAAGGCAGATTCTTAACCACCGGACCACCAGGGGAATCCCTGTACTTCATTCTTGTTATGTTTGAATAACATCCCATGATAGAGACAGGCCAACCTGATATCCATCCCCCCACCAGTGGGCATGTGGTTTTCCACTGTGGGGCGATTGTGAGTAGTGCTGCTATGGGTGTGTGTGTGCTCACATCTATGTGGACTTCCATTTTCATTTTTCTTAGGCACATGCCTACTAGTGGATTTGCAAGGTTACCAAGTAGCTCTATTTTTAAAAATATATTTAACTATTTATTTGGCTGTGCTGGGATTAGTTGTGGCATATAGAATCTAGTACCCTGACGAGGGCTTGAACCCGGGACTCCTGCACTGGAAGCTCAGAGTCTTAGCCACAGGACCACCAGGGAGGTCCTTATATTTAGCTTTTTGAGGAACCGTCATGTTTTCCACAGCCACTGTACCATATTACCTTCCCAAAGGCGGCATACCAAGTGCGACGTCCCTATGCGCTCACTGTCTCTGATGGCAGCATCCCTATGGGTGTGACAGTGTCCTGTGTGTGCTGCTTTGGGGGAGGGGGTGCCTTCTCAAGCTCCAAGGGCCCACATCACACTGGTACCTCATCCCTGCTGAACCCGAGCAGTTGAGGACCTCACCTCTTGGGGCAGGGCTGGGATCCAAGACGAGGGAGAAGACCCTTCTGGGTAAGAAAATGCAACTGCCAGCCCATTTTCCATCTTCCCAGCCATTTATTTATTCATCCGCTGACATGGATGCAGGATGCTTTGGAGAAGTTTTGAAGATTCCACAGAAAAATCGTTGCCTTGTGCAAGGACCGCATTTTTAAAGCAGCTTTACTGAGATACAACTCACATATGAAACAATATCTTTAAAGGCACAGCTCAGGGTCTGTCTGGTGTTGGCCTCACTCGGCCTCATACATGTGTCTTGCTCTGTGTTCTGCTGGGTGACTTTCTCCAAGACAGGAGTCACCTGCAAATCCCACCCCTGGGAGGGGAGGGGAGAGGACCGTGTGGCCTCAGGTACAGTCCTGGGGGCTCCACCCTCCCCTCCCTGAAGTCATGAGGGTCATGTCGTGTGGTCCTGTGCACCCCTCCACTGAGCGCCAGGAAGTGCCACCCCCTCCCTAGCCCTGTAGCATCCTTCCTCCTCCAGCCCAACGCTGTGCTTCAGACATGGACCACATGTGCCCTCAGGAGGCGATCAACCATCCTGTCTGCCCAGGACTCCCTGGGACGCCCCAATTTTAACCCTGAAAGTCCAGGAAACCCTGAACCTCCTGTAAAGCAGGAAGTGAGTCACCCCAAGGCTGGGTGGCCTGCCGGACCTCGTCCCACCCACCAGAAGATCCTAACTGGAGCACTAGTGTCTGCTGGTGGGAAGGAGGCCCATTTCCCACTCTTTCCTGTCCTGGGGGAGGGACCCAGTTCGGGGCACAGATCCCATCAGCCACTGTCTCAGCCTGCAGTGTGTGTCCTGCCACCTGGTTTCCTAAAGAGTAGCTCACCTCTCACTGCCGAGCCCCCAACTCAGGGCGGTGCTTCACCGCATCCTCTTGCTATTCTGGGTGTTAGTTGCTCAGTCATTTCTGACTCTTTGAACCCATGGACTGTAGCCCGCCAGGCTCCTCTGTCCATGGGATTCTCTAAGTAAGAATACTGGAGTGGGTTGCCATGCCCTCCTCCAGAGGATCTTCCTGGCCCAGGGATCGAACCCAGGTCTCCTGTATTGCAGGGAGGTTCTTTACTGTCTGAGCCACCAGGGAAGTCCTGCTACTCTGGGGAAGAAGCTAGCTCAGGCCCAGAAACCCTGCTCATCGACCGGGTCACCTGCAGGGCTGGTTTCCAGCCCAGCCACACAGGCTTGTCTGCTGGCTTTGCCGCCTCCTGGCTGCGTGACGGTGACAGGTGATATGAAACCTGCAGGACTCGGTTTCCTCTCTTAGAAACGGTGGTAAGGGGGCTGGCAAGCTGTGCAGCATGGTTCAGAGTGAGGATCCGGGTGATGTCGGGGTCCACGGTGCCTGGTGGGGAAGATAACGGGAGGTTGGCCCCTCTCTGTGACCTGGGAGGGACCAGTGCCATCTGGCCCAGACATTCTCCAAGAGTTTAATTTTCCAAGGCTCCTCCTTGGGAAATATGATGCCATCTCCACAACACCCAAATTCCCCAGATCCCATCTGTACCGTCTCTAGCCCCAGTCGTCCCCACCCCAGGTTTTACCCCAAAGATGGGGAGAACCCGAGAGACACTGACTTCTGCCCTTCCCTCCTCTCCCCTCCCCCACCTCCTCAGTGCCTGGTTCCCATTCTGAAGGCCTCTTACTTCCTTCCTGCGACGAGAACGCCCCCAAGCGTACCCTCTTCTGTCCACCAAGCGTCTGCCTTCTGCTTCCTTGGAGCAGAGATGGTGGGAGGGTGGAGGAAAGAGCCCCGATGCTGGTCATCACGAACGTCCCCCTGCGCTGATGTGCACCCGGAGCCAGCCAAGCCTGGCTCCTCCCCTCCCAGCTCAGGTCAGGGTGGGGCCTGGACACAGTGTCCCCAGATGCTGGGGAGGGGGCATGTCTTCATGGCTTCTCAGACTCACCTTCCCAGGTCTGTGGAATTGGGCAGTTTTTTTGACTTCTCTGTGTTTCATTTCTCTTCAATATCATGCCACAGAGAATACATGTCACATCATAGAAAATATTTTAGGAAGGAACGAGGGATGAATGTAAAACCAGAACAGCAGTGCTTAGTGTGGCGAAGATGCTTAACAAAGGGAGGCCAAAACTAGTTGCTATTATTAGTATTACAATTCCCTTCCCATATCCCTTGGGACCAAGCGCCCTAAGCCAGTCTACTGTGACTCTGGAGGCCAAGGCATCAGCAGCCCACGGCTCTGGACACTGCCTCAGGGACCACTGCGACTAGGGGCCAGTGGAGACGGGCCCCAGAGAAGCAGGGGTGAGGCTGCGGCAGAGTCACGGAGCCAAGGGGGCCAAGTATGGGCGCCTCTATCCTGAGCCCCTTGGAGGAACAGCAGGGCATACGCAGTACCATGGTCAGACCACAGAGTCCAAGGAGAGTCTGAGAGCAGCCTTGCCCCTGCCAACCACAGGGTCCAAGCCAGGAGGAGGGGTGGGTGAAGCGAGCCTCGCGCCCAGCGAGAGGTCCCTGAGGCCCTGACCTCACTGAGTGTGCGTATGCACATATGTGCATCATGTGCATTTACTGAGTTTTAATCAGTGTCCACATGGAAGGCGAATTTTAAAACACTAAGCCAGGATTCCATCACACATGCTGGCTCTTATTGGCTTGGGACGTTACAGCACAGCTTGGTACCTGGACACTCAGAGGCTCTGCGCCTACCCCTGCCCAGCTGAGATGGTCACACCCTCACCTGTAAAGTGAACATCATGAGGACGATCCCTCCTTGTGGTCCTTGGGGAGGTTGATGGAGGTCCTACAGGCAAAGGCTGCTCAGAGGTGAAGCCAGAGGCAGGAGCCTGCAATAAGCCAGGTCCCAAGACCCATCTCCCCCAGGGAGACCCCAGCCCTCAGCCTGACCCCCACACACTCACCTCACCTAAGGTCAGGGCAGCATGGTGGAGCCCTGGCACCCACCCTCCTCATCCCAGTTCCAGTCATCCTGGAATTACAGCGCTAGGGGCTCTGGATGCTGAGGAGTGCAGCCAAGCCCAGCCGGTGAGGTCAGGCTCCCCAGGGAGAGACCCACAACAAATTGGGTGACTCAGTCCCCAGTGCCCATGGCTGCCCCTCCTCCACAAGCCCAGCCAGCACACTATTCTAACCCTTTGATTATTTTGGCACCTTTTTGCAGAATCTCAAATGAGGTAGCCCCTTGGAGAAGCATCCCAGTGTGTGCACGCAGGCATGTGCATGTGTGTGCATGAAGGCGTGTGCGTGTGTGCAAGCTCCAGTGTGAGCTGTCTTTGGCGGCAGGGTCCTCGGCCGCACCTGTCCTGAGAGCCCCTCTGCAGCCCGCGACGCCTGCTGTGGGAGGGAGGGTGAGGGCAGCAAGGCGGGAAGGGTTAACCTGCACGGCGGGCGCCGCGTCCTGTGCAGGGACCCGGCAGTCGTTCCCGCTAATGAGAACCAGACCTCCTGCAACAGTCCTGCAGTGTTAGCACCGCTCCCCCGGGGGTGCATCTTTGTTGTTTTTCCCAAAAAGTAGGCGCGGTGTGTCTACATTTTCTCTCTTGCTTTCTTTCACTTTTGGAAACAAACAGGAGGAGCCGAGCTCAGAGAGAGAGATTCTTTATTTCTTTCCCAAACTGCCTGGATGCCTGCCCCTCTGATGGTGTCCACTTCACTCTGTCCTGTGCCCATGGATCCAAGGCACGACCCTGGCTCCAGGGAGCCTTCCAATTACTGGGCCCCATGGGTGGATCTCAGGCAAGTCAGAGATGCAGCCGGAGAGAGGCCAGGAATCAGCAAGGACCACTTATGGGTCAAGACCAGGCCTAGCGTGGCACAGGTCAGTCTTCACTTAACCCTCACCTGGACTTCATGGGTAAACTGAGGCACAGAGAGGTTCAGAAACTGCCCCAGGGGGAACAGCCAGGAAGGGTGTGAACAGGAGCCCAGGTCTGCCAGACCCCAAAGGCAACCCCGATGCTGGTCTCATCCCTGGTCTTATTCCACTGCTCACCAGGGAAACTCAGATCCACTATCCTCTCAACACCCCTCCAGGTCTGCCTCATTAGCAGAACCGCATCTGCCCCTGGGTCCAGAGAGGCTGCCAAGCCACCAGTGTTTATCCTGAATGCTCCCTCCCCCAGATTCACAAGTCAGATCCTGGTCAGCAAGGTCCAGGCCTCCAAGGCTGATAGCCTGCCTGTCCCTAGAGAGGTGCCCCGGGCTCTTACCTTGTCTTCTATCTCTCCTTGGGTGAACCAGGCCCACCTGCAGAACCCCTGGTGCTGATGCGACTGGATGAGAAGGTATGTTAGGGGCCTGTGCTCGGCCTGGCCTGTCTGAGGCCCTCAGCAGGTGGCAGCGGTGTCACCAGCATCCTTGCCCCCAGCAGGCTTCTCCCTGCTCGTTCCCACACTCCCTGGTACCCAGGTGAGGGTCAGTGCAGGGGTCCCATCAAGGAAGCCACCGGTGGGGGGCGACTGACAGGTGTGTGACTGGTTAGGCAGTGTGGGTGCAAGACCCTAGGACCCCAAGGGCAAGAGGCTTCTGTCACCCCCTCCTCCAAGGCTGGTCCCTACCCTCACTATCGGCACCCGCAGCCCCGCATCCCCAGCTTCAGTCGGTCTGGTACCGGCATCGTTCCCTCGGTGGAAAGGACCAGGCGCCCAGAACCAGTGGGTCCGGACCAGCAGATAGACCAGCTCAGTACCCGGCTTTCGGAAACGGAGCCTGCATCCTTCTCCCCGAAGCCCACCGACAGCCAAGCTGCTCCCCTCCGAAGGCTGGAATTTCAAACTTACACAAATATTCCAATGCTTTTCAAGCCGGTTCCAAATAGACATTTATGTTGGCTGAGGCAGTATTTTCCTTTTATTGCTGTTATGAGATTCAACATTTTTCCAGAAATAACTTCTGAAAAGTGCGCCTGGATTTTGAACACGTGTGATCCTGACGTCCGGGGAGACAGGCTTTTCAAAACACACGGGCACACACGCGTGGGCACCCAGGCAACCGTGTACCTCGGGGCTGCAGCCTGAGGTCACTGCGTTTGTTTGTCAACCAAAGGGCTTTCGGGAGGCCAGGGGCTTCCTGGACAGGGACCAGCAGACCTCTGCCCTCTGCCTTCTGCCCCAGTGCCGTGGCTGCCTTTCCCAACCAGCTAACGGTGGAGGGCACGTGGCTTCGGATGCCTCATCCTCAGCTTTCTGCCCACAGAGGCTCAGACCCTGAGGCAGGAGCAGTCGTTGGGAAGGAATTTAACTGCTAGCTCCTCTGAAACACTCAGGGAAACCCACTCTGCCCACGGAGCCCCGGAGCTGGACCACAGTCTCCGTGATGACTTGTCGCCACTGAAGCCGTGAGTCAGAAGGCAGAGCAGAGCGTCCAAACGCTCAGCACTGAATTTACGAGAAATGCTTGCGAGGCAAGAGCCTGGCTGCCTGTGACATTTTAAGTCCTCGGGTAGGTCAGGGAAGGAGGAGAATTCCGGTGGATGAGAGCGCAGTCCATCTTCCCTACCCGCCCCCCCCACCCGCTACCAGCATCCAGGTGAGAGGAAGGAAGTGGAGAGAAAATGAAAATGGGATGGAAACTTTTTCTTTCCCCAAATTAGAAATGATTTATTCGGGCCCGCTACTGTGGCAAAGCCCCTCACCCTGGCTCGGGGCTGCGTGGGCCCCTCTATGCCTACCCCCTCGGGGCTGGAATCGCCTCCCAGGGGCTCCAAGCCCACAATCTGCTGACCCCCAGCAAACCCCGGGCTCCCTCCTGCCCCGGCCGGCCTGGGATTTGCGAACGTGTGAAGGTATTAGCTGCCAGTTATAACTGGAACGCAGCCTAGAGGCCTCGCTTCTCCAGCAGGAAAGCTTGTAATGCAGCGAGCCTGGAGCCGGCCCAGCATTCAGAAACAGGAAGAATTAATAGGAGTAAATGTGAGCGCTGTTAGCACTCCCGGCCACGATTTATTGCCGGTGGTGGGGGGAACATTGGTTGGTGGCAGAGTTTCGTCCATTTGAATATCAAATGTAATTAATGAGTCACCGAGTGTGGGACCCCAGAAACAAGGTTCAGAAACCGCCGTTTTCAGAGACACGTGACCCTCTGGCAAGAACACGCCCTCCTTCCACGCAGGGGCTGGGGGCCACGAAACAGGCAGAAACCCTGGGTGCTGGATGGCCAGGGAAGTGGTGGGCGCAGCGACCAGGATGTCCTAGGGGGTGGGAAGGGATGGGTGTCTGGGGACGGGAGGACAGAGTGTATGGGCCGTGGGTGACGACGTACCCAAGATGGTTTCTAAGCTGGCCCTGGAGAGAAGGGGGAGGGGCAAGGGTCAATCCTGTCTCCCCACGGAGGCTGAAAGATGTACTTGCTGCTCAGAGGAGCAGATGACCGAAAGCCTGTGGTCGGAGGTGGCCAGGATGGGGACTGGGGAGCGCGTCTGCCTCCCCCACCCCATGGCTGGTTATCCTGCTCCATCGCGGGAGCAAGCCCCCTCTGCCGGCTCTCCTCCGGTCCCTCTTTGTTAATGACAGAGGGTCGGGATTTGTGTTGTTGTTTCTCCTAATCGCCTTCGCCCCCGGAGCCAATGTGTTCCCAGCAAAGTGCCCCCTCCTCCCCTCCCCCTGAGCTCTTTGATCTTCTGGTTTGGGTTCAGTTGTTTCGTTTTTTTGCAATTACCAGCCTGGAGGGAGGATGGCCCTGACCTGCAGCCGCAGTCTGGCAGACAGATGGGACAGGAAACGGGGAGTTTATTTCAGCCTTCGCCCCTATTCATCTTGGATAGATTACAACAGTAGCAGCTCCAAATGTCTTCATAGCCCATTTGTGATAAAGCGATGGTAACATCACACAAGAAGAGAAATGTGCAGATTAGCGATATCCGGGGAAAGACGGATTGACTGAGTGCATGGGATTGCTCTGAACAAAATCCCCTCCCTCCCTTTCCTCCCCCCTCCCCTGTTCTCAGGAAAGCCTGCTCCCTCGACGGCAACCCCAGTAGGGCAGGCAGGGACCTCGCTATATTCTCTCTCTCTCCACTCTTTCCCTCCCTCCCTCTCCCTGCATTCTTTGCCTTTCCAAGTTTTTGAAAGTCTACAGGGCAACTCTGCAGCAGCCCAAATAAATCAAGCTGCCATGGTTACTTTGCAGAGGCTGGGGGATTTATATTTGAATTTCAGGAAGAGGGGCAAATCCATCACCCTGGAAAGCTGCATCTATAGATTTTAGAGTTTGTTTGAGTTATTATTGGGAGGTGGATTGCGGTGGAAAGGGGAGTTTGGAATAAAACCAAGGAGGACTGGCAAGGAAGAGCTCCTCGCTGAAGGACACGGGCACATTTATAAGCCATCAATAAGAACCATTAAGACCTGCGGCTTTCTCTTTGTTCTTTTTAAGAGGAAACACTTAGCAGTTGTTCTTTGTTGTACTTTTTTAATGAGCCAAGAGAACATTGCCGTTGTCCCCGTGCAGCCCAGGGGGGAGGGGCCACAAGCTTTGTCTTTTGCATTTTTCATCTTTTTCCTTTACATGAGAACTGACAAGAACCCCCCCCCCCCCACCCCCATCCCCACGAAGGAAAGCCGATCTGCCCAGACTGGTTTCAAAGAGCTCCAATTTAGAGCATCCCCAGCGACTTCATTCCTAATCATGTTTTTACTTTCCTGGCTACCAATCGGAGACACTTCCCCCACCCCCGTCACTCTAGTTTCTATTGATTAGAGCCGGGCTCCGAGGTGAGGGTCTGGGAGGCCTTGGGGGGGGGGGCGGCGGTGGTGGGCAGGGGGAGTGATGCGTCGACCGGTGGCGGTGGCCCTGCCTGGAGAAGGTATCCGAGGATTTGAATGACATCTCAGGGGACAGTATCAGGCTTCCAAATTCCTTTCATCCATCAGATGAGAGAACAAGCCGTGGCTTTCAGCCGGACAGGGGCTGGGGCTCTCGTGGAGTAAACGGGCTCAGGCCACACAGATAAAGAGCGTCTCCTGTTCCTTTTAAACCGTTTCAGGCAAGAGTCGTCTGTCACTGACTGAGGGCGGGTGGGGGTGGGAGGGACCTCTCAACTCTGATTAAAGTAGCAAGTTCAGGGCCACAGTGGAGACTTCCAAAGTCTCCCCGGCCAGTCTTTCCCGCTTTACTTACTGGGATTACCCCCACGTGGCGATGTATGGGGGCAGCTAGCCTCTCATTCCGAAGGAAGCCTCCCTTTTCCAAGGCAGGGATCAGGTCCAGCCTGAAAGAGCTCGGATCCCTCAGGTCTCAGCTCCCATCCATCCAGTTTCCAGGGAAGAATAGGTGCTTATTAGATACCACAGATAAACGCCAAGTACTGGGAGGAAACCCGGAGAGCGAGGAACTGGAAAGAGGCAGGGAGCTGATGGGCAAGGAGCAGAGATGCAGTGTGGCAGGAAGCATGATGCGGTGTATGGGAAGCGGGGGTGCAGGAAGCAGGATTATACAGTAGCAAGAGGCAGGGATACGTCATGTAGGAAGGAGGGATGCTGTGTAGCCAGGAAGCAGTGACGTGTGTTGATAGCCCAGACACAGAGGCTCTCCACACAGGAAGCGCTGGATAAACGTTCACCCATGGCCCCGTCTAGTTTGACCATGTGACCGTTGGGCAGACCACCTCTCTGGCCACTTGCCGCACGGGGTGTCTGTCCCTAGGCTGCCTGCTGTTAATGACGTTTCAGGCCCTGACCTGGGAGTGACAGGGATGAGAAGAGGAGAAGGATGCTCCTAGCCAGATCCTAGCTGACCCCTGAGGAGCGGGAATCCCAGCTGACGGGGATGGATGACCAGGCTCATGTTCCTCCGGGGCACCCATTTCTTGGTGCTGGCTCCATTCCTGGGCTGGGTACAGCCCTGGGCGGCGGTGTCCTGGGGTCGAGGTGTGGGACCATGGGAAGTCTCCAGGGCTTGGGTATCCCAGGGCTTGGGTGTCCCTGATCTTCTCTCAGCATCCTGCTTCACTCCAGATCCAAATTTCCCTTCAGGACCAGACTTCCGTGTGACCACTGGGGCAGACCACCTCTCTGGCCACTTCCTATGGCAGAGCCTCCTTGGGGGTGGATCCCCCTTGCTCTCAGCTCCTCCTCCTTGCGACCTCCGCTGGCCTTCACCTCCAGACCCAGCGCTTTGGGGAAGCCCTCTGAGGGCAGGCCTGGCAGGCAAGGACCGCAGAGCAGAGCCCGCCCACTCACTCTTGCTTCCGCCTTTGTACACCTCCAGCGCCGAGAGGGATACACATTGCTTATAGGATTATTTCTTTTTAATAAAGACCCAAAAAAGTTTCCAAAGGCAAAATGACAGGCTGGTTAACTTTGTATCCTAACTCCAAAAAAGATACATTTTCCTCTTTGTAATACACTAGTTAGTGGTTACTGGCACATTACATTAACTAATTTGAGATCGAATTATCAAATTTGCTCATTGCTGCTAGCGCTAATTTGAAACCTTACAATAAAGAACGGTTTGAGAGGCACATGAAAGGACACCACCCACGGCGGCTCCAAGGCCCGTCCCCGGAGCATCACAGCAAGGCTTGCAAAGGCTTGGGGTAATTGCAGTCATGAGCCGGAGTTGATTGAAGAAAATTATACCCCAGTTTTTTACTACAAGTTTTTTTGTGTGTGGCTTTTCTTAAATTATGCGGTGAAATTCAATTACAAGGGAAGACACATATAGGACTTTTAATAACTGCACTAAGAGCGTCTTTGGGGCTCTTTTCTTCTCTGTCTTATTGGGCTGTTCACATACAGCTTTCTCAAACTTTTTTCTGTTCTGGAGGATTTTGGGTGTTGTGTGTACGTGCGTGTTTTAAGATCATTATCTGGCTCAAACTCACTTTTTTCCTGTGTCATTATTCTTATTCTTCTACAATTCTAAACCAGAAAATGTGGTGAAATGTAAAGATAATATGTTTGTATGTGTATGCGTGTGCATGTGTGTGTGGTGTCTGTGTGGGGTGAGGGGCACGTGTATCATTTCTTCCCCAACTTGGGGTTCTTGGCTTCGTCCTCAGCAGGCAAACACTCATGGCCTTGAACTCCCCAGCAGGATAGGGACTCTCCATAACCACATTTCCAAATTGCAAGTAACAAAAGTAAATGTATAAATTCCGAGCATCATCTGGATATTTCAGGCATGCCAGAAAGCAATCCAGGGTGTTTTCCCCCCGCTTATTGAAAAATTTGCAACAATAAAAAGTAATCAAAACGCCGACAGAGTTGCAGCGGCTGCCAGCACTCTCCCCACTTTCCTTGGAAAAATGCAACTGTGAGTGAAAAATAAAGGCCCCGAGCTCTATAATTAATTCATTTACATTTTTAATGCCGTAAATGGCTACAAACATGGCGTGACATTTGAAGTGACGCTGGGAATTCTGACCCGTGAGTCCTGCTTTGATGTCTGTCGGGGAAGCTGGGGGGAGGTTGCTCCTTCAGGAGCAGGGAGCAAAAACGCTTTCGGGTGACATCCCGCCTGCATGGGGACTGCGGTTGTTGGGGGTCTGGCTGCTTCCAAGGTCTTGGCCCCATCCTCCCTGTGCAGGAGTCCGCAAGAAGGCCTGACATTCAAGGGTGAGTCAGAGGAGACCACTGTTTTCTTCTGACAGTCTTGGGCATTAATTCTGGATGGTCCAGCCTCCTCCAGCCTGGGACTGTTGGCCTATGGGGTGGGGGCAGATAACCAGCCTCAGGGTCCTAGCAGAATTAAGAGAGAAGAACCAGGCCAAGGCAGAACTGGGGGGCAGGCAGAGGAGAAGCCCCTCAAGGTGGGTGGGGATGGGTATCTTGCTGGCTGGTCCTTGGCTCCAGGGATGGGAAGAGGGTAGGAAGGGCTCTGAGCACTTGTCTGACCTCCCACCTCAATGGCAATTGGGGAAACTTGAGGCCCAAGGATAATGCTAGCTTCCCCAATGTGGGGGCAGAGCTGGCTACACTTGGGTGAGGGGAGTCTAGGGCCACCCAAGTGGCACTAGAAGCCATTGTCCCTGATGGGAAGCTGTGTCTCCCATAGCTTTTGATGGCTTCTCCACTGAGCTTTGGCATCTCCTGCCCAAACCTGAGGGACAAGGAAGAACTGGCAGGGTTGGACTGATGGGCCTTCTGGTCTCTGGACGGCATAGCTGAGTGCCCTGGCACAGCCGTTACCCCGGTCAGCAATGCACCAGCCACAGGTGATGGGTGGCTAGGAAGGAAAGGAGTAGCAAGGCTGCCCTTAGAGGTAGGTGCTTAACTCTCACTGCCACAACAGCCAGGTATGGTCTCTTGAGAGATCTACTTCCTTTTTCCTGTATGAAGAGCAAGCAAAGTGTATGCTTGTGCCCTCTACTGTCAGTTAGCGGTAAAGCAGTGCCTTAGTAAAATCAACAAGCATGCCGAGTTAAAAGAAACATCAGTTGAGCCAAGACGGGAAAATCCATTGCTGCGGGTAAGGGACGAGACTCTACAGCGCCGTGAGACTCTGAGTACGAGGCTTGGGCTTTGCATGGTCCAGCTCAAAGGTAGATGGGCTTGTGTGTGTGCAGTTGTCCAGCTGGAGCTGCCTCCAGGGAGGCCGCAGGGCCTGTGGCCTGCTGGGCACCCGAGCTCTCAGGGAACAGGCTCAGTTCCTGGGGGCTCAGGACCTGCTATTATTACCTTGGGGGACAAGGTCTGCATCTGACTCTGAGCAGGGCAGGGAGAGCTCAGCAGGGTGGACCTGCCATGCAAAGACCTCACATTGTGAGCGGCCCTCCTTGACTCCACACTCCCCTGGCCATCATGCAGAGGTCTTCCTGAAGTAAGACCAAGTGCTCAATCTCCATCATCCCTCAAGACGCTTCTCCCCAAGGCCAGATGGCTGCCCACCCCAGCCTAGGCCCTGCTGAGACAGGAAGAGCTCTGAGCTGCCAGCCAGGTCCACAGTCCCCCAGGGCACCTCTGTCACAACTCCAAGGGGACAAAGTCAAACACTGGGCTTTGCCCTCGTCACCCAGCACAGGAGCAGCTTGGGGCACATGTACATCACCTCGGGGTTTCACAAAGGAAGACAATGTGGGACATCAGTGAGGGTGTGTGAGAGCAGGAGCCTGTGGAAGACTGTGGAAGTCTGTTTAAGTGTGTGGAAGCCTGTGGAGGTCTGTGGGAACCTGTGGGAGTGTGTGGAAGACTGCGGAAATCTGTGGGAACCTGTGGAAGTATGCATAAGCCTGTAGAAGTGTGTGGAAGACTGCAGAAGCATGTAGAAGCTTGAGGAAGCCTAAGGAAACATGTGGATACCTGTGGAAGTGTGTGGAAGCATCCTCCATGATACCTGGACCAGGTTCGGGGGATTCTGTGTTTGTGCATGTGTGGGTGTGTGCACACATGCACAGTTGCTGGTGGATATGCGTGGAGTGTGTATCAGTGACCCTGGCCATGCGTGTAATGTAGGAGTGAGTGGTGTGTGTGGGGGGGGACATGCATGCACATGTATGTGTGGTGGGGAGTGTGCGTATAGCATGTATCAGTGACCCTTGCCATGGATGTGACACAAGAGTGAGCGGTGTGTGTGTGAGCATGTGTGGTGTGTGGGTCTCTGTAAAGGCCATGTGTTCACAGGAGCATCTCCGGAGCTCAGAGATGAGAGGAAATGGACCCGGAATAAATGGTGTGTTGATTGACTCAAGTTACATCATTTTCTTCCCCTCAAGAGCCTATAAATCTCACGCTCCTTGTAAAAACAGAATTTAAAAACAGTTGTGACTCCTAGGCCAACCAGACTCCAACTCCTGCAGCCTGCAGGCAGGTCCCCTCCTCAGAACTGGGGGGCGGGGATTGCGGGGGCCACCATGCTGGCATCCCAAAGCCCTTGCTGGTCTATGGGTTCCTTCCCACTGTCCAGCATCCTCCCAAGCCTGGGCAGGCCCAGATGTCACAAGCAGACACCCGGCAACCCCCAGCCCCACAGCTGGGTCCTGGGATGGTTCTCCCCCTGAACCCTTCTTTGATGGACGAAGTGTCTTGTTCCCCAGAAATCAGTCCCTTGGCACCATGCCTGCTCATCTGCCTTCTTTCATCAGGGCCATCACCCTGCTGAGGGCCTGCGGAGAAACAAAAGAAAATTCCATTTTATTTTTTTAAGTGGGGACTTCTTATGTTCTGGATTTTGTCCTTTCTGGCTGTGGTTCAGTTCACTAGCAGTGATTCTTGTGCATTTTCAGTTATTCTGAGAAATAAATCATGTTCCAAGCGGCAGTGGGATTGACAGAGGGCAGGGCTGGGCAACCCCCATCTCTCAGGATTCTTGACTGTGATCCGCTGTCGGGTTCCTAGGCACGGCCAGCAGGCAGGGTCTCGTGTGCTGGCTGTGGGGCGTCCCAGCAGCACACAGGGGCTGGTTCACAGCTGGCTGCGAGCTCCTTGCCGGAGCGCTGTGTGCCTTTGGTGAGAAATGTGATCGACCGTCAGCTTTTCAAACCTGGGGTTCTTGAAGGTGCTTGGTGTGACTCAGCCCTCAGGGGTGTGCGGCCCCCTGCACAAGCAGCCCTGTCCCTCACTGGTGTTGGTTGCAGAAAATCGTGAAGTTGGGAATGACAGGACATTGGCCATCTGCACTTTGAAAGTCGGGTCACCTGGACTTTGAAGAACTTGGGAAAATCAGAAAGTTCAGGCGATTTTCTGACCTCCACGCTGTGCGCACAGCCAGAGCCGGAGTATGGCTGGGGCTGTGAAAGGAAGGGAGACGCCCCTGCCCGCCGCCTGGGGATGTCTGCCTCGGGCTGCAGGCAGGGGCTTCTATCTTGGGATCCCCCAGGGGCCCAGGGACAAGGGAACTCGTATGAACCAGGAGGGGCCCCACCTGCCACTCACCACGGGTGCGGCCTCTGAGCCCCAGGCCAGGGAATCCCTGGGCCCCTACTGCCGGGGCTAGAAACCGAACACGCACAGTCATAAAAAGCCCCATCAAGGGCGCAGAGGTTCCCTGGCCATGCACTTTCCAGCAGGCCTGATTGCCCTTAATCCAGAGCAGTAAAAATGCAAGGCCCCACATCCCAGAACTTCATCAACAAAGAGGGCTTTTTCCCCAAGTATTTACAACTTCTGGCGTGGCCGGTAACAATGTGATGGCTTATGTAATGATGTCAAAGAGCCTTTTCAGCTTAGAGAGCTCCTGACGGCCCGGGCCGCGGGCAGCGCTGGGCGAGGGGCTCCAGGACCAGCCCTTTCTCTTCTCAGGAAACGGAAAGGGGGAGCAAGGTGGGGGGTCTCCATCCCCTCTCCCACCCCACCTCGGGGTGGGGCTGCTGGGAGGTCTGTAGCTTAAGGCTGTCTCTTGAATCAGAAGCCCGAAGTGGTGGCCGTGCCCTGACACTGGGCCAGAGGAGCAATGCCTGGTGTGGACTCAGTGCTGACAGGACACGTCATGGCAGCCCCCAGCGCCCCCACAGCCTCTCTGCAAAGCGGGTACCAGGCAGGACTTCCTTAGTGGGACCGGCGAGGGTGGAGGGCTTGGGACCCCAGGGAAGGAGACTTGCTTTGCGGGGCTGCCCCCACCCTGACCTGCTCACTGTCCCCTCTGAGGCCCCTCCATGTCCTCCCACACCCTGCCTGCCCTCCTGGACAGTCGCTGTCCCCTTCTGCCCTCTTACAATGACCTCCGAGCTACTCAAACATGCCCCAAGGAGCCGTTGCGCTAGGGATGGGGTCGTGAGACATAGCCTGACAGGTCACTCCTTCCTTCGTTCATTCCCTGGAGAAAGACTGTAAGGACCACATCACCCCAGACAACAGCCAGACAGCCTCCCCCAGGCCTCCATGTCACTCCTGGGAGTGACCTCTAAGCCAGGCATATAGACTCCACTCGAACATTGAGGCCCCAGCGGGGGAGCAGGCAGGTCTGAACCCAAAGGGCATGTCCTCTTGAATCTGCTGTCCCCCACCCTCTGCTCTAGACCTGATGAGGGATCCTGGGGACATGTGTGACTTCACCCGGCATGACATCAAGTCCAGGCCTGGTGGTCAGCTGTCCCCTGGGCCTGGGCCCCCAAATGCTGAGAAAGTGCCCCTGGAGAAGGATGCATGAAAGTTCTGGGTAGAGCCCACATCCACTTTAAGCCCCTCCCTAGACCCTGGTCTCCTACCACCTCTTCCTGAGATGTAGAGGGGAGCCTCAGCTCTGGAAGGGGTCCCCTGCCCAGCCTGGAGCTGGCTCTCCCGTCCACGTCTGCCCCCTCTTCCTCTGAAGCAGGCGACCCAAGCCTCAGACCCTCCCTGATAGGGAGCATCTCCCAGGAAACCACTCAAGCCTGAGAGCTGCAGATGCCCTAGGGATGGAGGGTGGCCCAGAGGAGGACAAGGAGGTGGAGAGGACCCCGGCCGAGAGGAGGCCCTTGGCTCTCCGGATGGGCTCAGGCTACCCAGCCAGCACAGCTGTAAGCCCGGCTCAGTCCTGCTGGGTCTATGTCCTCCCTAAGGGACAAAGGCTGCCTCTGGGTCTCATCTCAAGCCCTGGGGGGCAGCTATCTGTGGGGGCTGAGCAGTGACCTGGCTGGTCCTAGAGAAGCTTCGGGAAGCCCCTCAACCCGCCCCCACTCCCACAGCTGCTGAGGGACTCTGCTGCTTTGTCAGCGTTTCTCAACCTGCAAACTGTTGACGCTGCACTAAGACCATCTGCCAGGGGCTGTCCTATGCCGGGTCAGGTGTTTGCAGCATCTCTGGCTTCTACCCGCCAGAATGACAGTGACAACCACAACTGTGCCAGACAGTGCCAAGTGTCATGGTGGGGGCAAGGGGGACAAAACCACCCTGGGTGGAAGCCTCCGAGGCCCTCATGTCAGCCCTGCCTTCCCTGGGGGTCCAGTGGCCTGCCCAGGGTTTCCTTTTTATTTATTTATTTATTTTAATTGGAGGCTAATTACTTTACAATATTGTAGTGGTTTTTGCCATACATTGACATGAATCAGCCACAGGCGCACATGTGTTCCGCATCCAGAACCCCCTCCCACCTCCCTCCCCATCCCATCCCTCAGGGTGGGAGGCCCAGTGCGCCAGCCCTGAGCACCCTGTCTCATGCATCGAACCTGGACCGGCGATCGCTTCACATATGATAATATACACGTTTCAACGCCACCCTCTCAAATCATCCCACCCTCATCTTCTCCCACAGAGTCCAAGAGACTGTTCTTTACATCTGTGTCTCTTTTGCTGTCTCAGATATAGGATCATCGTTACCAACTTTCTAAATTACATATATATGCATTAGTATACTGTATTGGTGTTTTTCTTTCTGACTTACTTCACTCTGTATAATAGGCTCCAGTTTCATCCACCTCATTAGAACTGATTCATATGCATTCTTTTTAATGGCTGAGTAATATTCCATTGTGTATATGTACCACAACTTTCTTATCCATTCATCTGCTGATGGACATCTAGGTTGCTTCCATGTCCTGGCTATTGTAAATAGTGCTGTGATGAACATTGGGATACACGTGTCTCTTTCGATTCTGGGTTCCTCGATGTGTATGCCCAGCAGTGGGATTGCTGGGTTGTATCTGCCCTGAGTTTTCATCCCTCCCCTGGCCACAGGGCTCTTGTGAAGGCTGGTAGGAAACATGCAGAGACCCTCTTAGTTCAAAGGGCAGCCGCCCCGGTGTCCTGCCTGGTGCTGATAAGACATTGCGGGCACCTGCGGCACCAGACCCCCCTCCAGAAGTACAGCCCCTCCCTGAGGACAAAGAGAGTCCCAAGAAGAGACACGTTCTCACTGGGAGCAGGTGTTAGGGGACCCTGGAACCAGGCGAGGACTCTAGAGCCCTCGGAACAGGTGGGCTGACTCTGCAGCTGGGCAGGCTCATGGGCTCGTCATCTGAGCTTCTGTGTCTCCGTTCCCCTCCTGGAAAGGGGAAGAAGCACAGATCTTGTCCCCTACCTTCGTGTTCAGACCTGGGGGGGCAGTACAGTGAAGCGTGGAGGGGGCCACCCGTGGGTGGAGACTCCAGTCCCTCCTCTTTCTCCAGCATCTGCTCCCTGCACCCGTTTTCTGGTGGAAAAATAAGGACTGCACCCCACCCCCTACCAGGGGGCTTTCTCACTGGAGGGTCCCAAGCTATTCACCCAGGCATCAAAACGCATTCCCGTAAAGCCAGGTGTGAGTGCAGGTTTGGGCAGAGCCAGAGTAAGGGGGGCCTCCAGGTCAGATGTGGCCGGTCTGCCCAGAGGGGCCCAAGGTGCACATGTGGGTATGGCCCCAGCTTCAGGCTCTGAGGAGCCCGCAGCACAGCCTGGGAGACGGCACCCTGGTTCCTCTTCACCAAGGGGCCCGTCTGGAACCCAATGGATTTATTCCTGGTGGCCTTGTAAGCAGGAGGGACAGGTGGCTTTGAGGCAGGACTCCAGCTTAAGGGAGGCGGGAGCTGTGCTTAAGAGGGAGACACAGTCACATGGATGGGTGTGTCCTGTGAGCTCCTCTGAGCCCTGGGGTGGGAGGCCCCGGGGTGGGAGGCAGATGTGTGGTGGGTCTGAGGGCAGGGGCTTTCCTGCTGCTTCTTCATCTAAAGGGTTAAGCCACAGAGCACGACCCTTCTGACCCACCACCCTCCCTCCCTCTCCCCACTGCGTTGCATCCCCATCTGGATTTGGGAGAGTGGGATTAGTGGTGCCCTGGATGGTGGACTGGGAGGGCGGGCACCTGGCTGGCTTGTCAAGGTTGCACCTTCACCAGGCCTGGCCAGAAGCAGAGAGCTCCCCCTTGACACTTGGGACTTGGTGTGGCCAAGGCACGGAACACAGTCGAGAATGGTCCTGACCTCAACATGTTCTTGGGCTTCCTTGTGGCTCAGCTGGTAAAGAATCCGCCTGCAATGTGGGAGACCTGGGTTCAATCCCTGGGTTGGGAAGATCCCCTGGAAAAGGGAAAGGTTACCCACTCCAATATTCTGGCCTGGAGAATTCCATGGACTGTATAGTCCATGGGGTCACAAAGAGTCGGACACGACTGAGCGACTTTCACTTTTTTTCACAACGTAAAAGTAAAACTGAAGCAAGGAAGGGGCCCTTGCAGAAGTCCGGTTTGGAAGGTGCTGAGACCCCAAGAAGCCGGGGAGACCTCAGGGCAGATGGCCACAGGCAGCCCTGCCGGCTGGGCCAGGCATCTTTGAGAGGCCCCGGAGGACAGAGGCTCAGATGCCCAGGCGGGCCTTCACCCATCCTTCTGCTGGCCCAGTGGGCTGGGTGTTATTCTGGCTGTATGAAAATGAGTATCCACTAGGAAGCACTAATCTGTGTGGGACCCTGGAGAAGGGCCCCAGCCCACCCCGCTGGGTCACGGCAGCCATTCTTCCTGCTCCCACCTGCCCCCCCCTTGCCGGCACTCCCTGAAGCCTGTGCTGGGCTGAGTGGGGTTCTCCCAGCTGAGAAGCAAAGCGCTAGGCGCTGAGCTGGAGACCCACATACGTTCCCATGGGAGGCAGGTTTCGGGCTCACTGTCCCTTTAAGAATGTGAGCCAGCTGGGCTGCCAGCATCTCTGTTCCCGTGACAAGCGAGGATGGGAGGGTCTATCCTGAGAACAACAGCTAGATTTCTCAGCCAAGAGGGGTTAAGGATGCCTTTCAGACTCTGGCCACCCACTTCACCTTGGACTTGTCAAGTCACACTGCAGCGCTTAACCCTTGCCTGGCCAGAGTCGCAGTCCTCAGCACGCTGAACGCCAGTGGTGGTGGCCTTGAGTGGAGGACACACATGCCACCTTGCAGCGCCAGCCTCACCCTCTCTTGGCCCTGTCTCCTCTCATCCCTCACTTTCATTAGCCTCGTGCTCCCGAACAGGCCCTCCAGCCCCCATCTCCTTTGTCTCTGTCCACCCTCGTGGTGGTCGCTGTCCTGACCCTGGGGTCTCAGACACAGCCTTGTCACCAGCCAGCCCCCAGACCCAAACTCCAAGTCAAAGCACCCCCTACCCCAGCCACAAAGCAGTCACTTTTCCCGCCTTCCATAGAGGAGCGGATAAAGCTTCAGCTGCCTGCATGTGGCGCGCATGGCACATAGGTCCAGTCAGAGAAAACCATCAACTGGGAAGATAGGGTGGGGGTGTGGGGAGTGGGGGGTTGAGAAGTTTGTAAGGAAAAGTCAGACCCCTCAAGACCCTTGGATCTTTGGCCAGGGCAGAGGCCCCCTTTGCTGATGGGCTGAAGAGGGAGAGGCTGAGAATGCCCTCTGCCTTCCGGAGATGCTGTCACCTGCGGCTCTGGGCCGAAATGAGAGCTGCTCGCGTGTCCGCCTGGGGTCAGGGGGCGAGGAGATAAGAACCGGCCTTTTGTGCCCAGAGCTTGGCTTTCAGCGCACAGGAAGTGGGGCCTGAATGCCGGAGAATAGCTCCGGGGGTGGAGGGGTAAAGCAGCAGCAGCCGGTTTCATCTGATATGGAGGAGCTGAACCCTCACTGACAGCCCGCCACCCACCACCCACCAAGGAGGAGGAGGACACCTCTGCCCACCAGCCTGGAACGGCCTAGTGCGGGGACCCTTCCCCAGGGAGGGGCTCTCTCCCGACCTGGGTGGGCTTCCTTTGCCCAGTAGCCAGGCAGCCCTCTGGGGTGGGTGTGAAGCTGCTTCTCTCTACCACTCAGAGCAAAGAACCTGTGAGGGTCTTAATACTCCCTTTATCCTCAGAGGATGTGCCTATCGGGGGAATCTCCCAAACTGGAGACGTAGCCCAGAGGTGCGCAGACCACTTTGTTGAATGAACGAGTGAATGAATGAATGAGTCAGTCAATCAATGAACAAGCAAATGCTCCAGGCTTAGTCTCCAGGCTCAGAGACAACTGAAAAGATGACACGAATTGGGGAGGGGTGGGGGAAGGGCTTCTCTGGGCCTCTTCTTTAAGAAGGAAGCCAAATCCTGAAGGAAAAACAGATTTGTCCAAACCCCTTAATTAGTGGCCCAGCGGATCCTGGTGCCCGGACGCTGACGGCCCCTCGGTGGGAACAGGCAGAGTGGGCCTTTCTCTGTTGCTGGGCGCCCTGGGCCGAGGCGCTGGCACAGGCAGGGAGCGTCACCCCTGGGTCCCCTGTCCTGGGCTCCGGAGGCTGTTCTGGGCTAATTGGCCCCTCATTAGCAGTCTCCCCTCCTCAGTGGAGCAGCGGCGAGCTGTCACCCCAGCTTCCCTTCGAAGCGGCTCTGGGACTGCAGTCCCTTCAATTGACACAGATGTCCCCAAGTCTCAAAGGATGAGGGAGGGTGGCCCCCCACAGCCGGGCAGTGACTCAACCACATCGCTGAAAAATAGAGCTTGGTCGTGGGGCTGGGCAGGCACCTCCCGGGCAAGGGACAGGCTGGAGGCCCCCTGGGCGACTAGTCCTGGGGCAGGTCCACCTGCTCTGTCCAGCCTCAACCACTCTGCCCCCACCGACTCAGCAGGGCTCATGCCGAGGTGGCCTCTCCTGCCCGCTTGCTCCTGATTGGGGAGGTGTGTGCACTTGGAAATTGTAATTAGATTCTGCCTCACATTGTGTACTAGTTCCCAAGAAAATCATCTATTAATTGATTCCAATTACTCTTAATTGTTTCTCATACATTTCAATTAGGCGGGCCTGTAGTTACAGGCGGGAGCTCGGGGTTAGACAAGCAATCTTCCTGCCTCTGCTGGCGGCGCTGGGCGGGGGTGGGGGGGGGTGACCGAAGGGCGGGGCTGCGGGATGTGGTGAGCCCAACGCTACAGTGCTCTCGCTCCCTGAGCAAGCTGGCGCCCGTCCGCCTTCTCAGGGCTTCAGAGCCTCCTGCCTCCACCTTGGATGGGGAGGGCGGCGTGGGTCGTCAGGACTCCCTCCACCCCACCACTCCAGGAGGAAAACAGGCTCCTGGGATCCCTGGTCCACCCATACCCAGCCTGGGAGGGTCCAGTGGTGCACAATGTCCAAGAGAAGGGAGGAAGGGGGGCTAAAGTGGATGGGGTCCTGAAAGCTATCATGAGCCTCAATCTGGTGTTTTTTGTTTTTCAAAAATCAATCTTAAGTATGAAGAATTGTTTTGTTGTTGTTGCTGTTGTAGTAAATACACACACACACACACAAAATAACATTAACTTTACCATTTTAACCATTTCTAAGTGTACAATAGCATTTAGTCCATCCACAGGGTTGTGCAACTAGTACCTCTAATTCCAGAACATTCCACCCCCTGAAAGGAGACTCGTCCCCTCTAGAGTCACTTCCCCCACCCCCTGCCCAGCCTCTGGCAACCACGAGTCAACTTCCTGTCTGTGGATTTCCCTGTTTTAGGCGTTTCCTGTGAATGGATTCACACTCCATGCTGTCTTTTGTGGCTGACTCACTTTCTCTCAGCACAGTGTTCTCGAGGTTCATTTCGGTTGCAGCCTGTGTCAGGAACGTGTTCCTTTTTATGGCTGAAAAACCTTCCATTGTCTAATGAATCACGTTTGGATTTTCTATTCATTTTCTGGAGGTATGGATTTTTCTTTGTTGTTGTTGTTCCGTTGCTAAGTTGTGTCCAACCCTTTGCAACCCCATGGACTGCAGCAGTCCAGGCTCCTCTGTCCTCCACTATCTCCTAGAGTTTGCTCACATTCATGTCCACTGAGTCAGTGATGCTATCTAACGACCTCATCTTCCGCTGACCCCTTCTCCATTTGTCTTCCATCTTTCCCAGCATCCGGGTCTTTTCCAATGAGGCGGCTCTTTTCATCAAGTGGCCAAAGTATTGGAGCTTCAGCTTCAGCAATTTTTTTTCCCTACCTTCTGGTTATTGTGAACATCTGTGTTCAAGTTTCAGTTTGATTGCCCATTTTCAGTCCTCTGGGGTGATTGTCTAGGAATGGAAGCACTGGGTCTTATGATCCACCTACTACAGATGGTCCCTAACTTTATGACAGTCTGACTTCCCATTTTTTGACTTTATGATGGTGCAGAGGTGATGGCGTTCAGTAGAAACTGTACTTCAAATTTTGAATTGTGATCTTTTCCTGAGTGTCGATAGGATGTAAATAGTCTCTCTTGTAATGCTCGGAAGACCTGAAGTTCTCAGTTGGCCCCACGATCATGAGGGTAAATACACTTATAGCCATTGTGTATCAGACAGCCATGATGTTTTTCACTGTTGGTACAGCATCCAATAAATTATGAGATATCACTACTTGATTATAAAATAGGCTTTGAGTGAGATGATTTTGCCCAGCTGTAGGCTGGTGTGAGTGTCCTATTAAGGTGGGTGACACTAACCTGTGATGGTCAGTAGGTTAGGTGGATGACAAGCACTTTTGACTTATGAGGGGTTTATCAGGCCTTAACCCCCTCGTACGTTGAGAAGGATCTGTCATCTTATAGTGACAGAGAGTTAAAAGTAAGCTGGCAGCAGAGCTGGTGGCAGAAGGACCAAGATGTCCTGAGGAGGCTAGTGCCTGTCCTTCCGGGGATGCTGGGAGACCCTACAGGAGCATCAGGGGATCCCCGTGGCAGGGGCGCTGTCTGGCCTGGGAAGCCCAGGGCCCTGTGTGCTCAGCAGATGCAGCAGAGGGGCTGGTCCCCACCAGAGGAAGGCTGGCAGGACCAGGGTCAGCAGCGTGGATGGGGAAGAGGGGCTCCCAGGGCTCTATCTGGGCCCACAGACTCCAGGACACAGACTCTGGAGCACTTCCTGGCTTCCCAGAGGTAAAGAATCCACCTGCCAGTGCAGGAGTGAGTTCAGTCCCTGGGTTGAGAAGATCCTCTGGAGAAGGACGTGGCAACCCACTCCAGTATTCTTGCCTGGAGAGTTCCATGGACAGAGGAGCCTGACGGCTCAGTCCTTGGGGTTGCAAAGAATCAGACACGACTGAGCGCTCTTGGCTTCCCCAGCTCACTTTGGGATTACGGGAACAGAGGGCTCAGACCTGAGCCACAGGGTTAGGGAGGAGAGACCTGCCTCTGGAGCACATTTCCCCAAACCTTCTGGAATCTTCTCTGCCGGAAGCTATCGTGGTCCAGGTCTCAGGCGTTGAGTCCAACTGACTTGGTGCTTGTTCTATGAAGAGCTGTGAGACTAGGCCGCCTGCTATGCTGCGTGTCTGCTTCCTCACCTGTCTTATGGACACAGTTCACAGAGCAACCCCACTCCTGAGTCCAGGGGTTCTCTAAGGCTTCGTGTCATGCTGGACGTGGAGCTTCGGACACAGAGATGACAGCTGACCTGTGGGGCATCTCATGTCTTGGAGCTCCCCCGGTGAAGCACTCCAGCCCCTGCTCCCCAGCTCCGGCCCAGGAGCTCCCAGCACAGGCTGAGAGGGTTGCCAAGGGCAGTGGTCTGCCCGAACCTGGCCCAGCCCTTCTCTGAAGGGCACTTAAATGTCATCCCTGAGGTCAATCCTGAAGTCCAGATGGCCAGGCCAGGTCCTCCAGTCCTGGTCATCACAGTGTCCCCAAGTTTCCCAGGTTTACCATCATCCGGCCTCATCCCTCCAGCTGGCTGGAGACTGCCAGCTCCCAGGGTGGGGAAAGACAGATGCAGGACGGGCCCGCCAAGCCCACCAGGCCCACGAGGCTGAGGCCACGAGGCTCCAGAGTGGGAGGAGATGGCCAAGAGCCACCTGGGTACAGTCCCCCAACCCCTGTTCCCCCACCGCCGACCTTGGCTGCCTCCATCTTCACTTGAGGTCTCCACACCCCACTTCCAGCTCTGCCATGGACAGTAATCCAGGAGGGAGTCACAGGGAATCTGACTGCTGCCAGTCACTCATAGCTAGCTCTACCTCTCTACCCACACCCATGCCACAGACGAGGGCGGCCAAGACCTGTGCCCTCCACCCACAGCTTCTGTCCCCAACCCCAGAAGACCACATGGCCACCAGTAGCAAAAGGCCACCCTGTGCACTCCCCATTGTTACCTGAGCATAGGTTGGAGGGGAAGGGGCGGTGGTCACCCAGAGAGGTCCACAGGCTCACTCTGAGGCTGCAGCCTCGAGCAGAAGGAGACGCAGTTTGTGAAGTCCCCAGCGTGCTGTGCAGAGGCTGGAATGGAAGCCAGGTTTCAGGGGCCAAGCATCTTCCTGCAAAGGCAGGTGGTGGGCGAGCGGCCGCTGCACGGGGTGGGTCCCACAGGAGGAAGCTCGCTTCCCAGGCAGCCCATCCTCAGAGCTTCCGCTTTGGAAAGTGGATGAAAGAATGTTATTGAGAGTGAGGAACGACATGGAAATCTCGGAGGACATGGGGAAGCATCCGCCAAGGGCGCGGTCTTCACCCAGTCACAAGCGGTGCGGCGCGTGTCCGAAAGCGCACTTAAGGAGACCCTAAACCGAGCAGGGTTTGTGTGCTCGAGGTCCTGGCTGGCCAATCCAAACAAACAAACAGAACTTCAAAGACACTGAGTGGTCAGAGGACATCTGAAATCTAACCTCTGGCTGAGGCTTAAAAAAAACATGCCCTCGGACATAAATCTGTAAATAAACTTTCCAAAGAAAAACATCTCCTTTCAAAATCCACCGTTATTCTATGTTCTGAGCCACGGTCCTGGTAGAAAGCACCAGCCAGGCATGTGTCTGCCTGCTCTGTTCCAGGCGCCCCTGCAGCCGCTCCAGGTTCACAGGGCTCACAGGGGCTGTGTAGCCCAGGCCGCCAAGTGCTTGGGGTGGGGGCTCTGGTCCGAGTGACCCAGGCCAGCACCAATCTCCCTCAAGCCGTCAGGACCTGCATTACCTGAATGCCGCTCATGGGATTCCAGGTTCATCAATGCTGTTGGGCAGCAGGCAGAGGAGACTATGACACATCTCTTCCCAGCCCAGGGATTGAACCCACGTCTCTTGTGTCTCCTGCACTGGCAGACGCCCCATGGGTAGCATTTATCTATGGACACCTCCATTTATACTTGGGTGCCTCAAGCATTACTAAACCCATTACGCACCAACCCAGTCTCGGCACTGTGCTCTGGAGGACTGGCAGGCACAAGAGGATGGAGTGTCCAGCACGAGACAATGAGCCCATTGCCTGGGGCTTTCCAGACACACCGAGAACATGGGGGGAGGGCTGATATTCCTGTGCGTATACATGTGTACACAGGCATGTACATGAGGGCACAGGTGCTGGGGGGGTGTATGTGTGTGTGTCTGTGAATGTCTGCGTCTCTGAGCCTGTAGCACACGTAGGGTGTGTTTGCATGTGCACATGTAGGGTGTGTTTCTGTGCACACACGTATATGCATCTACACATGTGTGGGTGTGTGTTCTCATGTGCACACCCTGCTGGGAAGTCTAACTTGGGAGGAAGGAGAAACAGGGACTGCAGGGGAAGGGACAAGTGCTTCCCCAGGAGCTCTGAGTGCCCCCAATGCTTTCTGCACTGAAAGTATCCAGTTGCTGCCTCTCTGAGCCAGCAGCTGCCCTTTTTTTCGGGAGGCATGTCCTCATGTGAGTTCCTAGGACTGTGATTTCTGAAGCTGCAGTCTTGGGAGCAGAGCAAACCTTGGACCAACTGGGATCCCAAGACATCGCTGGCAGGGTTCTTGATTCTGATGGAGGGACCTCTTAGGTGGAGACCCTCGCGGTGGAGATGTCCAAGGAGGGCTACATGTCCACCCCAGGCCCACGGCCAGGGCACTGCCAGGCGGGGCAGTGGATGCTGCAGGCACGCACCACACAGCCCTCTCGGCTCAGGGTCATAATTTGGACACTGTTCCACTTGCCCTCTCTGTCTGGGGACGCTAGGTGGCCCAGAAGGCAAATCTTCTCACTGGATGGCATTTCCAGCCCCGTCTCACCCAAGGAGCTAGAGCCTGACACCCTGAGCTTTGGTCCCAGAAAAGAAGGAGGAGGAGAAGAGACAGAACACACTCACAGGCCTATGTACACACACAGGCCCATGTGCACACATCAGACACGTGCACACACATGCACATATGTAAGAATTTATGCACACTTGCACAAATGTGACACATGTGTACACAACCCACACACACAAGACACATGTGCACATGTACATTCACACAATCTCACAAATATGTGTACATGTGTGAACATGAATATACATGTGTGTGTGCGCAGGGGCACACGTGCATGCATGCAAAGGCACACATGTGTGCACACACACAGAAGCATCCAGCTTGGTGAAGGCCTGGCCCTAGTCGTCACTTCAGTTTTTATCCTTCTAAAGAAACCAGCAAACCACCTTCCTTTGTGGGACCACGGGTGAGCAGGCTCACCTGGCATTTCCAAGAGAGATACCACTGGGCAGGGGGATCCAACACAGGGATGAAAGAGATGGTGCCTCCTGACCCTCACCAGATGTCAGGGCTTCCCTGGGCCTCCAGAAATGCTCCATGAGCCTCAGAAGAGATGTGTCATCAGGGACCAGCTACTCCCCTCCCTCCTCCAAGCAGAGTTCAGTTCAGTTCAGTTGCTCACTTGTGTCTGACTCTTTGTGACCCCATGGACTGCAGCATGCCAGCCCTCCCTGTCTATCACCAATTCCCAGAGCTTGCCCAGACTCATGTCCATCAAGTCAGTGATGCCATTCAGCCATCTCACCCTCTGTCATCCCCTTCTCCTCCTGCCTTCCATCTTTCCCAGCATCAGGGTCTTTTCCAATGAGTTCATTCTTTGCATCAGGTGGCCAAAGTATTGGAGCTTCAGTTTCAACATCAGTCCTTCCAATGAATAGTCAGGACTGATTTCCTTTAGGATTGACTTGTTTGATCTCCTTGCCGTCTAAGGGACTCTCAAGAGTCTTCTCCAACACCACAGATCAAAAGCATCAATTCCTTCGATACTCAGCTTTCTTTATGGTCCATTCTCATATCCATACATGACTAGTGGAAAAAAACATAGCTTTAACTAGATGAACGTTTGTTGGCAAAGTAATGTCCCTGCTTTTTAATATGCTGTCTAGGTTGGTCATAGCTTTTCTTCCAAAGAGCAAGCGTCTTTTAATTTCATAACTGCAGTCACCATCTTCAGTGATTTTGGGGCCCAAGAAGAGAAAGTCTGTCACGGTTTCCATTGTTTCCCCATCTGTTTGCTGTGAAGTGATGGGACCAGATGCCATGAATGTTGAATTTCTGAATGTTGAGTTTTAAGCCAGCTTTTTCACTCTCCTCTTTCACTTTCATCAAGAGGCTCTTTAGATCCTCTTCACCTTCTGCCATAAGGGTGGTGTCATCTGCATATCTGAGGTTATTGATATTTCTCCCGGAAATCTTGATTCCAGCGTGTGCTTCATCCAGCCCAGCATTTCACATGATGTACTCCGCATATAAGTTAAATAAGCAGGGTGACAATATACAGCCTTGACATACTCCTTTCCCAATTTGGAACCAGTTCGTTGTTCCATGTCCGGTTCTAACTGTTACTTCTTGACCTGCATACAGATTTCTCAGGAGGCAGGTCAGGTGGTCTGATATTCCCATCTCTTGCAGAATTTTCCACAGTTTGTTGTGATCCACACAGTCAAAGGCTTTAGCATAGTCAATAAAGCAGAAGTAGATGTTTTTCTGGAGCTCTCTTGCTTTTTCTATGATCCAACAGATGTTGGCAATTTGATCTCTGGTTCCTCTGAACTTTTCTAAATCCAGCTTGAACATCTGGAATTTCTTGGTTCATGTACTGTTGAGGCCTAACTTGGAGAATTTTGAGCATTTACTTTGCTAGTGTGTGAGATGAGTGCAATTGTGCTGTAGTTTGAACATTCTTTGGCATTGCCCTTATTTGGGATTGGAATGAAAACAGACCTTTTCCAGTCTTGTGGCCACTGCTGAGTTTTCCAAATTTACTGGCATACTGAGTGCAGCATTTTCACAGCATCATCTTTTAGGACTTGAAATAGCTCAGCTGGAATTTCATCACCTCCACTAGCTTTGTTCATAGGGATGCTTCCTAAGGCCCACCTGACTTCAGACTCCAGGATGTCTGGCTCTAGGTGAATGATCACACCATCATGGTTATCTGGGTCATTAAGATCTTTTTGTATAGTTCTTCTGTGTGTTCTTTCCACCTCTTCTTAATATCTTCTGCTTCTGTTAGGTCCGTACTGTTTCTGTCCTTTATTGTTCCTATCTTTGCATGAAATGTTACCTTGGTATCTCTAATTTTCTTGAAGAGATCTCTAATCCTTCCCATTTCACTGTTTTCCTCTATTTGTTTGCTCTGTTTATTTCCTCTATTTCCAAGCAGAGAGGAGAAGCCAAGTTCAGGCCCCTAGATACATGGCCTTTGGGTTTATCGCAAATGTACTGTCCGCCAGGATTCTCCCCTTGACCCCCTGTTGTCTAAGGAACAAACCAAGGGAAAAGGGTCTAAGAGGCCCTGGAGTCTCCAACTGGACTCCTCGATCCAGAGGCTGCTTTAAAGTCAGGCAGCCAGGAGTGCTGCCTATCCATCTTCCCACGGTGGGTGATTGGTGAGCACCCCCATGGGTCAGGCTCTGGTTCCAGCGCCAAGCAGGGCCACTCAGCTAGCTGGGGAAGTGCCTGGAACCCAGGGAGTGTGGCCACAGTACCCTCCTGGAACCCCAGATGCAAGAAGGACAGAAAGTCTCTGGGTGTGGAAGGGACAAGGGACCTCTCAGGGCAGGACACATCACTGCACCCATGCCCTGCTCTCCTGGCACCCAGCTGGCATCTGGGGCTCATCTGACGAGAGCTGACAGAGCCCGCAGGACACAACAGTGGAGCCCTGTCTGGCGGTAGCCACTCTTGTGAGACGGTTCCATGCTCCCCCAAACCCCAGAGAGCAGGAAGGCCCCAATTCTGAGGGTGATGTGCAGCCTGGGAGCCCCTCTCTCTCAGGGGAGATTTACAGCTTCAAGGCTGTTCAGTTCAGTTCAGTTCAGTCATTCAGTCATGTCCGACTCTTTGCAACCCCATGAACCACAGCACGCCAGGCCTCCCTGTCCATCACCAACTCCCGGAGTCCACCCAAACCCATGTCCATCGAGTTGGTGATGCCATCCAACCATCTCATCCTCTGTCGTCCCCTTCTCCTCCTGCCCTCAATCTTTCCCAGCATCAGGGTCTTTTCAAATGGGTCAGCTCTTCGCATCAGGTGGCCAAAGTATTGGAGTTTCAGCTTCAGCATCAGTCTCTCCAATGAACACCCAGGACTGATCTCCTTTAGGATGGACTAGTTGGATCTCCTTGCAGTCCAAGGGACTCTCAAGAGTCTTCTCCAACACCACAGTTCAAAAGCATCAATTCTTCAGTGCTCAGCCTTCTTTATAGTCCAACTCTCACATCCATACATGACCAGTGGAAAAACCATAGCCTTGACTAGATGGACCTTTGTTGGCAAAGTAATGTCTCTGCTTTTTAATATGCTGTCTAGGTTGCTCATAACTTTCTTCCAAGGAGCAAGCATTTTTAATTTCATGGCTGCAATCACCATCTGCAGTGATTTTGGAGCCCAGAAAAATAAAGTCTGCCACTGTGTCCACTGTTTCCCCATCTATTTACCATGAAGTGATGGGACCAGATGCCATGAGTTAACAGGGGGCATCTGAACTGTTTATCCAGCTCTGCCCTTCTCAGGCCTGCCTTTCCAGGCACTCGGAGGTGTACCCTGACTTTTCTCCTCCCGGAGGACAGTTTCCTGGCCACACTCTCCTCCAGACACTGATCATCAAGTCGTGTTTTGTGGGACACTGCCTCCAGCGAAACAGCCCCCCAGGGACTGTCCCACCCATCTGTAAATCCTTGTCTCCTGCCTGGAGTGAGACATAGCAGGCCTTGGTGCCTCAGTGCCATGGAAACATGAATAGATGGATGGATGGACAAGTGATGACATTTTTGAGAGGTCAGCTGGGCCCTGGAATGGGCTCAGATGGTCTCCAGTTTGCTTCGTGTGGAGATGTGGTTCTTCTGGGCAGCAGACTGAACTTGGAAAAACTGCTCAGCAGGCAGGCTCTTGACTGGGGCCCCTGTGCTCGCAGATACCCCTCCTCTCTGGGATGCTGGACTGTCATACCCCACAGGGATGCACTTGCAGTCTACCTTCTGGAGTCTGCCATTCAGGGTCCTCACAGACGGACTGTGATTCCCCCTTTCTTCCAGTGAAAGGGCCGAGGGGGTTGTTCTGGGCTAGGGCTTCCCTGGGGTACTGGGCAAGCGCAGTGCCGGGTGTGCTCTTGTGGGGGTCTTGCCCACCCTGCCCAAGAGCCCCATGTTCTCCCCTTTCCCCATGCTGCGGACACTCCCTTGAGGCTGCCCTGGCTCCCTTTGTCCCAGAGCATATCCCACACCCCAGACAGACTTGGATAGCCCTAGCTTCCAGGACAAGCTCCCCGATTCTGCTCCTCGGAAGGCCGGCAGAAGAGGGTGCAGGTCCCCAATTCGCCTTCCCTCTGCCTTCCTCCTGAAACAGTTTGGGGATGGATGGTGACGTAATGATCATTTCCCTGATGAACATCTCAGGAGGGGGCAGCAGAATGCCGACAAATACCAGCCTCCTGCGTCTCTAGACCCAGCGTCACGGATCAGTGCATGCGGGGGTATCGGGAACATTCCCAGGGAAAATAAAACAATTATTTTTGACAACCTGCATCAATACCATCTACGTTTTCTCCCCCGCATGGTGCTCCCCTCCCCCACTCCGAGGCCATCCCTCTATGCTCGCCTGTGTCTTCAGGAAACAGCTGGCAAACTCAATAAGCCAATTGTTGGTTCTATCGATCTTATTTGGGGGCCTGAAAATTCAGCAGACAACACAGTGTTAAATTATTAACTAAATGTTTCCACTTGCCGGGGACGTGCTTCTGTAAAGACCATCTAGATGAACAATGGCCTCTTTATGGAATTAGCAGACGAAGGGACCGAAGGGACTGGGGGTAGAAGGATGCAGTGGCCGAAGGACCGTGCCCCTGTGCCCTCTGGATGGGACAGAGGAGCGGAGCCCAGCATGGGGATGTGCCATTGCAGGACAGAGCCCCCTGAGCAAGTGGGCCTGTGCCTGACGAGACCCCACCAGGCCACCCTCATGGCAGGCAGGAGTGGGCCGAAACTACAGTCTGGGGAGGGAGTCACATGCAGTCTCAGGCTCTAGTGAACCAAGCGGCCCCGTCCGAGCCCCACTTTCCCTTTGCTGTATGGAGACGAGCATCCAGGTGGCATGAGGGTGTCGTGAGGCCTGAAGGAGCCGTCAGGTGCAAAGGCTCAAGCCATGGCCAACCCTGGGCAGGGTCCCCCTCATCGCTGGGGTGCATGGTAGCCACAGAGGTAGTGACAGGAACCCGCTCACCCCCCACAAGCCCAGCAGGGATTGTACACCCGGGGGTGGAGCCGGGGCACAGCTGCTCCCTCAGGGTGGATCCAGTCCATCCGGAAGGCGCAGGCAGCCCTGGAGGCTACCTCCCTGGGCGAGTTGCCAGGGAGGCCAGTAGTTCCCATCAGCGTGGGAGGCCAGCCTTACCAGTACAGCCCACCAGGAGGATCAGACAAAAACCCAGGGGCCAGACTGTCAGAAAACACACACACTCTCTTGCAGATCGGAAACATCACAATTCAAAACCAGAACAAGCCCCACTTCCCGTCAAAGTCACCATGATCTTTTGAGGTCTGCTTTGCTCAATGGGGAGGAGGCGGCCAGAGCAATGCACCCAAGGGGCTTGGAGGGTCACTCAGGTCAGCACAGCTCCCCAGGTCCCTGACACTCTCCTCTCTGAACCCCAGAGATACCCTTGGAATCCACGGTGCACACCGTCCTTGGGAATTCATGGGCGCTCCCAAAGAGAATCCTCTCTCGCTCCTGAAGGCGGCTTGCTGGGCAAAGCGTCCACAACCAGCGAACATGCTGAGAATTCTCCAAGTGCTGACTGGGTCTCCAGCCCACCTTACACTAAAGTAGCAGGCTCTAGCAAGAGCATATTCTTCTGTGCTAGTTGTTCCAGTTAACCTGAGTATCTCATTCAACTGTCACACAATCCTCACCGTTGACTCTGTCCCCATTATGCCAGTTGGAGACCTGAAACCCTCAGAGGGTCTAAGACTCACTTGGTCTCCCATGTAATCTGTGGCAGAGCTGAGACTCAAACCTGAGCAGCCCAGCCTCAAAGCCCCCATGTGTGGAGTGTATTAATACAATGATAAATTGCCTGAGTGACGAGTGTACAGTTGGATGACTTGGAAGTAACCACTACTGGGACCAAGGTAGGGGGTATTTCCACCCCTTGTTGCCCTCCTGGTCAATATTCCTCAAGGGCAGGTGGACAAGCACTCTCCTGATTTCTCTCATCTTAAACTAGCTCTACCTCCTTTGAGTTTCACACAGAGAGACTCACACAGTCTGTACTCTTGGGTAGCTTCTTCTGTTCAGCATAATGGTGTTTGAAATTCATCCACGTTGTTGCATTTGTCAGCAGTCCATTCTTTGTTTTCACCAAAGAGTATCCCTTGGCATGGATAGATCACACATAGTATCCATTCTCCTGTGGATGGGCATTTACAGTCGTCTCCAGATTTGGGCTATGAATATCGTTGCTATGAGCGTTCACGTACCTAAGTTTTCATTTCTCTTGTGTAAGTAACCCAGGAGTAAAAATTGTTGGGTCATAGGCTAAATGTGTAAGATGTTGCCAAGCCTTTTTCCAAAGTGATGAGCTATTTTGCATCGCCACCAGCAATAGTGGAGCATTCCAGCTCTTCCAATTCTCACTGATGTTTAGTGTTGTCAATCTTTTAAATTCTAACCACCTTATTAGCAAGTATGAAGTAGCATTTCATTGTGGTTTCAGGAGCCGTTTCCCTGATGACTAGGATGTTGAGCATATTTTCATGTCATGCGCCTATTAGTCAAATGTCACTACTTCAGTGGAACATTTGTTCAAGACTTTTGTCCACTTTTTAATTGCATTGCTTGTCTTTTTATTGATTGGTTTCTAGGAGATCTTTATATATTCCGGATGCAAGTTCTTAGTTATTTATCTGTATTGAAAATATTTTCTCAAGTGTGTGATTTGCCTTTTTGTCTCCTTAATTGAGTTTTTGATTAGTGAATGTTTCATATTTTTGTGCATTTAGTGCTTTTTCTGGCTTTTCTTTCATCATTTGCCTGCTCCATCTCCTATCTCCTTTTTCCTTCTGGGACCCATTACACATATACCAAATATTGTCCCACAGCTCACTGTGGTTCTGTTCGTTAAAATATTTTTTCTTTTTTATTATTTATTTATTCAGCTGGGCTGGGTCTTAGTTGTGGCAGGCAGGATTTTTGATCTTCATATGGCCTGGGGAATTTTTAGTTGTGGCATGTTAACTCTTAGTTGTAGCATGTGGGATCTAGTTCCCTGACTAGGGATCAAACCTGGGAATCTTATCCACTGGACCACAAGGAAAGTCCCCTCAATAGGTTCTTTTTATTTAGATTGGATAATTTTTATGACTCTGTCTTCAAATTCACTTACCTTTTCTTCTGCCATTTCTGACTTACTATCAAAAGCCTACCCAGGGACTTGTGAATTTCATGTATTCTATTTTTCAGTTCTAAAATTTCCATTTGGTTCTTTATTACAGTTTCCATTTGACATTTCCTATCTACTCATTCCTTCTGCTCATATTTTCCTTTAAGTCTTTGGGCAAGCTTACAATAGCAGCTTTGAAGTGTTTTTCTGCTAATTCCAACATCTGGGTCCTATCAGAGATGGTTTGTCTTGACTAAATTTTCCCTTCATTAAGGGTCACATTTTCCTGTTGCTTTCTACATTTAGTATTTTTTTTAATTGCATTTGGCATTGTAGGTGATACATTGCAGAAACTCTAAGTTCTGTGATCTTTCTCCATGAGTGTTGGGTTCTGTTCTAGCAGACCTTTCAGTGACCAGCTGCTCACCTTAAGCTCATCTTGCAGAAGCTTGATGAACACTTGCTTAGGGTGTGTCTATTTCAATTTTGTTCTTAGTTTCGGGGTGTAGGATTTACTCTTAAAGCATAAGAATAGGCTTTTAATGGAAAATCAAAAGTGTTCACCTAGCCCCTCCAAGGTGATGAGCCCCAAATTCTGGATTCTGCTTCCCCTGCTGTGGTGGGCAGCAGCCGAAATCTTTGCTCAGCCTTCCAGCCTTCCAGCTGTTGCCTTTGCCTGGTTTCCCTTGTAGTCTGGGCAATGCAAGAGTAAGCCTAGGATTTGGGGGGTTAGATGCACAGTGGGGATCACCTGTCTGTGGCTTTGTCCTCTCCAGGAATTCCTGTCTCAATGTCCAGCTGCTCATCTCTGACACCCCAATTCAGTAAGACTGCAGCTTTCTGCTGGAGTTCCAACTGCCTGGTGCCAAGTGGACAGGGTGGGATCCTCAAGGGAAAAGCCAGAAAAGTACAGACTTCACCAGAGATCCATCTTTCAGGGCTTTCCCTCCATCTCTAATGCCTGTGAATATTTTTTAAAATAGTGTTTTGTCCATAGTGAGCACTTGTTACCTGCAGGAGGGTGAGCCTAACACCAGTGACTCTGCCGTGCCTGGAACCGGAGGGACACTCCACTCGTGCGTTCCCACATGCACGTCTGGATGCCCTGTTCTGTTACCTTCATCATAGTTGAGGAACACATCCTCCCCATTTTACAGCTGGCAAGGATGAGGTTCAAACTGGTCAAGTACCTCATCTAAGAACGTCTAACCGGTAGTGAGAGCACTCAGGCAATGGACACCAGTGGGCTGCTTGCAAACCACACGTCCTTTCAGCTGTTGGTTCTGAATGAGTCATGTGGTGCAGCGGGACCCCCATCCTGGCCACCTCTCAGCCCCTCCATGCTGCCTGCTATAGCTCAGTTTTTCTTGGCGGCCTTTTCACTCCACCCAGAGCTGCTTGGGGCCCCCACCCCGGGCTCCCGGGAGCTGACAAGAGCCCCACAGAGGCCATGTGGCTGTGGGCCAGGGTCTCCGGCATGCAGGGGCAGCATGAGGGGCTGCCTGTGAGCGTGAATATAAAAGGGGGCATTGAGGGGCGGGCTCCAAGGAGACGTTCTCCACCAGGGCCCACAATGTGGGCTTTGTGAGGCCTGGCAGGGCTGAGCCGCGCAGGAACTTTCCTTTTTCTCCTAGGGAGAGATTATTTAATTTAAAAATAATTGAATGTGGAAAATGTTGGATATGGAAACTGTTTATCAGGTTTCCTTTCTTGTTTCTCCCGTCAGCTCTGCCTCGCGGTGGCAAGAGGCGGAGCCTTCCATGCACGTCAGCAGAGGTGTGTGTGCTTCGAGGTCTGCGTGAGGAGGGCAGGCGCGCGGGCTTTCCTGGCAGGTGGGCCTCAGGCTGCTGACGTGGCTGTTGGGGCGAAGGGGGCCAGGGAGAGTCGGGGGTCTTGGGAGGGACGTTGGGGCCTGCCCAAATGGTGGTGGCGTCTGGCGAAATTACAGTCAAATGTCCAGGAGGGGCTGCTTTTCCTCTGACGTTCCCCCAGCTGGCCCCCCCATCATGCTCCTCCAGGTGCCCTGTGCTCCCCCCAGGGCACCCAAGCGTCCTGCGTGACCCTCTGCCACCTCCATTCTGCCTGGGGTCTCCCTTCTCTCACCTCCACCCACCCCGGCCCCCTGGTGGCCAAGCAGAAACCACCTCCTGCCTGAGAGCCATCCTGACGGCCAGCGTGTCCTCCCCTTCTGTCCTCTGAACACGTTAGAAACGGTGTCTGCTGTCCTTTTCTCATCGCAGCTGCAGAAGACCAGGGATCACTTCTGGTGCCGGCACAGCACCCATTCTGCTTCGAGGTGTGGGTTGGTGGCTCAGACACATGCCCGGTCCTGGTGTCTGGGCAGTGCCTAACACATGTGTGGGGAGCGACCGAAGGGCAGAATATTTGGCCAGTCAGTTGGGTTGGCTCTGGAGCAAGTCCTACCATTCATCTCCGTGTAGCTCTGCCACCTTCTCCCTGAGCATCCATGTTTTCACCTGCGACACCCGTGACATCTGTCTCAGGGGTTTGGGCTGCCGCCGGATCCTCCCCCCTCCCCGAGAAGTCCCCAGCAACAGATGGGCGGGGGGCCTGGTCTCAGGGCGGGGTGGGGGGCTGGAAAACATCTCACAGCCTCACTGTGAGTTCCTCAGAACCTCAGAAGATTCCGCTTCCAAGTCTCATCTCCGGAGTGTGGGGGGGGCCCAGATGGTGCCCCAGGACATAGCAGGGCTGAGGGCAGCTCCTGAGTCACTGGTCCTAGAATTACGATCTCACAGGAGGTTCCACTCAGATGCACGAGCAGGGAGGACCGGGCAGCCAGGAGAGAGACCAGATGCTGGAGGGACCTCAGCCCATGTTCCAAGTGAGGAACCAGGCCGAGGAGGGAAAGACCCTGGAGGGTGCACACGCCTTGCCCTGAGTGTGTGACTGAGGTCCCACTGATCAGTGCTGTTTGCCTGCTTCTCAAAAGCCCATCCTTCCTGCTTCTGTACCCAGGGCAGAGCTCTGCACACAGTGGGTACTCATCGAGTGCCTGTAGTGTGGAGGCAGCCAGGGGCCAGTGGGGGCAGGGCCGTGGGAAAGCAGAGGCCACCCCCACCCCCCGCCTCATGCTGGGCAGGGGTTCAGGCAAGAGCTTGGCTGCTGAGCCTGAGTCACAGCAAGGGGTCACTGACCATTCTGTGGGCAGGTGATCTCTCTCAGACATCTGGGTGTGCCCACTGTGGACAGGCAGTCCTGAGCTGAGGAGCAGGAACCCAACACAAGCAAGCTGCAGCCTGCTCCAACCCTGACCAGGGCCTGGCCCCCACCCCAGAGGCCCCAGCACTTTTGTGGGTGAGCACTGGCCCTAAGGGCCCCTAGCAGGGAGAGCAGCTGCTCCTGGGTCCCTCCCCTGAGGCCGTGGGGTTCTCTGTGCCAGGCCCTGGGTTCCCTGGGCTGTGGAGTTATGGGGCTCATCCCACCTAGACTGGAATCCAGCTGCAGGTGAGACTGCTCAGGGCTCTTGCAGGATAGATGGACAGAAAGGACCCCCCCACCTCATCCCTGCATGGAGAGGGTAGGAGCAGAGCACCAGGGGCCCAGGTGTTTCTGTATTGGTTTTGGCCACTTGGAGTCCCAGCCTCTTCTTCAGACTCTCCTTGCTGCCAGGCCCCCACTGTCCTCAACAGGGGCCAGGCCTGTGCTTTCTGGGGCAAACACTCACTGCCTGGTGGAGCCCCTTTTTAGTATTCAAGTGGAGGCCCCAGGAGAAGCGAAAGGAGAGTGGAGAGAGGCCAGTAGGAGGGCCAGCCATGCCTCAGAACTTGGACCAAGGGCAGGGGACAAAGAGCCTCTTCATCAGTGCCAGGGGCACAGCGGCCCCCACAGCAGAGAGGCGGCCCTAGTGTGTGCAGCGAGGCAGGGTGGGGTGGCGGGGTTCACGAGCCAGCTCCAAAAGCTCTCCTCTCCAGGGTGGCTCCTGCTCTGGAAGTCAGGAAGCCCCTTCTGAGAGGTGACCTTGAATGTCAGAGCCCCTGAGCCCCAGGCAGTCACTGGGCTCTTCCTAGGGACAGTCGCCCTCCCCTCCACTGGGGCCTGGACTACGCGGAGCTGCAGGGTGACGGGAGCCAGCACCCTGTGCAGAACTTCGGAGGAGAAGCCTGGGCTTCACATACATAATCGCAGTAATGATTGTTGAATTTCAGGAGCCGAAGTCGATGCATTTCTGCACGATTCTGTCGCCAGACACTGGGGTCCATTGGCACTGCCCTGCCCCCGCCCATGTCAAGGCCTGAGGGCCAGGCTGTCTGGACGTGGCATTCCCAGACCCGCTCGCTGGCTCCCAGCGAGGGTCCCTCACCGGGGGAGATAAGATAGAGCCGTGTCAGGGAGGAGGTGCCGACGGGGCCGCCCCGGCACGCTGTGAGTGATAAAAGCGGCCTCAGAAAGGTGCTGACGTGGCCGCCGTGCTTAATGAGGTCATCGCCCAGGCTGTGGCCCTGATAACCTGGAGGTCAGGCCCCAGCAAGTGGCAGCCGCGGGAAGCAGGCTGTCTGTCGCCGCCTGTCGGTGCCCAGTACCCACTCATTTCACCCGGTCATCTTGAACCCAGCGTGCATCCCTGTCTGGGAATGGCCAAGGGGAGGCCCTGGCCAGCGTGCTGCTGGGGGAGGGCAGTTGTCGGGGGCAAGGCAGCACCTTCTCCTGCTTCTCAGGTCAAGAGTAGCTCCCCTGTCTTGGGGGGGTCTTTTTGACAAGCTGCAGGATCTGTCCCCAGGCGTCTCTGCTGTTCAGAATGCTTGTGGGACCCAGGCACTGCCAAGCGCTGCATTGAGCATGGGGAGTGAGGGGCCAAAAACCTGGTGGCCCAGCGGCCTTGGTCTGGGTCCACTCAGGTGCCCTGTGCTGTGAATGTACAACTCAGCTTTGTCTAGCCCCGGGCTTGCTCTCTGCCTGGCCCAGCCCCAAGCCCCAGGTGTCCTGGAGAAAACAGAAAGCGGGAGCCTCCCCCCAACTCTGAGATGCTCGTCCTCCAGGGAGGACGACAAGGCACCAGGCTCTGCTGCTCTTGAGCTGGGTGCCTACCTGTCTCCTTATCTGTGTGACCGGGGACTGCAGCCAGGGTCCAGGCTCTGAGAGCATTTCAGGCATTTATGCACAGGTGAAGCACCAGGGACTTGCATGGCAACTTGGGGCCTCTCACCCTGGGCCGTAAATGGGGTGGGCATCTGCCAGGGGAGTGAGAGGACAGAGGAGCTAGGGGAGCCGACCCCTCCCTGGTGGGCCTCAGGCACAGCTGGGCTCCATCCAAGGCCTCGGCATGGCCTTGCCTGGAAGCGCCCGTGGGCAGGGCCCGTGTCCAAGGCCCGGGGGCCCGAGGGCCTCTCCAACACGAAAGCAGTCAGGCAGCCCAGACCTGCCCCTCCGTCCCCGACCAGAGCTCTGTGTGTGGCGTCTCTTCCAGAAGCAGCACCCAGTGCTTTTCTCTGTCCGGGCCCCACTTGTGTTTGTGCCCAGGTGGGTATGCTCAGCCAGTCCCAGCCCCACCAGGGCTGGAGGGCCGGTCCTTGTACAGCCTTCTCTGAAGGAGGTGTCAGGCTCCACTTCAGCTCCTTTTATTCTGAAGCCTGGGAAAAAACAAATCAGAAAAGCATTTCCAAAAATAGCCAGCAGGGAGCGGAACTGTCTGCGCCCTTGTGCGTTTGCATGGCCACGTTCCCCTGGGTGGGGGTACAGGCTGCCTCTGGGGACCGCGGAGTGGGCGTGAGCCATCTCCCAGACCAGATGGGCCAACGGGCACTGCATCCTGGGGTGGTCATCAGTTTGCTGGGCAGATAAGGCATCATGCGGGGCGGTGTCCACTGACTTGGGGGTGTCTGAGCAGAGGCGCCTGTGCCCCCCAGGATCCCCGCCAGCCCTGAAAGACAACTGCCCATCAAACCAGGGGCAGACAGAGGGGACCCCCAAAGGGGCTTGACAGAAGGTGCCCCTCCAACCTTTTGGGTGGAAAAGACCCTGCCCGGGGCAGGTGCTCTGAAGGCCCACCTGGAGATCTGAACTCAGAAAGCACATTCACCTAGTCGGGTTTAGGGAAAAAACTGTCCTGGGGCCACTTGGGGTCCCAGGAGCGCCGTCCCAGGAACTCGAGAGGAAGTGACCTACAGGCTCCAGGCAGGCTTCTCCAAAAGACGGCCCTCCCACCCATGTCCTGCAGCTGGGTGCCTAGGCTGTGCAGGGCCCCAGGGGCTTGATGAGGTCCAGGGCCTCTGGCTGCCTCACCACCTCCCCCCCCCAGCCACCAGCTAGCTAACCGTCCCCAAGAAGCACCTTGACCTCCGACCTCAGATAGGCCAGGGAACCTGTATTTTTTATGACTGTCCTTTATTCATCTTTTCCCACATTGGCCCTAGAGGGTCTGGGCCCATTATCTCCTGTGTAATTGCGGGGGGGGGGGTGGGATGAGGTGTGAGGCCCGCAGGTCCCTGCAGGTGGAGCCCCTCTGGCTCCTGACCTGTCCTTTCCTCCTCCTCTAACAGAGGTTCTCTGCAAACCATCCCGCCAGCTTCATTTTCAGGCAGAACCAAGTCTCCCTCCACGTCAAACCTCACCTTTTCCAATCAGGAATGGTTTCTTCCTAGAGGGGTGACCCATCGGGGCTCCTTGACCCTGGCTGCTGCCTCCAAACCACAGCTCAGCCGTTGTCTGGGAGGACCTGGCTGTCCAGGGTGGGGTCTACAGGGGCTGGGAAGGGGCCTCACCTCTCTCATCACGTGCCCCATCCCCCTCCACACACACACACACACTGCATCCTACTTTGCACTATGGCATCTTGTGTGGACCGCTTGTTCTTTCTGGGTCCGTCTCCCACTCTGTCTCTCTCTCTCACACCATCACTCCCTGCCACCCCCAGGTTTCTTGCCCCTGGTGGGGACTCAAGCATATCCTCTGCCTGACCAGGGGGCCCCCATGGTCCTGCAACCTGGTGTCCAGACTCCCAGGGGTGAGAGGAGCTGCTGATGCCTAAGAGCAGCCCAACTGTACCAACTGCAACCCTGCCCAGGCTCCCTTCCTGATCCCAAGGACCCTTCAATGAACAGGATGACCAGACCCTCCACATCTGAAAGGGACACTTGTGAGAGAATGTGCACCTGGTCATCCTGGGGGGGACTGGTGATTGGGGGGCCACCTCCTCCGACACCTCCTCCCCCTCCGACAGCTCAGGGGCTGCACCTCCCATTCACCAGCTGATTTATTTCTGTCTCCCCCACCCAGCGCCGCCCACCCCTCGCAGACTTCCCATCACAGGGCTGTGGTCTCCGGCAGTGGCTGCAGTTTTTAATTGTTTTTCTCCCCCCTAAATGCCCTCCCAAGCCTCTTTCCCCTTCACTGCCTCCCCCCGCCCCCCTCCCGCTGGCTGCGCGTGGGGGGACGGGATTCCAGTAGCATTTCCGCCCTCTCCCTCTATCATTTCATTTGTTCTCTTTTCCTTTCCCTTTCTTCTCCCTCCGCGGGCCCAGCCTCTGTGATTAAGCCTCAAGGTCTCCTGCTGCTTTTAATAGCCTGCGGGCTCGGCCATCTGATGAGAACGGAGCCGCTCAGCCAGCTCCCGAACACTCGCTCTGGAATCTCCTAATGTACGGTATTAATCATCACTGTCAAGCCATTCAGGCCCTAAATACATCCACCCAGTATAAAATTATACTAAACAGAAAAAAGAGGCCATGATTGGCTGCATATTGAAAACAGACATCAGCCCCCGCCCCCAATTTCAGGGCCCCCACCCGGGCCTCTGCCCAGTTTAATGAACAATGGACAGCTCGGCGTGTAGGTCAGCTGCAGTGGGTCCTCAGAAAAGTTCTGTGTCGTATGCAGAGTGACGATGGGAAAGCGGGGAGGGGGGCGGACAGGACAACAGTGGCGTCAGCGGGGAAATGGGGATGGCAGAGGGCGCGCAGACAGAGGGCGTCCTTTGGGGCACCCAGCCTGCAGGCTGATCCCCGAGAATGGCCGGGGGCTCCTGGGGGTTCCTGAGGAGCCAGGCTCAGAGCTGCTTCTGGGCAGCCCCGGGGGTGGAACCAGAGCTGGGTGGGGAGGGCAGCAGCCACCCTGCGCCCTGAGCGCTTGCACTGGCCACCAGCCAGCCCCTTGCACCTCCACGCTGGACCCGCCTGCCTTCCTCTGCTCCCTGGCTGTCACTCTTCCTCCCAGAGTTTGTCGTAAAAGTTAACCGGGTGTGAAATGCCGCTGAGTGGGCTGTGCTAAAAGTTTACGACGGCGGGTGATCTGCTGTGATCCACTTAGCGCAGCTCTGCTCACCTGCCCGGCAGAGTCCTGGGTCCCAGGGCGGGAGGGGAGGCCCAGGGCACCTCCGCCCACACTTGGAGGTGGCCCTGAGACTGGATGGAGACCTGTTGCGAGGCCATCCAGCGGCCCCTGCACTTGTCCCCCAGGACAAATGCCCCTGAAAACACCATGTTCAAGGATATCCCACTGGTCAGCCACTTATACTCCATGTAAGTCTTGAGGTGACCACAGGCTGAAGTCCTAATCTATGGGTGACCCAGACCCTCTGGGCAGAATATGGTGGGACCAGCTAGGGGGCCAGCTAGAGAACCAGCTAGGGGGCCACAGAGAACCCAGACCTGCAAGTGTGGGAGAAACACACGGAGCTCTGGGGCCAGGGGTCCTGGGTCGGGCTGAGGTTGGAGGGGCCACGGGGAGAGACCAGCAGGAGCAGGTATAGAGGGACAGGGCTGAACCATGGGGGAGACAGTGTGCGGGGCTCTCCTCTGAACCCCGCTCATCTTGGCAGCTCTGCCCAGGTCTCACCCGAAGTCTTCAATCATTATGGAGCCTGCTCACCCCACACCTTCACCTTCACCCACCCCTTCAGCTGGGCAGGAGCAGCGTGGCTTCGTTTCCCTGTCCAGCAAAGGAGGCCTCAATCTCCCCGTCCAGCTGAACTTCCCTGGGGTGTGTGTGAGGCTGCGAGTGTGCCAAGGACTGGGTGCTGGAGCCCTGCTGGGCCCCGAGCAGCCTGCTCCCCACCCTGCAGGCCACACAGAGACCCAGTGCTGGGATGCCGGAGGCCTGGGAGAGAGGATGCCTCGCAGGAAAGAGGTCAGAGGGCTTTTCCGGCAGCAGCTCTTGCATGAAGGGGTGGTGGGGAGGGACTCTGATGGGGAAGGATACATCAACTGCGGTCTAAGTAAGGGTGACAGTTGCTCTACCGTGGATGCTCTGCGCTTGCTCTGTACCCCTGCCACCGAGCAGGGAGCCTCAGCACCTCTTGGATCACACAGAGGGGAGGCTAGAGCAGGAGGAGGCTAAGTCACTGCCCCTGTGGACAGAGCCAGACAGGGTTCCCAGGCTGGCCTCCCAAGCTCCAGGCCACCAGCTGTCTCTGGACATCAGGGCACCTGCTGATCCCAGATTCTCCCCTCCTCCATCACCCCCATCCCTCCGCTGTGAGATCAGAGAGGAATGTGGGCAGAGACACGGAGCACCAGCTCCTCTGGGCACCTCCGGACAAGAACAATTGGCCCGTGGGTGACGAGGTGACAGCTGCCACCTACACTTGAATCTAGTGCAGTTTTCAGGGCCTGAGGCCCCTCCACGTGCTTCTGGAAACAGGGCTCTGTGCTCTTCCCATGACTCCCACGGCGGCATTAGCAAAACCTCCCTAATCTTAAGCAAATAATCTCCTTGCCCACATCAGCATGCCGTGCGCAGATGGATGGCTGCAAGCCTGGCCCCGAGCAGGCCCAACGTGTCTGGTATTTGTGGAATTGTTCCAAAGACCCCCAGCCCCTCTCCACCAAGCCATCATCTCCCAGCAGAGAAGCTGACGGCAAGGAGCCCCCTGCCAGGGGAGCAGCTCCAGGCAGACACGAGTGGCTGTCCGCTGAAGGACGTGCGGCTGCCGTCTGATCAGCCAGAGGGAGGCCCGTGTCAGGGTTCACAGAGGAGGAGGCAGCAGTGTTTGAAGTTCTACAGCAGGGCAGCATTGTGGGCAGAGATCCAGAGGAGGAATACTCAGAAGTAAAAGCACGGCAGCAGAGCCCACCCTCTGAACACGCTGCTCATGCACTGAGCCTTAGATCAGCCCCCGAGGGAGGCACCACCTTATACCCATTTTACAGATGATCAGGGAAAGTGGAGTCACGTGGGCAGACCTGGCAGCTGGAGAGTGTGGAGCCAGAAGCTCTGGAGGAACAGAGTCGGCCACTCTCCCTTGTGCCCAGACTCAGACGCAGGTGTCCTGAAGGCTGGGCCCCTTGCCCCCGGAAGGAATGCTCAGAGAACGGAGGTGGTGCTGCAGCCTTCGGCACTCAGTCCAGGTGGCCAGAATGCTGCATCTCCAAACAGGTGGGGCGACTCCACTTCTCAGCCCTCTACCCTCAGAGCAAACGCAATGCCAGCTCCTGGCCTTCGGGGAGAGCCTGTGTCTCGGCTGCAACTTGCCCACGCAGACCGGAGTGGGGACCCCAGGGGACACTTGCCCTGCCCAGCAAGATCCTCCACGATCCTTAGCCATACACTGGGTGCACAAAAGACTGGCTTATGCTCTGTAAATGGCCCGGGCCCAGGAGGAAGGCCGGACACCTGGCGGACAGGTCTCTTTCCTAACCCTACCCTGGGCCATGGTCCAGCGGGGAGCCACCTTGGAGATAAAGATGGCTGACTTCCTAGAGGTGGCATTCTCTCTGCATCTGGAGCCTGTGCTTTTTGCTTGGACAAGCTGCTCCCTTCCTAGGATTACCTGGGCGCTGCACGCACCGGGTGGAAGGTCATCTCCTACTAAAACACCAGCCCAGGCTGAGCTGGAGAAGCATCCTCAGCCTTCTCCCCTCCTGGGCCAGCATCAGCCATGGGCAATGTGATCCACGAGGTGTGGCTGGACCGAGAAAACCTACCAAGTGCTCACCTGCAGAGGTTTCCAGAGCTGCCACCCCCATCACCCCCCACCCTGCTCCAGCCTCCTTCTTCCTTCTCTGGATCCAGGAAGCAGTGTTCCCCACAGGCCCCAGGCTGGCGCTGTTGGGATGGGTGCAGTTGGCTTTCACAGAACCACTCGGATGATTAACCCACTTCTCTGCCAACTCGCTCATGTGCTCTGGGAGTCCAGCAGCAATGACAGGATCATATCCTGCCCCCAGAGCTCTGACACCCAGCCAGTGGCTATCTGCCATGACCACTCTGCCTTCCGGGGATCCAGGGACAACATCCAGGAACATCTCTGTCTCTCACCACGGGAGCTGGTAGTAGAACCCTGGGACACTGCTCAACACCAATGGTGCCCAGGACACCACCACCCCCCAGCCCCACCCTCCGCAAGTGTCCACAGAAGTCAGGCGGAGAAACCTGCTGAGACTGTGATCTTCATGGAAATGAAAAGTGAAAAGTGTGAGTTCTCAGTCGTGTCTGACTATTGTGACCTCCTGGACTGTAGTCCGCCAGGTTCCTCTGTCCATGAAGTTCTCCAGGCAAGAACGCTGGAGTGAGTTGCCATGCCCTCCTCCAGGGGATCTTCCCGACCCAGGGATTGAATCCAAGTCTCCTCCATTGCAGGCGGATTCTTTACCATCTGAACCACCAGGGAAGCCCCGATCTTCGTGGAACGAAATCGTTAACACGTATTAACACTGCTGCAAATATGCACCAGGTGGGCACATCTTGCTGTGCCCTTCAGGTGATGCCAGGAGTCGAGCAGAGAGAAGCTGCTTCTCCCAGAGGAGGAGGTGACAGCCGAGGCGTTGGTCCCTGTGTCCTGTGTTCGTGCACATGTTTGTCCCCAAGGCCAGGACAGGAATGGGGCCCCTTGCCTGAGTTGGTGTGGATGACGGGAACACAATGCAGTGGACCACTTTCCACTTTGGAGGATGATTTGCCCCAGGTCTCTGAACGAAAGTTAAAGTCACCGTAAAACTCCTGGTCCCGCCTCCCACTGGCTTAACCCTGGAAGGTAGGCAGCTGGGGGTGCAAACGTATCGGACCCTGGTGGCCATTGGAAATCGCCAGCTCTGATTTTCAGACCCCCAGCAGTGGTCTCCAAGGGATGAGGGCAGAGCCATGGGGAGAGGCACGAAGTGGCCCCCCCACCTCCACCTCCAACCTTTGCTGAAAGCCTTCAAGCGTATTTAAAAGCGTCACAACAAGGACAATGGCCTCTCAGGGTCTGCAGACCTACCGGGGTGCCCAGAAATGACAGATGGTTCCAAAGATAACCAGACCCGATGGTAGGACATTATGTTCAATTTCTACCATATTCCGAGTCTCTACACAGTTTCCATGTGAATGCCAAGCAAGAAGCTGAACACACTCCCAACTCAAACCACGTTGAGGGGAATGGACATCCCTCGGCACAAGAAGTGAGTCTTCTGGAGACTAGACTAGGGCCAGTGCCCTGTGAACCACCAGCAGGAAGATGTTTCTTCCAGCCAGTACTGTCATCAGGGTCATCTTTCAGCTACAGACGCAGCCTCTGTTTGCCTGCCGGAGTCTTTACATACACACATATTTTTTTAAACTCAGAGATGTTTCCTAAGCTCAGAGAGTCGGGGCACAAGTCAAACCCTCAATGGTGGAGGGAGAGGACTCCTTTCTCCCAGGTATTACAGTTCATGTACACTGACCATGTATCTCAAGGCTGTGATGACCTCTGTCCACGGCTGGAGATGGGGTCCTGGGAAGAGGCAGAAACAGCCAGCCTCCTGCGGCCCCGTTGGAGAGGCCACCACCGCCTCCCCTGTGTGGGGCTCTCCACGCCATCTGCAAGAAATCTCTCCTTGCAGTTACTCTGGAGTTTGAATTTCACCCTCCCCTCCACCTGTCATCATGGTTTATCCTCACCAGCTTTCACAGCTCCATCTCCCTGGGTCTTCCTTTAAAGGATCTTTAGAAAACTGTTGGCAATCTGAACGTTTTTCCCCCGGAGGGGAAAATAAAAAAAGACCGTGTCCTCTGTGTGACTGAAGGGCACAGCAGCAGCCAGAAGCCTGGAAACCAGCCCCCGTTAGAAGCACTGCCCTCTCAAGAAACGGTGTTTATTTAGAAGTTGGCTAGAGATGGGGGCCTTCCATGTGCAAGGTCTCCCGGAAAACCAAGGCATATGCATGTGCTTTTGTCAAGGCCGCAACCTTGCACAGCCAGGCAGCCCCTGAAGACACAGACAAGACTCAATCAAGCAGGCTGCCAGCTCGCCGGGTGCAATAGGGCCGCTTCGGCATCTCGATGGCCAGCGAGAAGCAACAGGCAAAAGTAATTAACGCCAAGCATTCCTGTTGGCAGGCCCATGGTCCCTTGTCCCTAATTGTCACATATTTGGATCAAACGCATCTTTTATCTCGTCGTCTGGGACACGGCATCATAATGATGACCAGATGTGGGCAGACCTGGGACATGCGTCCAGGGGGATGTTGCTTGATGGACTTGCAGGCACTGGCGGCTGGTTACTTCTGGAAGCAGCAGATCCTTCCAGACCCTGAGCCCCTCTCTCTGTTCAGGGACTGGGTCACTGTGCCCTGTGGTGGGCAGGCCCCTGTCCAGCGGGCACAGGTCCCCAGTGGGAAGCAGAGGCTGAGAACAGCTGAGTGGGGGGCATTTACCTGGGTCGTGGTGGCTCCTATCTCCCTGTCCTTCAGGCTCCTGGACTGCGAATTGGCTCCCAGCAGAGGCTGGTCGGCCCTGAGCTGGAGAGGGCACCCACCACCACATAGCCACCCTGGCTTCAGAAGGGTTCACTTTCTGCACAAGATGTGGCTCGGGCACTCTGGCCACCGGGTTCTGTGGGGATAGAGGGAGGGAGACCTCAGCAGGGCCGCCAGGGCAGGGTCTGCAATGGGAGGAGAGACTGCCCTGGAATGGCAACAGGTGATGGCCTCAGAGCCTCACCCCTCCCAGGTCCTCTGTGGACCAAGCTGCTCCACGTTTACAAAGTGGAGCATCCCTGGGAAGTCACAAAAACGGCACCAGATGTGCAAATGCTGTCCCCCTGTGGGGGTTCTGGTCACGTTCATTTTCTCCAGCAGTCACTTCTGAGTAATCGAGCAAAGACACTGACAACGAGCAGGGTGATGTCTGCAAAACAGGGCGCCTCCAAGCTGCGGTAAAGGTCTCGTACACGTGGGGACGGTTTGCAGAGAGTGTTCCTCATCCCACATTTCAGCTCTGACCTGGTGGGTAGACGGGGCCACGGACACCCTTTCAGAAGCCCCTGCCCTTGAACCATCATCTCTTTTACCCTGCAGGGCCCCTCCCCACAGACTCACTTCAGCCCACACGCCCCACCCGCACCCAGTGCCCGAAGGTTGAGTGGACGGAGGCAGGGACTCTGCGGACGATGGTGCCTTGTGGGACCAGAGCTGGCACGGGGTGTGGTTCCCCAGAACTTCTCCAATGTCGTGGGCGGTTGGGGGGGTACCTCCTTCAGCCACACAGAGCAACCCCGCCGAGGTTGTGTGTCACCCAGGAAAATCATCGTTTGGCTAAGGAAAGAAAAATGTTGAGAGAGAGAACTCGGCAGAGCAGGGTTGCACACTTGTCTATGGGGTGTCCAAAGTTCATCTGAGCAGAACACTTGCTGAACCCCAACTTCCTCAGAGGCAGGAACAAGGACGGAATGTGTCCTGGGCTTTGGGAGATGAGCCCAAGTGGGCTTCTGCCGCTGCCCAGTGAGCCCCAGGACACTGATGGGAAGGCGAAGGAAGGTGCCCCCTGGGGACTCGGTCCCGCCTCCAGGCAGACTGTTCTCAGAGGGTCCGATGTGGCCTCATTTTTCTCTCATGGCCCCACCCTCTCTCTCTCAGCAAAAGCCACTCCCCTCCCAGCCTTTGTTGTGTGGATCTCAATCTTATCTGGAAATTCTGTAACCAAGGGGATGTGGTGATGTAGGGCTCGCCCACCCTATGAAGAGGGCACCCAGGAGTCCCTTCCCTGAGACCGGGGAAGAAGGCACAGGAGTCCTCCAGCGCAATTGTGGTTTCTACCAGAAGGGGGACGCTAATAGAAGACATCACTGTGCAGGTGGTCAGCAGGCTCCCTGGAGAGGAGGAGATGGGGGCTGGCGGGAAGGCAGGGACACAGTACAGGGGCTGGGCGGTCACCAGGACCAGTCCGGGGTCACTTCTGGAAGTGGGACTACAAACACAGCCTCACCTTGGGTTGCAGAGGGCATTGAGAGCATGATTTAAAATAGATGTGATGCTGGGAAAGATTGAGGGTAAGAGGAGAAGGGGATGGCAGAGGACGAAATAGTTGGATGGCATCATCGACTCAATGGACATGAGTTTGAGCAAACTCAGGGTGACAGTGAAGGACAGGGAAGCTTGGCATACTGCAGTTCATGGAGTTGCAAAGAGTGAGACATGACTTAGTGACTAAACAACAAGATAGATGAATGAATCAGTATAAACATAGAGATCTTTCTAAAGAGATATTTCTAAGGAACAGGACTGTGTGTTCAGAACCCTCTGGAAAGCAGGCCCTTGAAGATTCCACAACTTGCAACCTCATTTTTCAGGAACCAGTGAAGGGCCCCCTCGTGGAGCTCCCCTGGGAGGAGACGGGCCCCTAAGCTTTGCTGGGTCAGGCACCAAAGGCGGGTGCCACCAACCTGCCCCTGAGATGCAAGGCCGCCATGCTCTCCTGGCACCATCTGTGTTGGAGGGGCTGCCCACCCTCTGGGCTGGCGTCCGATTAATTGCCGTCTGTTGTTCTCCTTTGACAACTAGTTTAACCACTTACGTGAACTAGACATGCCACGTCGTCCTTAATTAAACGTCCAAGGGGATACTTCATCTGTGGGGAATTCCTCCCGCTGCAGAAGGAACCTCTGGGTTGGCAGCCTGGGACAGCTCAGAGTCGAGGAGTCCAGGCGAGGCTCTGAAACACACCGTAGGCCTCACAGCAGGAAACTTCGCTCCTCGGTGAAGCAATTAGATTTTCCCAGGGCGGGGCCTTAAGTGTCATTCACAGATGTCTTCATTCCTAAGAGTGTGATCCAGCCTGGAGTTCATAAGAATAAAGTCTTTAATAAGCCCCCCTAGCCGACCCCGTAAAAAGCCATCTTCCTACAAGCCGCCGTGTGGCAGGAAGTGATTAGAGACACCCCTAGGAGATGGTCAGGAAGCTTGATTTGGGGAACAAAATCCTTCTGAGGAAGAGAAAGGATGAGGAGAAGGAAGGGGCGGGGTAAGAGTTGGGGTGAAGGAGGAAGAGGAGAAAGAAGGGGAAGAGGAAGAAGTGGGGAATGGAGAAGGGAAAACCCCAACAGAAAACAGATTCCAGACTGGCACCATCCCTGCCCCCAGGAAACACCACTCAGCTGAGAGCACGTGCTGCCAGGTTAGTGACCAGAAGGGTCCGAATCACACCGGCCACTTCAGTCAGCCCTGGAGGTCTTTGGAAATGTGAACAAGTTCCTTGATCTTCTCCCTGGGGCAGGACACATGATTTAGGCTTCAGGTGACTGTGGGCATTCAAGCTCCCAGATGGTGGTCCAGGTGATGCTCTCCAAGCTGGCCACTCCCACCAGCCTGCTCTATGGGAGACCTTCAGGTGGGCTTCTGGAAGGACATAGCGGTCCGACCCACCCCACACCCTCCCTTTTCTCTCTGTGGCGTGGGAGTTCTTAAGCTTTAGTTTTTCTTCCCAGTGTGAGGTCTGGCTGGGGTGCAGGTAGTCTAATGACACGTCAGAGATTCCTGGTTTGTCATTAAGAAGACCCAGAGTAGCCCTGCAGAGCAGCCTCGCAGAGTCAGCTTGACCATGTAAGAGGAACCTGAGCAGGCCTGGCAATGGATGCTGCAGCCTTGAAGGGCCCAGCCCAGGTTAGCACAGTGGGTCAGAGCCCCTCATCCGTCAGCCACGCCCACACAGCCAGCGCTCTCTGGAGAGGTCCCAGGGATGGCCGCTTCTCCATTTCAGCTCAGACCTTAACGAAAATGTCTACATTGAAAATGTCACCGCCTGGGGCCACCATTGCCGCCCCTTCCCCCAGCAACAGCCTAGTAATGACCCTGTGCCCCTGCACGTGGCCCCCTGGTGCCAGGGCAAAATTAAACCAGGCTGATGGCAGCATAGTTATTTGCTGCCTGGGCAATTATTCCCCCCTCCCCCAGCTGCCCGGGGGACGGGTGGGCCTTATAGAAACCAGAGCCAGAGCACACTTTTAATTATCACGGTCAGGGCAAGGGACGCTGACATGTGGGACCAAGCCCCACCTCCAGTCCCCGAGGAAGACACTTTTATTGCCTCTTAGGGAAGCGAGTGTTATCGGGCAGCCGATCCTTTACAAGCCCGGTTCTTCCCACACCTGTGCTGTTGCCGTCTGAACCCTTGGAGAATCCCCAGGGCAGGGCTGCAAGTGGAGATAAAAGGGAGACAGCAGGAAATGTGTAGGGGTCCCCAGAATAAACTGGGTGCCTCTCAGAAAGGGGGCTCCTGGTGGACAGGGCTATGCAGGGAAGGAGGTGTCTTCTGGAAGCAGACGGTGGGTTTGTGTGGTCTGTGAAAGTGCGATTTGCATTGCAAGGTCCCCCGGGCTCGGCAACGAGTTGAGGACATGGGATGGCTGCTGGGGGGGAGCAGAGCTCTGGTCAGGTTCCCAGGAGGGGGATGTAGCTCCTTCCACCCCACGGTCAGCCCCCCAGTACCTACTGTGTGCCGGCGAGAGTCACAAGTGGAGCAGATACAGACCTACCACTGGGCGGGGCCAGTCTTTGCCGAGCTCCACGGGGACACAGACCAGAGCAGCTGACCCCCACCGGGAGGCCAGGGAGAGGAAGCGGGTGCTCTGCTTGGGAAGGAAGGAGGGGGCTCCTGGCAGATACAAGTGTCCCTCCTGCTTCTTCCTCCTTGGCTCCGGGAGAAGGCTGCCCACACTCTGAAGGCCCCTCCCTTCACCATCAGCCTGAAAGGGAGCCGCCACCCCGTGTAGGAGGAGGGGCCCCGGGCTGGGGGCACCCCTGTGCTGGGCAGCCAGCAGCTCCAAATGTCAGCCCTGATGTCAGCCTCGGGCCAGAGGTGTCAGTGCCCGGGCGGCCGCTGCGCTCCCAAGTCGTAAATACTGCCTAAGTGGCTCCTGTCACCTCGCCACAGCCGCGTTTCCATCTGCAGCAGCCCAAGGTGATTAATGAGAATTATCATTAACGCTAATCAGAGCCGTTTGGAGGAGGCTGGGGGAAGGAAGTGCCCCTTGTGGGGCTGCGGAGACCACTCTGAAGGGTGTGCATGCGCATCGGGGTGCACATTGCTTTGTGCACACGCACTCACGTGCCCAAACATACACATGCACTCACATGCACACTCACAGGCACACACATGCACTCACACGTGTGCAGGCATACACATGTGCTGTACGTGCATACTCATGGGCACACAGATGCACTCACACACAAGCACGCACACACAGGATGTGTTCCGAGGCTGCCTAGTGGAAGGGGTCTGGCAGATGGGGAGGAACTGGTCGGTGTTAAGAACAGCCCTTGCCTGTCCTGAAGGCACGCTGCACAGAGGCCCGGGAGCCGACCGCCAGGCGCACAGGCCTGGTCCAGCACGGCTCAGCCCGGCTGGGACGAACTCTCTCCCTCCAGCACCGAGCGCGCTCTCAACTCAACATGCTTGGCAGCCCATCACAGGCTAGACAGGCTTGGCCAAAACCAGAACCAAAGCAGGAGGGCCCGTGGCCACACTTTAGGCTTGGGTGCAGTACAGAGGCCCCGTGTGGGTTCCCTGCTCCTCCGTCGGTTGGCAAACAGCCTGGACCCCTGTTCCCAGCCCACTCCCGCCCCATCACACCGGGGCCGCCTTTTTCCCGTCCGTCTCTGAGGAAGTGGCCGACGGGGCTTCGCAGCGGGCTTCCCTGCCCTCCGCATCCTCGCTCGGGGGGCCGTGCGGCTTAAAGATACAAAGTGTCCTTTTATTGGAAATATCAATTCAGAAAGGGGCTAGTAGTAAGCTGAGAATATTTGGATAAACTTGACAGCCCTTAGGACTAAAAAAGACCTTTTGTTCCCTCCAAGAAAAAGGCTGTCGCACCACCCCGGGCTTGCTGGAGCCAGTCCAGAAAAAACTGAGGTCGGAGCAGAAAAGTGATTAGGGCGTCTCGTGAAAGATCTTTCCTCTGGGTCAAATGTTTATTATTATTTAGTTTTTTTTTTTATTAGAATGTGCGGTTACTGTCCTATTGCATAATACAAAGCTCTGAGCATGTCTTCGAACACCCAGTCGGGTCCAGCCCCGCTTCCTGGGGCACAAAGGGAACTTTGTGGCATGTGGGGGGGGTGGGGGTGGGACCGGCGTGTTTTATTTTGTTCTGCTTTGTTTTCAAGATGTTGACCTGTTTAAGAAGGAGCAGGCATCTTCGGGTGTTTGCCCTCAGATGAACGGAGGGGTTACTCTAGCTTAGAGGTCTAGCTGTCACGGGGAGGGGTCGCCTCGCCTTTTCCAGTGGCGGGAGGTTGTGCGTGTGGATTGCGCGGCAGTTGTGATTCGCGTGGGTCTCCACCAGCAGAGAACCCAGCTGGTGCCCAGAGGGTGGGAACATGGGAGAAGCTCCTTCTAGGCTGACCACCAGCCTGAATTGCAAACAACCATATGGCTTTTCAGAAGGTGGGAACTGACGGGCTGCCAACCCAACACCTCACCAAAAGCCGCACCCACATGTCCGTGGCCCAGAAACACGCGTGCAGCCCAGCGCTACCCTGGTCTCGGGGCTCTGTCTCCACCTGCCAGTCCCCCCAAAGAGACCAGTTACTCTCTGAGGTCCCCGTGAATGGACAGCCCTCCAGAACCCACACAAGATGAAAATCAGACCTAAATGGATCCTCTTCTGCTCAAACACATGAAAAGGAGAAAAACCCATCTGACTCGAGTTGCTGGAGGAAAACGAGCTGACCTCGAATGAGAGGGGCCTTGGCGAAGCGGGAGAGACACACAACCCCAGCCCCCCAAATGAAAGCAGGTTGCTGTCTGCAAGCAGACTGGTCCTGCAAACAGCCTAGGATCTGAGTTCCGTGGGAATCCAGAAATTTCTCCATCACCAGCCTCTGCAGAAAGCCTTCAGTTGGTGGGTTTTCTCCCGGGCCGTGGGTGTGGGCCATGGAGCTGCCTCTATGAGGAGTTATACTCACATGCTGTGGGGACGGGGTGACAGTGGACTCCAGGCAAAGCAAGCTAGAGATTCACTTTCAAATGCACCTTGCTCCTTGTCCTGTACCAGTGAGATGCCAAATCCCACAGGCCTGTATTCCAACTTTATGTGTCAGATGTGGACTGGGCCTCCAATGTGCACCTCAAGATTTTAAGGAGATAGTGTCTTCAGAAAGGATTTCTGCTTCCACCCTAGAAAATACACATAAACATAAAATACTGACAAAAGTGGAAGTTGTCATGCATATTAAAGTAATTACATTTAGGAAATTCCCTGGCAGTCCAGTGGTTAAAACTCTTAGCTTCCAATGCAGGGGATACAGATCTGATCCCTGGTTGAGGAACTAAGATCCCACCTGCCATGTGGTGAGGCTGGAAAAAATATTAAATTTTAAAAGTCACCTTTAAAAAATGAAATAATTACATTTATGGATTTATTTTTCATAATTCATAGTTAATATGACAAAGAATTGTTGGAGCAGAAATGTTTTAATATTTTAAATGTTTCAATTCAGTTTCATTTTTCATTACATTTTTTAAAGATTAAGTATTTAAATAGGGAAAAAAAACCTTTGTCTTTAAAAACAAGGCACTGAGGAGAGAATCAAAGAGATTATTTTTCCTTAAATGATCATTTTAAAATAGTCATCATTTGGAAAGGAAGACTAAACAAAAGGGATTTAAAATAAAAGTAAAGTAATAGATGTTTGGAAAATAAGAGGTGAAGGATAAAGGGATTGAGGGACATTTTCTATCTGACCTCCCCAAAGGTTGAGACTCCCCACAAAGACAAGGAACCGTCTAGAAAAGAGCTTGGGCCCTGGCAGAGGGCAGGAGCTGGTTATACTTAGGAAAACCACCAACTGGGTAAAGATTCCTGCCCTCCCTGACCTCAGCAAGCACTGCCTCTCTGCCCGGAGCAGCCCCAAACATGCCTTGTGGGGTCAGATGCCCACACCAGCCAGAAGTCGCCCTGTGGAGCAGTTCTGCCAGGCTCCAGGATGCAGTTCCCAGCTCAGGAGTCACACCCAATTCCAGGTTCCTGCAACTTCACCTGATGGACATCTGGGGGCGTCTTGGGCCCTGGAGACTAGTGATCAAGCTCTGAGTGCCCAGAGCTGGCTAGGAAGATTTCGGAGCAAACACTTCTCTGCCCACAGCTATACAGAAGCCAGAGATCCAGGAAGCCAAAATGCAGAGGAGACCACAAACCCCCATCTTCCCCAGACACAGAGCACCCAGCTGCTTCCACTCCGGCGTAGGAAGGAACTGTCTCTGCCCGCACGCAGCCCCTTGTCTTAAGAAAGCTCCAGTCCAATCGGAAACCCGGGGGGTGTCCTGACTTAGGACAGCAGCCGGGGGAGCTGCTTCACTTTAATTAATCAGAGCAGCGTGTTCCCTTTCTCCGTGGGTTTTATTCAGGTCCTGACGACGTCAATAGAAACAGATCTGCCAGAATAAGTCATATGCCGCTCACTCAAGGGAAGAGAGAAATGTGCCCTCCCATCCTTGCCTCTCTCCAAAGAGAAAAACACAATAGCGGAATCCACAAGAAAGATTCCGATTAGAATGTTCTGAGGCTCTTAAACACCCCCGTTTAAATTCTGGGTAATCGGCGGCATTGTGCTGCCCCTGAAGAGGCTGTAGGGTTGGTGGGTGCCGTTCAGAACCATTTGTGTCATATGAATGCTGGTGATTAGATTTTTAATAAACCGTTTCAATTCTATTTCCTGGGCTTGAATAGATGTTTGCACTTGGCTGGTGTGGACTTGAAAGGGGTCCAGGTAATATCATTGTGGGGGACATACTCTTAATTCCTTTAATATATTTTGTCAAAGGTGACTGGCTGTAGAAACTGGCTGGAACACGGGGAGAGGGGGAGAGCAATTGAATTTAATTGGCTCCATTTGTCATTCAAGACTGACTTCGCCGCACCTCTGTCTATGAATCATTTCCAAATTTGCTGGTCTGACCCAGTGTGCCCACAGCTTGGGAAGGAAGCTGGTTTTGGGTTCCCAGGGCAACGTCTCGGGCTGGGCTCACACCCGAGGATAGGGCTGGTGTGAGACTCAAGGTCCATCAGGGACCATCTCCACCAGCCTCTTGTTGGGATGACGGTGCATGAGAACCAGAGAATACAGAAGGAGACCACAGGATCCAGAAAACTAGCATCGCGTTCTCAGAGCCTTAACACTCTACGGCCGATGTGCTGGGAGGGTTGAGGGCCAGAGAAAGGAGGAGCCCATTGGGTTACAGTTCCAGGCCCCAGGACCCCTCCCCACCCAGCCAACTAGATGACAGCTGAATCCTAGGAAGTGGAGCCATTACAACAAAGTGTTAAGAGGGAAACGTTCCTCCTCTCTCTGTAAAGCCAAAACCAAGGCTTGGGGTCAGCCAGCACTCTCACCTGTGATACCTGGCTGCTGGGGAGGAAGCCGGAGCTAGCCTCTAACTGGGCATCCAGACACCATCCTCACCAGGAGCTCTTGCCCGTGGCCATTTTTGTCGGTCAATGAGCAGTGAGCAGTGCTTGTGATGGGCTTGGCAAGGTATTTGCTGAGAGCTGGCCTATTGAATTTTGAGCTATTTGCAGGAGCTGATCTCAGAACATGAGGCCTGATTCAGAGGCAATGAGTCATGGAGCTTCTCTAGCTGGTTGAATCCCCTGGAGAAGGAAGAAGGATGGGCCCTGAGAGACTGAGTCAGCAGTGGGGAGCCACTGAGTCACAATATAACCTGGTTCAGTGTGTCCCAGCTGCCGTCAAACCTTCCACATGTGCTTAGAGGGTGCTGAGATGGACAGGTCAGCCTGGCCTCTGCCCTGGGAATTGGATATTGCCAGATTGACCTTGGGGGAAATTGCACTGTGACACTGTACACAGGACAGGCACATTGTAAAGCTGGATCCCGGGAAAAATTGCAACTCTGATTTCCAGAGAGGGAGAGAGGCTGAAAGGAGGGTCTGTGTGTCCTTAAGCAGAACCCATGGAGGAATGAGAAGGTGAAGGGTTCCAAATGTGACAAGGGGACATGAGGAAAGAAAGACCCTTGGGCAAAGGCCTATGGAACATTGGGGGACATTCTCAGTTGTCTTGAGGAACCTAGCCATTCTTTGTCACCCAAACATTTACTGAGCACACACTGTCCCTGGCCATGGGAATCAGCCAGATGAAACCTTCAAAGCCCTCATTGTGCAGGGGAGGAGAAAGAAATCATGTGGGCAAGATGGCCACAGTCTATCATCGTCCTTACTATGATGAGGCAGGTGCTGTGAGAGCCCCTCAGAGAGGTCCACCCTGAATAATCAGGGCATTCTTCTTGCAAGAGGTGTCTGTGTTCTTCCACCTTTAGAACTCTCGGCAGAGTATTTCCTTCTAGCTCACTTTGCGAGTTGGAGAAAGCCAGAAGTGTCTGAGTAGGCTAGGGATACTCTGCACCTCATTCATCCATCCAACCATCCACTCATCCATTCACTCATCCATCCATCCAACCATCCATCCAATCATCCCCTCATCCACCCATCCATTCTCTCTTCCAATCATCCACTCAAACATCCATCTATCCAACCATCTGGTCATCCATCTATCCAACTATCCATCCCTCCACCTATCCATTCATCCAACCATCCATTCATCCAACCATTTGCTAATCCATCCATCCATCCCCATTCATCCAACTACTCCCTCATCTATCCATCCATCCTTTCAACCAGTCATCCACTCATCCATCCTTCTATCCAACCATCTGATCATCCATCTATCCAACCATCCACCCATTCATTCATCCACTCATCCATCCACCATCTATCCTTCCATGGACTTGTTCAGTGAGCCCCATGTGAACACTGGTCCTTGGTGAGTTGGGAAGCTTCAGTCGCTCTTGGCCACCATCCTCTGGTAGAGCAGAGGTGAAAAGGGCAGGACCAGCCAGGATCTATGGTTCCCACAGGTCACAAAAGGGGCAAGACAGGCAGCCAGTATGCAGTGTCCAGCTGGTCTGCTCCTTTCCAGCTGTGCAGCATTAGGCTGGTTACTTCACTCCTCTGTGCTCAGCTTTCTCATCTACAAATGTGGCTACAGCAGAGGCTCCCCAGCAGGGAGGGGAGCTTCTAGTGACCTAGTAGTGAGACTCAGCAGCGACCAGCGGTGGGTGGGGGGTGATGTCAGCAGTCTGCAGTCGCCCCCTCCTGACCAAGGGTTGGTAGAGAGAGCCCTGGAGGAGCCTCTGCACATCACTGACTTCCAGAGATGAGGAGGATGTCTAAGAGGACGGGGGAGAAGCCTGAGCCTTTCTCAGCCCTGAGTGTCTGCTTCTATGAAAGCTGCATCTGGACAGTACACCAGGTACAGCCCATGTCGGCTATTGTCCATGGTGACAGGGTCATCCAAGAGGGGCTGACGTTGTGGGCTGGAGGGAGCAGAGTCCCATCCAAGGGGCAGAGAGTGGAGTGAGGAGGTCCTGGAAACCCCTGGGGGCTCCTCAGCCTGATGCTTGGCTCCCACATTGGGGCTTGTGTCCAGCAAAGAAAAGGTCCAGTCAGCCCCACCCACCCCCAGGCCTCAGGGAGCATGCTGGCTATTTTTGGAAGCCCCCGCCCCTAATGTACAGCAGCTTAGCCATTGTGGGAATTCCTCCTGCACCTGCTCGGGGTGGGCGGGGGAGCCCCGTTCACGAGCTCTGCAGTTTGTCACCATCAGTGTGGCCAGAGAAAGGTTATGAATGTGACACCTCCCGGGGGCCTCGCATCGACTCAACGACAGAGAAACCGCTTCCTGTGGGCAGCCCCTGGGCTCCCGCCTCGCCCCTCGCAAGGATGCTGCCGCAAGCCTTTGGTTTGGGGTGTTTGGGCTTTTTTTTTTTTCCAATCTTTTTTATGATCAAGAATCAAACGCAAGGGTGTCACTTCAGAATGTCACAGCTGAGTCTGTGGTCATGTGCAGACTTCAGGCTCAGAGACTTCTGCTCCGAACGCAGGTTCAAGTCAAATCAGGGTTTGAAAAAGTGTTTGGGTTGTTAGCAATTTAACCACGGCAACCCAGGGAGCCTGCAGCCTGCTGTGGGGCCAGGACAGTGGTGGGCGTGGAACTTACTACTAGCTGGGGTGGGGGTGGGGTTAACAAGCCAGGCCAGGATTTCGAGGGTCTTCTCTGTGCCTGTAGCCATTACCTGTCCAAACCGTCCCAGGTGTTGGCCCCAGGACAGCTGCTCAGGATTCTGCCCCACAGTGAGAACCAAACTCCCTGCTCAGCCCCCAGGTCAGCTGCTGTTGGCTGGACTCAAGGTAAATGTTTTCACTCTGCATGGAGCAGAGCCCTCAGCCTCATGGGGTCTCCCATGAGGCTGGGCCTTGCATGCCAATGTTTGCGCGAGGGCTTCCCTGATGGCTTAGATGGGAAAGTATCTGCCTGCAATGCTAGAGGCCCAGGTTCGATCCCTGAGTCAGGGAGATCCCCTGGAGAAGGGAAAGGCAATCCACTGAAGTATTCTTGCCTGGAGAATCCCATGGACAGGGGAGTCTGGTGGGCTGTTGTCCATGCAGTCGCAAAGACTGAGCAACTAACACCTGCAGGATGACCACGTAGGGGCCGCCATGGGCATTCCTGGGTCCCCAGCTATGGTGCCGGGGCAGGGGGATGGAGGAGGAAGGGGTCACACCTGGGTTATTAGGGCCAGAAACCTCCGCAGGAGCCCATCTGGAGAGAGGGAACTTCCCTCCAGACACCAGACATCTCCTTGGGATGGAGTTAAAGTGAGGCTGGGAGCTGGTCCGAGCTCTGCAGTTGTCTGCCCCATTCGGCCAGTTCAGGCTCAGCCTGAGGTTCTTGCTTTGACCCTGCTGACCACACAGCAGCCAAAATGCCATCTCAGTGCTCGTGGGAAATGCCCCAGAAAGGGGACTTCCCTGGCAGTCCGGTGCTTGGGACTTCGCCTTCAGGTTCAGTCCCTGGTTGAGGAGATAAGATCCCACACATTGTTGTTCAGTTGCTAAGTCGTATCCAACTCTATGTAACTCCATGGACTGTAGCCCACCAGGCTCCTCTGTCCATGGGATTTCCCAGGCATGAATACTGGAGTGGGTTGCCATTGATTTTTTCAAGGGATCCTCCCAACCAAGGGATGGAACCCTCATCTTCTGCATTGGAAGATGATTCTTTCCCACTGAGCCACCAGGGAAGCAAGATCCCACATTCCTTGTGGAAAAAAAAAACAAAATGTAAAATGGAAGCAATATTGTAACAAGTTCAACAAAGACTTTAAAAATAGTCCATATCAAAAAAAAAAAACCTTTAAGAAAGAAGTGCCCTAGAAAGGCCACAGAATTCTCATGACACCATCTGCTGCCAGCATTACACTGAAGATAGAGCCTCTGGGCAAAGGTGCCCTCTCAAGTGACTGCAGCTCCCTGCCACCCCATGAGGGGAAGGGTCCAGGAAGCCTCCCCAACAGGCCCCGGGCTCAACCACTGGCCTGGGTCTATGAGGAGGGTCCCCTCCTGCTGGGAGCCGCAGTCAACCTAGGTCTCCCTGCAATGACCAAGGCTTTCTCTCTGGGGACACCCCAAAACCTCCAGACATTGATGGGAGAGACCCCATACAGGTGGGCAGAGGGACCCTTTTTAAATTAATTTTCATTGGAGTATAGTTGATTGACAATGTTGTGTTAGTTTCTGCAGGACAGCAAGGTGAATCAGTTATGTGTATACATAGATCCACTCTTTCTAGCTCCTTTATATAGGTTATTACAAGATATTGAGTATATTTCCCTTTGCTATACAGTAGGTCCTTATGAGTCATCTATTTTATATATAGTAATGTGTATTTGTTAATCTCAAACTCTTCATTTATCCCTCCCCTGTCTTCCACCCTGGTAACCCTAAGTTTGTTTTCTAAGTCTGTGACTGTTTCTGTTTTATAAATAGGTTCACTTGTACTGTTTTTTTAGATTCCACATATAAGCAATATCATGTGATACTTATCTTTCTCTGTCTGACTTATTTTACTCAGTACAACTCTCTCTAGGTCCATCTCAGTTCAGTCACTCAGTTGTGTCTGACCCTTTGCAACCCCATGAATCGCAGCACACCAGGCCTCCCTGTCAATCACCAACTCCCAGAGTTTACCCAAACTCATGTCCATCGAGTTGGTGATGCCATCCAGCCATCTCATCCTCTGTTGTCCCCTTCTCCTCCCGCCCCCAATCCCACCCAGCATCAGGGTCTTTTCCAATGAGTCAACTCTTCCCATCAGGAGACCAAAGTATTGGGAGTTTCAGCTTCAGCATCAGTCCTTCCAATGAACACCCAAGACTGGTCTCCTTTAGGATGGACAGGTTGGATCTCCTAGCAGTCCAAGGACTCTCAAGAGTCTTCTCCAACACCCATCACTGCAAATGGCATTATTTCGTCCCTTTTGTGGCAGGGTAATGTTCCATTGTGTATATGTACCACATCTTTATCCATTCCTCTTTCAGTGGATGCTGAGGTTGCTTTCGTGTCCTGGCTGTTGTAAATAGTGCGGCAGTGAACATTGTGATCAGAGGGATATTTGAAGGGAGACATCCAAGATGGAGCCTGTTTGCTGAGGGCCCCTCTCCTACCCGCTACCAGGTCTGGTTTTTCACTCGGGAGCCCCAGGCAGCCCACGGAAGACTCCTGACTTCCCCGGAGTCTGGGCTTCTTACCCACCTGGGAGACCTAGGAAGGGGCCCTGCTTCTGACCAGCGCCTTCGTCATCCTATAGTGGGCATGCCCCTACCCTAACCCAGCACATTTCTAAAGAACAGATGAGCAGGTGCCAAGAGCCAAGGAGGCAGCAGATGCCCACTGCCATCCGTGGCCAAAGCTACTTCCCCACAGCACCTGTGCCCTTGAGCGGGGCACAGCTATGGGCATGGAGCTCTGTTCGGGATGAAGGACAAGCCAAGTGTTCATACAGTGTAAGTGCTTGCAAGGAGCCACGGGTCTCCACAGAAGACCAGAAAGAGGCTTTCTAGTTTCAAAGAGGAAACCAAAGCAGGAGCCCAGATAACCCCCATGTTGTCACATTCAGAGTTTATAATGTCTAGCCTGGAAAGATAACTGTGATCAGAGAGTCTGCCTCCCTCTGGAGCACCCTGGGGGGATGACCACTGAGACCTCCTTGAATCCCCACAGTGATGGGGCACTCTTTCCTTCACGAGGTTCCTTGCCCACCCCACGACCTGCCTGTAGGGACATTTCAGCTGCTGGTCTGAGGTTTCAGCGGACCCCTCCAGTTGCCAATCACCCTGAGGTGCTTCTGTGTCTGAGTGAGTCTCTCATTCATTGATTTCCCTGCAGACTTAAGGGCACTGGTTTCAATCCTCAATGTGCCTGTTTATTTCTGATGGGTCAGGACCATGAGCTATGGCCACTGACACAGCCTGCCATGATGGACGGGATGTGCAAGGAGGACGCTAAGCCTCCAAACACCCGACTCAGCTGGAGCCAGGCTGTGCTCTGGGCACACCAAGGCCAGGGACCCTCAGAACAGCCTGCTCAGTCCTGCATTCACCGAAGCCCCTCTTCTTTTCCCCTGGGTTCTGTTGGTGAGACCAGGAGTGTAAGTCCTGCTCTAGGCCAGGCGATGCTCAGAGTCAGACCAGAATCTCTGCTTTGCCTCTGTTTTACCCTCCAGTTTTCTGAGATGCACACAGACACTGCTGGGAGAGTTGTGCAGGCCCCTGCCTGAAGCGGGAAATTTTTTTTAAAAAAAGGAGAAATAAACTAAGAATCAGGTGGAAGGGAAGGAGGAGAGAGGAGAGCCCAGTGTGGTGAGTTCAGTGTTCTGGGCTCCAGGCTAGGCCCCCAGGGGCATGTACCCCAGGAATGTGGCAGCACAGAGTATTGGGGCGTTTTGTGGGAGATGGTCTGTGAACCTGAGGAAGCACTGTGGCACCTGGAGGTCAGGATTTTGAGGGGAGAGGCTCTGAGAATCCTGGGGGGTCACCTAGTATTTGGGTATGTCAGTGATTCCTGGTCTGGTCTTTGCAGGCATCTGTGGACCTCGAATACAGAAAGTGTGGTTTCTGGGGTCTAGCTCTCAGTGGAGAGGCTCTGCCCACCACTAACAGGAGGAATTCCCTAGGCAGGGGCCTGGGGCCGCTGCCTAATGGGTTCTGAGCAGCCAGGAAGGAGCGGGCCTGGGAGTCCGGCCCCTCAGCCCCTGCGACCTGCTGCTGCATCATCATGGTCACCCTCCCAGGCACCGGCTTCCTCTGCAGAACCCCCATCCTGGGCTGTGCTGTTGGGACCTGAGACCAAGGCCCTCTGGCCCTTATCCCCCACCACGCATGCCCCACTGCCCCAGAACTGTCCCACGGAGACTGCAGTCAGCAGCCGTGCCCTAGGAGCCCCATGCTCTCCTTCCAAGCACAAACCCATGGACACTGGCTCTCTCTACCCCACTCCTTTCATGGGCTTAGGAGACAGGCTGGTCTCAGTCTTGGAGGAACAGTGTCCATGGGTTACCTTCTCCCCCTGGAAGCACCCCCTCCCTTCCCCCTCCCTCCTCCTCCTCCCCCGCCCCACCACTACCTTCCTCTCAGCCTGAGCAGGTGGGGCCCAGTGACCCGCCTCCGGGACTCCTGTCTTCTGGGCAGCCGGGTGACCCTGTCCCGCCAGTGCTTGGTCATGTCACCACCGAGCCCATAATGAGAGTCAGGACGGAGGATTTACGAGCTCATCCAGGCTCTGCGTCCGCACCCGGCAGAGGTGTTTTCAGAAAGCCTTTCCCTCACCTCCTTCCATCACAAGAATGGACTTTCTGTTCCAGCTACTCGTGGATGCCATAAATTCTGGCATGTGTGTGCGTGCATGTGTGTGTGTGTGTGTGTGTGTGTGTGTGTGTGTGCACGCGCGCGCACGCGTGCATATGCGGGTGCCTGTGGGCAGGACAGCCCCGCACAGCTTGGTGGCTGGACATGTGGCTCTGAATCAGCTCAAGAAGGTGTCTGGGTGAGAAGGATGAGACCTACCACTGGTGCCAGCACTGGGCTCAGGCCTCTTCTGTGCCGACTTGCAGTAGCAGGACATGGAGCCGAGGGGCCAGACTCCCAGGCCTGCTCCTTCCTGGCTGCTCAGAACCCATTAGGCAGCTGACGACAGACGTGTCCGAATCCCTGGCGGCATGCACACCCCGGACAGGCCCATTAAACGTGAGGGAGCAGGCCTAGCAGCGAGCCCACAGATTCGAAGTGCAGGAAACCTCAAATGATGTGAAAAAAAAATTGTCAAGGTTAAGAATTTTTCCATGCCTTTGCTTCATACTCGGCCTTTCTGGTGGGGGTGATTTATGAGCTGGGGAAGCTGGTGGGGGGATGAGAGCTGGGGAGGCCAGTGGGGGAAAGCGGGCAGGAGGGCAGCTTTCTTTGGAGGCCCTGGGGCCCCCAAGACTCAGCCCCAAGCAGCCCAGAGTCAGGCTTTGAGTGCCATCAGGCAGGGGGCCCAGACCTCAGATCTGCAGAGAGACCCAGCCCGAGGCCGTAGCAGCCTCTAGGCCACTGCCCCCCAATGTCTCCTTAGGAGATTTGGGGATAGGGTTTGGCTGGGCCCTCCCACATTCATGAACCGAGCTTGCAGCCTGGCCCATGGGCACTAATGTCATCCACTCCTTCTCTGTCCACTTCTACCAGTATTGGCCTCCTGAGACAAGGCCCTGATACAGAACAAACCAGGCCTCAGGCCCTGCTGAGCTGGATCTTGACCTGTCTTTATGGGCCCTGGAAGGTCTCATTCCTAAAGAGGCAGGAGAGGGGACCTGTGGCCACTCAGGCCCGCTTGCTGGGTCCCAGAGCAGACAGGGAGACCCCCTCTCTGACTCCAGACAGCATGCAATGAATGTGCGGTCCTGGGCTGGGGGCTGCCCTGCTCCAGGGGTTCTCCACCAGCCTCCACCCAGGAGGTCTGCAGTGGTGAGCAGGGGGCAGTGCTGGCTCAGAAAGAGACCTCAGCCCACTCAGCTGGTGATATGAGCATCCTGGAGGCCACATATATGGCTGTGAAGAGAGAAGGGCAGAGACAGAAGTAAAGGAGGCCAAGGGGAGATGGACATCACCGCCCATTTCTCCCCATCTGGAGTCAGAAACGGCACAGCCCACCCAGGCCCCAAACAAGAAGCCAGGCCTACAGCCTCCTGCCCACCTGGCCTGAGGCCAGAGCTGGGGCCACTCCTAGAACATGTCTCTGGTCTGAAGCAGAAAAGCAGCACCTTCCAGATGAGGCTTCTGTCCCTCCTAGTCCATCATCCAGGTGTGCCCAGGTGTGCCCCACAGAGATGAGACCAAGACATGGTCCTGGCATCAGGGGTAAGTCCTGCACCACCCAACCTGCCCCTGCATTTCCACTTTGGGGACCCAAGACCAGGATTTCTTGTCCCTCCCTGGAGGAAAGGTCAGCCTCCCCTGCTACCTCTCAGGGAGGAAGGGTTTATTCTCTTTGGGAGGAAGGAGTTAACCAAGACCACCTCTGTTACCCCAGAAAACCACCTGGGGTGCTCACGAGGGAGAATGGATCCCCTGGACCTTCAGAGGTCTTCAGGAAGTGACAGCCATCCTGTGGTCGTCCAAGTGGTTGAGCTTGGGAACCAGGGAAGTTTCCCAGGAGGGGCTGCTGACCACACAGGGAAGACACACCAGGAGCCAGGCAGAGGGCCTGGAGGATTTGTTGCCTCTGAGCTCTGGGCCCTGCATCCAGGAAGGATGGAGACAGGCTGGAGGCCCTGGAACAGTGTCCACGTAGGTGAGCCACTGGCTGTGTCTGTGTTCAGACACACTTGAGAGGCCTGTGAATGTTTGGTGAAAGTGGGCCGTCTCATGAAGGAGAGATGCCTGCTCCGGGAGGACTGAGAGGGGCTGAGTAGGAGGGAGGGTCCTGCCATGCCTTCGTGGGGATGCAGGGGATTGTCTGGGCAGCCGCAGGGCTGTGTGCATGCCCACAGGTATGCAGGCAGAGGTGTGGACTTGCTCCCACGCTCAGGCTGGACACAGGTATGGGGCTGGGGGATGAGCCTGGGATTGTCTAGCCATCCTACGTTGGTGCAGAATCTACTAGAACCAAGAATCAACGGGTTGTCCTTGATCCGGCCTTCTGGGCTTCTCTGTCCCACCCCCAACAAGTCCTTTGAGAAATGAAGGGTCAAGCACCATCTCAGGGGTGACAGGAGACACAGGGGTGTGCACATGATGGTTGCAATGGCTCACAGTGTCATTTGCCATCTCTGTCTGCATATCCCAGACTGGACTGTGGGCAGGGTGGTGAGGGATGTGGAGGGAGACTGAGAGAAACAGACAGAAACAGAGAGAGCTGGCCAGCCCCCACCCAGCCACACCCACCTGTGAAGATGCTGGATGAGGGGCACAGGGATGGAGTGGGAAGGAGTGGGGTGGGGGTCCCTGGGCCTTGGCCAGCCGGCCCCTCTTCCTCCCTGTGATGCAGGGAGGTGGCGGGCGCCTCGCCGTGTGAAGGTGCCACTAACCACAGCTTTGCTTGGTGGGTCTCTTGTGGGTTTCCTGCAGTTGGGGTGGGAGGTAAGAGGAGGGGCCGACGAGAGGCGTTAGTGCTGGGGGCGGGGCCTCTCCCCGTGGCCTGGGCTCCCTCCCCCCAGCCCACAGTGGCCTCCTGGTGCGGCCAAGAGCAGGTCATGGCCCTTCACCCCTGCAGCCACACTGTCCCAGGCTCTCTGGGCTCTCGCCTTTCTTTCAGAATGAGGCCCATTCGCTTAAAGTCTCCAAAATGGAGAATCATCAGAGTGGAGGCCTCTGGGCTCACAGCCCCATCCAGGTCAGCTCAGCAGCTGCTTGGAGACTTGTCGTGACTGGGAGGCTGCCGTGGGCTCCAGCAGGTGGGGTGTGGTCACACAGAAGGACTGCAGGCGGGTTCTGGGCCACCCACAGCAAAGCGGCCAACTCCTGAAACCTTGCTGACTCACAGGCTGGGCAGGACCCTTGGCCATTTAGAAAGTGTCCATGGACGTTTGGGAGGCATCTGAGCTGTTTATAAAGTGTCCTGATTCTCTGGCCAGAAGTGAGCTTCTCAGACCTCAGGGGCAGCCTCCCTCCCTTCCTGGGTTCTTACCTGTTCATCAGATGGCACTGGGGAGACCCCAGGGAATAGAGGCCGTGGCACCTGTATTCAGCCTCCTCAGTTTGTCCCCTGCGCTGACTTCGCTGGGTCCTTCTGACACCTGCTCCTATCATACCTGCCCACCTGAATGCACCTGTCCACCCACCTGAATGCACCTGCCCACCTGGACACACCTGCCCACCTGGACATCCTTGCCCACCTGGACACCCGTGCCTGCCTGGACACACGTGCCCACCTGAATAACCCTGCCCACTTGGACACCCTTGTCAACCTGGACACACCTGCTCACCTGGAAACACCTGCCCACCTGAACAGTTCTGCCCACCTGGACACCCTTGCCAACCTGGACACACATGCCCACCTGGACACACCTGCTCACCTGGAAACACCTGTCCACCTAGGCAATCCTGGACATCCCTGCCCACCTGAACAATCCTGCCCACCTAGATAATCCTGCCCAAATGAATTATTCTGCCCATCTGGACACCCCTGCCCACCTGGACAGTCCTCCCCACCTGAACTGTCCTGCCCACCTGGATACCCCTTGCCCAGCTAAATATCCTTGCCCATCAGAACACCTACTTCCGGTCCTCAGTGTAGTGGTGGCCTCAGCCCCACCCTCTCCCCTCCTAGCCTCCCAGCCCAGCTGCCCAGGAAGTCCTCCCACAGTGCCACTAGGCTCCTCGGCTCTGGATTTCTGAGCAGGCACTGATAGAGCAGGTGGGAGGAACTCTGCCTACAGTTCCCACCTCAGGGCCCAGTAGCTTCAGGGAGGCCCCCCTCAGCAGGGCCAGCAGTCAGGTCTTCTGGGAGATGGCCTGCTCGGAGGTGCATGTGCTGGAGAAGCACCCTGCCTCTGCCTGTCAGAAGCATGTTCAGAGAACATAGCAACAACAAAGTACCTAACGCGGGTCAAACCCACGGGGCCTCTGCAGGCTGGGCGTCTGCAAGCCCCCAGTGTCAGATGGAAACTTCCACTTTTAAGAAAACCCAACGGTTCTCCTTCTTGCAGGCTGCTGTGAACACGCACACTTGCACACATGCGCACACGGGCACACACGCGTGCGCACAGGCACACGCACAGAGATGCGCCTGCAGCCACACCCCAACCACACCTTCACCTTCGAGATCGCTCATCCCCAGCCCACACCCCGAGCTCTCAGCAGAGGGCTCTGCTCTCGGACACAGCGGCCTCTGCTTTCTCACATGTGGGGCAGCTCGCTGGGGAGTTTTTGCAGCCCCGGTGGCACTTTTATGGCTCTGGCAGGGCAGTGATCTACTCGGTGAGAAAAGACAGGGCGATCCTCCTACCTCTGCGCCAGGCTCCCTCCCAAAGGCTTTTGGGCATGGGCGGGGGTGGGCCGAGTGCCTTGCCAATGCCCAGAGGGTCAGCTGATGTCCAGCGGCTGAACAGCCTTCCTCCTATGAGCCCCAGTGGTGGCTTCCCTTGCTGGGCAAACACAGAGTGCGTCGGCTCTAGCACACAGGGTGCCTCTGAGCTTTCTTGGTTCTCTCTCTTGCCCGGCAGATCTCTGAGGACCTGGACAGCGGGAAGCTCTGTGTGGATGCTCAGCAAGCCGGGGCCGGCAGCTGGCTCAAGTACATCCGAGTGGCATGCTCCTGTGACGACCAGAACCTCACCATGTGTCAGATCAATGAGCAGGTAGGTCCAGACTCGCACGGAGCCTTGTCCTTGGGGCCTTGGTACTGAGGCGGACAGGAATGGGGGCGCCAGGGTGAAGGGTTAGCCGCACCTCTGCCAAGCCCATTCTGCAGCGGGGGGGCTACTTGACACTTGGCCAGCGCTGAGTTTCCGGGAAATTGGTGACACCCCACAAATGCCTTTGTGCCATGGCCTCACTGGGGGCTAATGGGGTCTGAGAGCCAAAAGATGACAGTTTATAGGAAGAAATGTGGCCAGGAGCAGGCAGGTACCGAAACCACAGGGTCCACATTCCGACAGACGTCACCCATGTGAGAGAAGTGGAGAACCGGACACCTCTGCTTGAGAGTCGTGTCTGAATGGCTGTTCATCCCAGCTGCCTGGAAGGGTTCCGCACTTGCCGTCTGGAAGGCTGAGGTGAGACCCCAGCTGTCCCGAGGTCCCCGAAATCACTGCGACAGCATAGCCAGCCTGCAGAAGTGACCAGCCACATTTTGCACAAATCCTGGCCCTGCTGGAAGCCAATTGATGTTTTTCCTGAGCTGCATGGTCTGGGCTTCTGTGCCTGTCCCGCCAGAGCTAAGGAACTCTTCGGCTTCTGCTGCCGCCCCCAGGAGGTTGAAGACCCTCTTGGCATGCTAGATCCTTACCACTTCATGTCCTTGCTGGTCCTGGGCTGCAGGCATCCAGTCTCAGGAACCAATCAGGACAGAAGATGCCACATGGAGTTTCCACCATGAAGACAATGTGTCCCCAGGGCTGGAAGCACTTAGTCCATGTTTTCATCACAAGTTTGGAGGTGGCCCCCAGAGACCCTGCTCGGAGCCAGGCCCTTCAGACCACGCTTTCACCAAGTCCCCAGCGTAAGTCTTCCTCAGGATGCCTGGGGGCCCATCCCTGTCCATCACAGGGTTTGCTTTTGCCTCTGTTTTGGGGTTACCCATGAGATTTCATTTGCAAAAAAAGGGTTCCATTGCTTTAAGAAATGTCTGTGGAGACCACATAACAGAGGATGCAGCTTCAGGTCATCTGTGCAAACTCTTAAAAGCCATTTGAAGCTCCTGACTTTAGAGGAAAAAAGTTTGCACCAAGAAATGCAGAGACCTCACGCCCAGTAGGCCCCGGGACCCGCATGGATTGCTGGGCAGCTCGCCCTCATCTCCTCAGCCCCTTTCCCGGCCGTGTGAGCTCAGCCTGGACTGAGCGGCTCTCCCTCTCTCCAGTGGACATGATCTGGTGAAGCTCAGATCCACCTCTACCACTGAGATGTCTACAGCTTCCAGTGGGAACCCGACATTCTGAAAATAACTATTTTTTAATTACAAAATATATTGCTGAAAGAAAGCAAAAGAACCATCATAAAAATTAGCACAGTACTTAAAAAAAGAAAGACACTTTTTCTCCTGCTGCTGCTGCTGCTGCTACGTCGCTTCAGTTGTGTCCGACTCTGTGAGACCCCAAAGACGGCAGCTCACCAGGCTCCTCTGTCCCTGGGATTCTCCAGGCAAGAACACTGGAGTGGGTTGCCATTTCCTTCTCCATTCTAGATGAGCATAAAATGTAAGTGAAGGAGAATTAGGTTTAAGGTGCATGGAAAGATGGTCCTTCTTTTGGCCTTTCCTTGCAGAGAGCATGGTTCCTTGGTCGTGTGTCTGGGAGCCGAGGGGCAGTGGGGGATAAAAACACCAGGAGGCCAGGTCCAGGACTGCACTTCTGTGGGATGCAGAATAAAATAGTGAAGGATCCAGATTTTTTATTTAAAAAAAAAAGTTTGTTAGAGTGTCTGAACCAAACTTAAGCCGTGAAGTAAATATCTTTATGTGGCAGGCTTCTGAAAAAGCAAGCAGATGTATTGTCTGTTCTCAAAGAGAAGTCTGTCTTCCGACATCTTTGTTTTATTATTAATATTTTAGGTTAGCTTTTATTTCAGCTCCGTGTAGGGTCCAGATGGAATTCACTGCCTTGCAGCGAACTCTTTCCCTTGTCAGGACCAGCAAACAGGAATACCCTTAACTCAGGGATTCCCTTTCACTTCATCCCACTTTTGTCCCTCAGTGCTTCCCATTTCAAAGCTCCATCCTACAGTCAGAAACACACCTGGTTCTAATACTTCAACCCAATGTGACATCAAAATTTCATCCTCGCCTGTTGGATGTTTCAAACAGCCTAAATGTGGGAGATTCATTATCCCCACTTCAGCTCACAGACTCAGAAAGGATGTGGGTGCACATTTAAGCAAACACAGCAGTGAAATGGCCTGAAGCAGCAAAAATTTCCCTGCCTGGGGCCTTTCAAACCCTCCATCCTCCGAGGGAGAGAGGAGCCCTCCGCCGGGCCTCCTCGGACCACGGTGGGTGGTTCCCGCTATTACTGGGCAACCAATGTCCCCATCCCCAAACCTAACTACATGGCTGTGGCCTCCAGACACCCAGGAAGGCAGTGGCCAAGAGGCACAAGGAGTCGGCCTCATCTCAGATCTCAAAGGAAAATGGGTGATGTGTGGGACATAATTTTCCTGAGAAATAGTACAAATAATTTTAAACTCTCATAATGATAGGAAAAGGCTTCCCTGATGACTCAGATGGTAAAGAATGCAATGCAGGAGACCCGGATTTGATCCTTGGTTTGGGAAGATGCCTTGGAGAAGGGAACAGCAACCCACTCCAGTATTCTTGCCTGGAAAATCCCATGGACAGAGGAGCCTGGCGGGCTATAGTCCACGGGGTCGCAAAGAGTCGGACACAACTTTGTGACTCACACACACGCACACGCACACACACATACATACTAGATTTCAAACTGTTTTGTAGACAGTCTCTTGAAATCCAGCTTCCTCTCCCCTGGGATGGCCACGTGGCCAGCAGAAGGGCTTCCGTCCCCCAGTCCTGGCTGGTGGAAGCTCAGCTCACTGCAAAGGGACCAGCGTAACCCTGCGTGGAGCTGGAGTAAAACCATCCCTGAAATATTAATAATAAAACAAAGAATTTTGAAGACAGGCTTCTCTTTGAGAAGGAAACATTACATGGTATTAATGGGGTTTTTCAGATTGCCCTAATCCCGAGTTTCCACCAGGATTTCCTGGCACTTAGGAAACCCCCTACATATACACACATGCACACACAAACATAAACACACACACACACATACACAGAGACACACCAAAGGGAACAATTTCCCTCTCTCTCCCTCCCTACCCCCTCCCTCCGACCCCACCACACACACCTGCACATAACATCACCTCCCAACACAGCACAGACATGGAAGGGAAGGCACCCAGACTAAAGATCTAAGATCCATGAAAACAGCTTCAGGTTTTCCAGGTGGTATTCGGTAGAGAAATCACTTCAATCAGAAAAGCTCTAACTTGAGTTCATGACCCATGACCTGAACCCCAATGTCCAGAGGTCCAGGGGGACCAGGCAGAAAAGGGTCACTTAAGGAGAACATTCCCAAAGCCGCAGCGGCCACAGAACTTGAGGCAGTTCTGCATGGGCCTCCTGGATGGTCTCCAGTCCTCTGGAGACACCCACACAGGGGCAGTGGGCTGAGGTCAAGGGTCTCAACACCCTCAGTCCAGCAAGGCCTCGGCTGGTATCCAGACGGGCTGTGGAGACAGATGCAGCCTGCATGCCCTGGGTGGTTCTGAGCCGGTAGTGGGCCCTCCAGCCGCTTTGAGAGTGCTGAGGGAGCCCAGACGCCTGGCATGCACCCCCCACTGGACAGACCACTTCTGTCCGTTCAGGCCTTGTTCTTCCCAGACACTCAGGCTACTGACCGCATGCCCCTCACCCAGCTGTGGAGCCGCAGGGGCAGAGCTCAGAGCCCTTCACCGAGTCCTCTTCTGCAATCTTCTTGGAGCCCTGAGGCTCTCAGCGGTCTCTGCCCCATGGGACCTCAAGGAGAGGTGACCAGCCCATCCCTTCCACTCTGTTCCCCGGGCACCACCCTTGGCACCAGCTTCCATGGGGCTCTAGGTGGGGGGAGCCCTGGGCAGCAAAGGCCACAGGGGCCTTGAATTTCTCCCTGCAGCCAGCCTATCACCTAAAGGTGACTTGTAGGTTTGCTGCCTACCGGCAGTCCTGAGGCCACACGAGCTTTGGGGTGGCCCAGCTGCCAGGAGCAAAACATCTACAACAGACAACTTTGGGGGAACAAGTTTCTCTCTGTGATTTTGGGGGGCAATCAGACCACAGCATAGAACCCGGGGTGCCTGGTTCACCTTCCCAGCTTAGCAGGAGCAGAAGGCAAGCACTGGTGCCTTGATTCACTCTGGGAGGCAAGACCCTCGCCCACCCTCCCCAGGGATTTTGTGGCCCTCCCCTGCTCCCAGCATCCTCCAACTCCCACTTTTCTTTTAGGAAAACTTGAGACCTTCAGATCTCCCTTGGGTGGCTCTTTCTCCCACCGTGATAAGCAAACAAGTTGGTTTCAGATGTCTCAGGAGACACGAACAGGATCTGTTCTTGGATTTGTTTTACGTATTTATTTTATTTATTTATTTTGGCTGTGCTGGGTCTTTGTTGCTGTGCACAGGTTTTTCTCTAGTTGCGGTGAGTGGCGGCTTCTCTCTAGTTGTGGTGTGCGGGCTTCTCGTTGTGGTGGCTTCTCTTGTTGTGGAGCATGGCTTATAGGCATGTGGGCTTCGGTATCTGCAGCACGTGGGTTCATAGTTGCGGCTCCAGAGCTTGCGCTCAGTAGTTGTGGTACATGGGCTTAGTTACTCCTCAGTATGTGGAATCTTCCTGGACCAGGGATCAAACCTGTGTCCCCTGCACTGGCAGATGCATTCCCAACCCCTGGACCACCAGGGAAGTCCTGGATTTGTTTTAGTGATAAGAAAGTAAGCAAGTGCTTTGAAATAAAGTGCCCTCCAGAGCAACCGAAGGCCAGAAGAGGCCTGCACACAGCCCGGCTCCTTCTCCCACATCACCTCGACAGGGCAAGGATGTTGGTGGCTGGATGTCAGGTGGCCAATGTGGCTGAAGATGGTGCAACATGATACTGGGGTCACTCACACACATTAGGGAGCACGACTCAGGGGCTGGACCCCCAGCACACCTCAGAAGGGCTGCGAGGTCCGCACAGCACGCCAACCACCGGGGCTGGGCAGCCAGGCATCAGGAAAAGCCACCACCACCAGCACATTCCGGGACAAGTGAAGGGCCGCGTCTCCCCAAAGCAGAAGCAGACAAAGGCTAATCTCCTTCACAGAGCGTGTTAAAACAATGGCATTTTATTAGCAGATGAGCCAACAGATCACCACCCAGCAGCCCATCCTTCAGAGCCAGGAGTTAGAGGACAAGAACCCAGGGTTTCCCGGCAAAGCTCAAAGCATGTTCTTTTGCTTTCGTTTCTACTGCCCCAACTCGGACGAGCCCCTCCCCACTGCCCACCCCCGTGTCAGGGTTAGCGGTCTGCCAGGGCTGGGATTCTAAACGATGGCTATGCCGTGTCCACTGCCCTTCTCTGCCCTGATCGTGGAAGGCCCATCCCTCCCTCCACGGCATTTAAATTAAAAAGCAATCGGCTGTTTCAATGGTAGCTTCCAAACAATTAGATACAATTTTCCCTTCCAAAATGAGAAGGATGAGGAATTCATTTTAGCACTTCTTACCCAATTTGCAAAAGACTTATTTAACAAATAGAGCAAATGTGTTTTGCATTAGAAAACCATCGCATTTTTACTCCCCAGGGCACACGGACAATCTCTGAGGCAAAGGACAAGGTATTGATTCACAGTACCGGTTATCATTTACCAGAACCTATATTTTTTCCCTCTTAATTAAGTGGAAGTAAATACTTTATTAGAAGAAGCCACTTAAGTATGATGAAGACAATTTAATTGTAACCTGTAATTTATATTTATATTTTTTAAAAATCTAGCTAACTGTATATTATATATCTTTATATTATATGAAAATGTGATAATTTATAGATAATAAATATATATGTAACATCCAGGAACAAACTGTACAACTAAGAAAGAAGAGGGTATACAAGATGATTTTTAATGTTGAGCTGCTGGGAAGGTGACAGAATATATATATATATATATATAAAGGCAGAAAGTAAAGATTAAGGCACAGGCTGCTCCAGCCACACATGGGAAGAGAGGGACATGACAAATCTAAGGGTGACAAGCCGCCTCCCCTCTCTCAGCCAGAGGAAGGGATCGTCTGCTCCTTCCTAGAACCTGCGGGTGGTAACAAACCCTGAGCAGCCAGCTCCGGCCCCTTCCTTTTGCCCTGAAACAGCCAGGCAGGCAAAGTGAAATAAAGACCTGCCCACACTCTCAGCAGCTCTAAACACTTGCTTCCCAGTTCCATTCTGGATCATCACCTGGGCTGTTTCTTAAAATCCAAAGCTAACCCCTGTGCCAGCCTCAGGTCTCTGGTGTCCACAACTTTCTCCGAGAGAGAAGGTCGGCGTTTGGGGACAGCAAGCAGTGAGGAAACACGCTGACACCTACCAAGGTCTTGAGGCAATAAGAGTGCTGGCCTCACCACATTGCGGAGCCCCGAAAAATGCCCAGAGATAACCCTCGGTCCAGCATCCTCTCTCCGAAGGCAGACTGGCGACTGCGCGGATTTGCTATTCAGCAAGATCTCAGAGCAATTCAAATTCCCCTTGCTGTGTGCTTCTCTCATGAAAAGCCCCTTGTGTGCCACGCGAAAGCCTTCACAAATTCAAGCACAAGTGAATTCTGAAATCCAGGATGGAGAGAGCTTAATTTTTTTTTTTTTAAGATAAGCACCTATATTACTCAAATACGCCTTTAAAGTTTCTCAAACTGATCAGGGGTGGGGAGTGGGGTGGGGGTGGAAACAAAGGCCAGTTCACTTATCACTTTCATGATTTTCCTTTGCTCCTGGAAGGGGAGAGCTGTGGCCTGTATTCAACATACTGGCTGGTGGTCTTCAGTCTAGTCCTTTCTATCCAGTGTAGGTCAGATGGAGTTTTTCACCTACTTAAATTTTAAAATTCTAAGATTAAGGTGGAATGAAAATTGTGGAACTTAAAGTCTTTATGTTTGAAAATAGTATCTGTTCTTGCGAAACTGACTTGGTATTAAAAACAAAAACAAACTTAAGGAACGCCCAAACTGTCAGCCATTATCAATTTGAAATATTTCTTTGTCTTAAAGAATGTTGTTGGAAGAAAAGAAAACAATGTTCATTTTCTTATGAACGTGGCCCATACTGCATCCAGTTTTTCTCCGGCAATTTCTCGGTCTTTTGTTGAGAACGTGGCCATGTATTTGTCCCAGCTCCGTTCACCTACAAGAAGCCGTCTCTTTGTGTCCAGAGATTGTAAAAGGGTCAGGCTAAACACAGTTAGAATCCCAAGGCCCCCTTGTTGGTGTCGGCCGCCCATGTTCAATCAGGTCTCGCCGTTGCAAAGAGAACTGAGATGCTGAACAAGGTCTTAACTCAGGATCAGTTCTGTTTGGCATTGTTATTTTTTAAAGCCGTTTAGAGCAGACATTTATTGGCGCTAGTAAAGTCAGCTGTTGCTGTGGTTTCCTCCGCTCTCAGGCTCTGAAACCAGACAGAAAATTCCGCCTTGCCACACAATCCAAGGACCGAGACGGTTACATGTTGCTGGGGACGCCACTGTTCGGAGACAGGCCTGGATACACAGATGCCAACCTGTAAACAAAGGCAGGTCTGCTCTGAGCCTGGGAAGGAAAGAGTATCAGAGACCAGGGTTCTTTCTTTCCAGGGGCATAGGCTTCTGTTCCCCTCTTGTGAAAATCCTTAAGACTCAGCCCATCCTTGATGCCCAGTTAGCCCTGGGATTTGAATATGTCCCACCAAGGGGCACACAATGAAAGGCTGGGATAAACCAACTTCAGGACAAACCAACTTAAGTGACTGCAGTAATAATTTGGTTTCCAGGTGGCTCGCTGGTAAAGAATCTGCCTGCCAGTGCAGGGGATGATGGAGATGTGAGTTTGATCCCTGGGTCAGGAAGATCCCCTAGAGGAGGAAATGGCAACCCACTCCGGTATTCTTGCCTGGAAAATCGCATGGACAGAGGAGCCTGGCAGGCTACAGTCCATGGGGTGGAAAAGGAGTCAGACACAACTAAGCACTCACACACAATAATAATTTACCACCGGCGAGAAGGGAAGGGGCGGGTGGTACAATAACTGCACAACTTGTGCCCCAGCAGTCAGGAGACTCAGTCCCACAAAAGCCTGGCCTTTGTCCCAGGAAGTCGCTGGACCCCGCAGACCAGGAAGATAAGGCCTTTGTGCTGCTGCGAACAGGTCGTAAAAGTACCTGTCGCCTTTGTGTGGACCGGGGCGGATCCGCCAGAGCCCCATGCCCTTAGCGAAGGTGGACCGGCTGAGTTTGGAAAAGTTCGTGCGCTTTCCCGTTCGCAGCTGCGCCCATTCCTCCAAGTGGAGGCAGGTCGGGGACACCCGCTGTCCCCAGTCTGGCCGCAGGCTCTTCGATCAGCTCTAATAGCTATTAACTCAGTCTAGCCGCTCAAAGTCCCGGCGGCCCGGGCCGTCTGCTGGCCCGCTGCGAGTCCGGTGCTCGCGCCCCCTCCAGGCGCCGGGGGTCGCCGTCTGTCCCGAGGAGCGGGACTGGGTAGGGGGCGCCCGCCGCACAAGGAACTGCTTTCCTTGCCGGCGCGCTAGACCCACCGGCTGGGAAGGGTCGGTTCCCTCCAAGGGGGGTCCGAGGACTGAGTCCGCAGCTCTCGGAGCTGGGACGGGGTGGGGCTGCGCGGTTGGGTGGGAGGGGGAAGGAAGGGGGCGTCTCAGAAGATCTGGCAGTCCTGGAAGGCGGGCAGGAGGCGAAGGGCGTTGGGGATGAGACTGGAGTAGACTCCCAGTTCAGAGGTGGGAGGGGGATATCTGCAGGTCCCAGGCCCTTGGAGAGGTTCGGGGGAGGAAGGGGAGGGAGTCCGGCGATCCCAGAAGGCGGGTGGGGTCCCGGGAGACCTGGTGGCCCTCCGAGAGGGGGGGATTAGGGATCCTGGAAGAGTGGGTGGCCCTCAGAAGGGGTCGGAGAGGGACGCAGAGCCGGAGGCGTAGGCGGGGCGGTGAGCCGCGTCAGCCCCCGAAGCCCGGCGGGAGCAGAAGTTCTGCATCTCCGGACGCAGGTCAGAGCGCGCCGCCGGCCTCTCACGTTACGGGCCCTCGCGGGGCGCAGGCCTAGCCGGGGAGGATGCTGCGGGCGGGTCCACATTGCCCTCTAACGGGGACCCACGGGAAGCCACCGGCAGTCGGCCGGCGGCAGCATGCGCGCAGGGACACAGCGGCCGGCGGGCGCATTAAGGCTGCACTTGCTGGATGCGCTGGTTCACCGCTGGGATGATAGTGCGATTATGTCTGTGTATTAATAAGCTGTGACTCCCTGCGGTGGGATGGGTCAGGGGCTCATCCCGGCTTTGCTGGAGCGTGAGATGCAGTTTGGGTCTATTCTAAAATACAGTGGCTGGAGTCCGACTTAAAAAAAAAAAAACAACAATTATTTCAGCCACTGTGTAATTTCTTTTAAACTTTATATTTTGTATTGGGGTGTAGCCAGTTAACAATGTTGTGATAGTTTCAGGTGAACAGTGAAGGGATTCAGCCATACATATACATGTATCCATTCTCCCCCAAACTCCCCTCCCATCCAGGCTGCCACATAACAGTTGAGCAGAGTTCCATGTGCTATACAATAGGAACTTGCTGGTTATCCATTTTGAATTTAGCAGTGTGTGCATGTCCATCCCAAGTTCCCTAACTATCCCTTCCCCCCATCCTTCACCTCTGAAAACAGTTAAGTTCATCCCCTAAGTCTGTGAGCACTGTGTAATTTTTTAGATAAAATAATACAAAATTGGGAGTTTAATATCAATTGATTTAACTACAAAAGGTAATATGGTACAGTTTCTGCGCTGTGCTATTGCTCAGTTGTGTCCGACTCTCTGTGGCCCCATGGACTGAAGTCCACCAGGCTCCACTGTCCGTGGGGTTTCCCAAGCAAGAATGCTGGGTTGGTGTGCCACTCCTACTCCACGGGATCTTCCCAACCCAGGGATTGAAGCCACATCTCCTGCGTCTCCTGCACTAGCAGACAGATTCTTTACCACTGCGCCACCTGGGAAGTCTGGTCTTCATTTTAAAAATCTCATACTTATTTTAGCGACATGCCAGAGGATAGTTGCCAGATGAAATTGCTAACAAGTACATATTGATAAGACATCTGTACATGTGTGTACTTCTACTGGGTACAGTTCCACCATCCACATGTTCAGTGGGGAATTTGGGGATGCCATGTGGCTCTGTTGTCTCTTTGAGAGCACATTGGTGTCATTCTGGAATTAGTTGAAATTGGTAATCTGTGAGGGCATCCACAGCTGGACTTGGACGGGGGAGAGGGGAAAGGGGCCTCACAAGAGGGGGAAACTCAGCCTTCCAGATGTTTCCCCGGGGTATGGGGGGAGGTGAGCAGGCAGTGCCCTGGTCAGTCCCTGGGGTGTCTGAACCATGTCCACCTACTGTGGAGAAGCCTGGCCTGACACCCAACCACCAGGTCCTCCATCAGAAGGTGGTGCTGAAGAACCTTGGGTAGGAATGGCCTGGAGAAGCCTCTGTCCCCTGGTTCTCCCCAAGCAGATGGACTGGTCTCAGGTCCTTCCCTGGCCTCCTAGCCAGTCCTGGGACCAAGCCTTAGCACTCCTGGAAGTGCCTTGGTTACTGTGATCTGAAGAGGAACCCAGACATCGCATGCTGGCATGGGAGGCAGTGGACTGGCCTAACAAAAATGCAGCCTGCTATCTGACATTTCCAGATTTAAGATGCAGGGTTCCTGGCGTCAGCCCTGTCCTCGTGAGAGTGGGCGCCCCACCCAGAGGAGCTGGTTCCCTGGACTCCAGGGAGGGCAGGAGCCCTAGGCAGGGGCTGGCAAAGGCAAGGAAGGCCTCGGTCTCTCCCAGAGCCTCCCAGGCTGTTGGAGCCTGGTCCCTGGGCCTCATCCCAGATGACCCTGGTCATGCTGCCCTCTTGAGTAGCTGGAGTTTTCCAGATCATGGCCACCACCCACCTTGCAGATGGTGCTTTTTCAGGGGACACCTTGGCAAGCTACAGGGCTGCTCAGAGCATTGACACTGGACATTCATCCCTCAGAGCTTGCTCCAGGCTACAGGCTCTACCCCGAGCCCCACCTGACCCCTCTCTGTTTTCAGAGTGACCCCTGATCTCAGACACCCACAGCTGCTGATACCGAGCTTGTGGCTGGCGTGGGCTCCCCTCCACCTCCCCCTGTGGGAGACGTGCACACTCATCTGAGACTCACACCTGCCGACCTGGCACACAGGACCGCCGTCTGTCTCCATGGCCACTTTCATAAACATCCAAACCCACGCTCAGGGGTGAAGACCCCATCCTGGCCCCAGACAGCAGAAAGTGTCCTACATACATATTGACAAAAGGAACCAGGCTCCACTTCTGAGGAAAGGAGCCGCTCTCTCTATCTGATATTTCCTGCTAGGAACCACCCTGCTCAGGAACTTCGGGGCTAATCCTCACGCAATTCCTTTTGCATCCCCTTTATCCAAAATCTGGATCAAACTAGCTAAAAATAGACTCTAGTCCTCCTGAGTGTACCCTGCCAAGTTCCAAAGGGGAACCTCTTAGCAGCAATTAGAAGGCAGGTCAAGGGCCCAGCGGGGCAGGCTCCCCAATGAGCAGTGTCAATGGCGTGCGGGCCGGGTGTGCACGATGTGGCTTTTAAAGCAGCCAGGCCGACAATGCTGACCCTTTCTCTCTGGTTTCTCCATCCTAGATTTATTATAAAGTCATTAAGGACATTGAGCCAGGAGAAGAGCTGCTGGTCCATGTGAAAGAAGGCGCCTACTCTCTGGGGGCGGTGCCTCCCAGCCTGGATGGTAAGCCCCCACCCACAGGAGCAGAGGCCTGGTGCTCCATCACTTGGACAGCGTGACAGGAGCCGGGGGTCCCCCAGCTGCTGCCCATGGTCCATCTCCCAGGCCCCAGATGGGCAGAACCAATTCCTTCCAACAACTTCTCAGCCTGAGCACTTTGCTTTCTCCTTCCTTGGGTTACAGGGGCCACAGTCTGAGTTCAGACAGGACTTGAGACAACACAACATGCTGCCTGACATCTCTATAGTGGGAGAGTCCTAGGGGCTCTTTTTAAACTGTATAATTATCATTAACAGCAGCAGTATACTCTCTGCAAGACTTAAACAAACAGACCCATTTCACAGCTTGGAAACATTCGCCCCCTAGAGCTCTGTGCCAAAGGAGAGCCACAGTGTCAGTTAAGAAAGTGCAGTGATGCCATCCATGTGTTTGAAAGCAATGACCACCTGTAGTTAAAAGCAAAAATTCTCAGAGAACAGTTAAGGGAAGTTTATTTGGTGAGAGGGAATATTTAGGGCTTCTGCTGCTGCTACTGCTAAGTCACTTCAGTCGTGTCCGACTCTGTGCGACCCCATAGATGGCAGCCCACCAGGCTCCCCCGTCCCTGGGATTCTCCGGGCAAGAACACTGGAGTGGGTTGCCATTTCCTTCTCCAGCGCATGAAAGTGAAGTCGCTCAGTCGGGTCCGACTCTTAGCAACCTCATGGACTGCAGCCTACCAGGCTCCTCTGTCCATGGGATTTTCCAGGAGTGGGATTTTCCACTGGAGTGGGGTGCCATTGCCTTCTCCATTAGGGCTTCTGAGGGCTCCTCTAAGCAAGCTCTTCCAACAGGACTACAGGAAGCATCCCTAGTATTCTTTCCTCTTGGCTGGTCACATAGTATGTGTCCGGTAGACACACTTCTATTCCTTGTTCATCCATACCCAGGCACATCTCTGATGATGCTTGAGGAAAGCCCAGTCTCATACAGGCTCAGATTTCTGAAATCCAGATTTCTATTCCTCCATCCACATTGTTAAGCAGTGTGCCCATTCACCTTGGGATCCTGGAACCATTTTTAAGTGGCAGAGGAAAAGTCAGTTGGAGGAAGCTGCTTGGCAACGAGGCTGGTCAGTTAACTCCCCACGTGCTGAGGCTGAATAGATGGCATCTCTTCTCTGCGTGAGGCCCCGCAAGTGAGCTGAAGGCAGCCTCTGCTTCTCACCATCTCTGGTGCAAATGATTCCATTCCTGCTAGAGAAAGGGGGGAGGCTGGCTTTTCCCTTCCTGTCCTTCTTCCCCCACACTTCCCCCCCCCCCCCCACACACACACACAAGTACTCCAAGGTTTAATGATTAATGCCACTAACTGCAAGTTTCTCTGAGGAGCCGCTCCGGTGTCACGGCCTGGGAGTACGGTTGACTGGGCCAGGGAGCTAGGCGTCGAAATTAGCAGGAAGCCCCCGGGAGCAGGGTGACCTTCTCGGTCCTCAAGCGTGGCCCACCTTTGTGGGGCAGCACTTTGCGCCCGTGAGTTCTTCCAAAGGCTCTCTCTAGAGAAGTACAGTTCTATAAAATAGACTCGACCCACCCTCTCCTCTAGACTTTGGTTTTAATCAGCCCTTCGAGAAAAGGAAGTAGGTGGCTAAGCTCTGGGTATCAGGGGGATGGTCTCATTTTTCTTAAAATAATTGTTGAAAAGACCTGTGAATCTTAGATAGTGCACTCAGAAAGATAAATTCGGCCACGCTGGGCCATGGGGTTTTGTTTGTATGGTGACCTGTCTTTCTTCCGAAAGGTTAGAGAAACCTTGATTCCTGTCCCTCTTCTAATGCCTGATCTTAAATAACTTGGGTCTGCATTTTCCTAATTTATCAGACATCTGTGGGCTTGCTTTCCACACATAATAGTCCAACGTCAAATATTTGACTTTTCATCCCCTTGGCTGTCAGGATCACTCCTTCACCTCCCAACAGCCACCCCTCCTCAGTTAACTCTGAATCGCACAGAAAGAAAATGTAAAAATGTTCCTCACTAAGATAATTATCATAAAAAATCTTTTATCCCAGCCCCAGTGAATGCAGGGCCCCTTATCACGGCAGGAACTTGGAGTGGGCTCTTGAGGGCTTTTGAGCCTCCAGTCTGTAGATTAGCATGTAGATGCCACATAATTGTGTCCCCCTGGGTTCCCTGAAGCCATTAGGCACTGATTTATTTTTCTGTTACATTCCTGCTTTGCCGCGAAAAGTTGCCGAGGGAACTTCAGACAGACGCAAGGCTCAGACTCGACACACAAGACATCGGGCCAGCGTGGTCTCGGTTTAGTTGGGTTTGGGCGGAAGTCAGAGCTTTTGCCACGGCCCACAGCCCCCCTCCCCGGGTTTAGATGAAGAGAGCTCCGTTCTGAGTCACAATGCTGCCTGCTCTTGTTGGGGGCAGGAGCTTTGGCAGGATGACCTCCAGGTATCACGGAAGAAGGGAGGGCGGGGGTGGGGGGGGGCGGTGGGTGGACCTGCTCTGCCAGTTCACTGCGGGGAGTGGCCCCAGCCCTGTGGACCTGGGACTGGCAGCCTGGCAGCGCTCTTCCAAAGCTGCAGCTTTGTAAAGAAATTCAATTCCAATTTTCCTACAAGTGACTCAGAGCAGAGGGAAGCCACTTTCAGGTTCATTAGTTCCAGGAACTTTTTATTTTGTTTTTACTCTTTTCAGTAGAGAGGGGAAAGATTTCTCTTTCAAGAGAACTTCTAGCTCTTGGGAGAAAATAAAGAAAATCATTTCCATTCAAATATGCCTTTCTTTTGAGAAAGGCTCAAAATTACTAACTTTTCCCCCTCTCCAAAAAAGGTCAAGAGGATGCAGCGTATTTGTATAAAGCATGAGATAGACAGATATAATATAATACAACATAACTATACAACACAATGTCGCATAATGCAATTGGAGTGTGACATACTCTAGTATTTCTTTTAATTGGAGTTGCTTGTGCTGGGAAAGTGAAAACCATGCAGTCCAGGCTCGTCTTTCTTGCCCCATCCAGCTTGCCCCAGGTGTGTATTCGATGCCAACTTTACCTTTATGGAAGATGAGGGACACCTGTCCACACCATGGCATGAGTGGGCAAGGCTTGGATGTGTCCTGTTCCAGCCTCTGTCCTTCGACAGGAACAAACTTGGGTCCCTGGTGGGATGGAGACATGGAAGGGGGGCACCCTCCATCACTGGCTCCATCACCTCCAGGACACCCTCCATGCGTTTGAAGTGAGATGCAGGCTGAATTTTCATTATAAATCCAAATTCCAGATCCAAGCTGGAAAAATAAGTTGGTCAGTGCTATGAAAAGGTGGGGTTGGCCCTTCTTTTCTTTTCAAATTTCAACTTCAGTGACTGTTTTGGGTCCAGAAAAAGTGATGTTAGTGGTAAAGAACCTGCCCATCAATGCAAGAGACATAAGAGACACAAGTTCAGTCCCTGGGTTGGGAAGATCTCCTGGAGGAGGGCATGGCAACTCACTCCAGTGTTCTTGCCTGGAGAATCTCCGTGGACAGAGGAGCCTGGCAGTCCACAGTCCATAAGGATCGCAAAGAGTCGGACACGACTGAAGTGACTTAGCACGCTTTGCACGAAAGAGTAAGATAGGAACTGACATGTCTCACTTCCTCATAATGCTGGTGGGAGGGCCCCTCTCAGCCTCATTCCAGCCCAGGAAGTCAGAGCAAACCCACAACAGCGGTTCTGTGGGGCCTGGGCATCCGGTTGTGTTCTAAGACGGTGCTCTTGGTTCCAGTGGGAAGGAACCCATGTTTCTAAGGACAGGGAAGCCCTATGGGGGATTGTGTGGGGGCGGGACACTGACATCCCATCACCACGCACATGCCACATGGGGTGCCTTTCTTATACCCTCAGCGGGAAACTGGGACTCAGCCACCTGCCCCCAGGCACCCAGCAGAGAGAAGGGTGGGTACCAGCTCTGCCACTTCACCTCTGGATGCCCTGGGCGAGCCAGGTGGCCCCCTCTGGCCTCTGTGTACCAGTGATAAAACCTGCGGCTTGATGCGAGGCTTGGGGGAGGGAACATGATAACGTTCCCAGGCACCAAGCTGGCCACGTGGAGGCGCCCCACCGCAGGTGCTAAGCTCACGGTGGACACTTACCTGAAGCAGCATCCAGGCTCCCTTCTGCTTTATCTTTATTTGTTGTTGTTTTTTTTTTTTAATATTTATTTATTTATTTTTGGCTGTGCTGGGTCTTACTTGCAGCACACAGAATTTTTAGTTGTGGTATGTGGGATCTACTTCCCTGACCAGGAATCAAAGCTAGCCCCTCTGCACTCGGAGCACAGAGTCTTAGCCGCTGGACCACCAGGGAAGCCCCCTCCCTCCTGTTTTAGAGGCAACATCTTACAGACCTGCCAGTGGCTATTTTGCAATGTGTGTCTTTCTTGCCCACCTGACCCCTCCTGGGATCATGAGTGGGGTGCCATTATGGCATCAAGGACCGGCCCAGGGCCTTGATGGGCTTCATCTTAAAATCTTCTCTGACTTAGATCTCCAGATGGCTACAATGCATCCCTTTCCTTCTGGCCAGCAGTGCTGCCCGGTGTCAGGGACACCAGGCTCCTACAGGCCTTGTGTTCGCGGGATGCTGGCTCAAGGGTCACCTGTGCGGCCACCATCCCGCCTCCTCCACCCCAGACTTCTGTGGTTGCTGAGGACCTGCTGGCCCTCTGGCCTCCTCCAGTCCATCCTATGGCTCGGCCTGTGTCTGGGGCAGGTCCAGGGGTCAGGGAAGAGCCTTCTAAGCTCCTAGCTAAGCTCAGGTCACCGCACACAGATCAGGGCTGGGCATCATCCCCAGTCTCCGCAGACTCTGAGCAGGTGCTGCTTCCCTGTCTTGTTCTTGATTTCCCCCGAGCAAGACCATTCCTAACAGCAACCTCACGTTGGAAAGTGGGCTGAGACACCAGGACTTGGTTACATCTGGTCAGCACCGGGCCTGGCTCCCCCAACACGGTCCCGCAGGCTCCCAGGGAAGGTGACAGCTGCCTCCCTGTGTGTCCCAGGATGTTGTCCAAGGCCCGGGGGCTTGACCAGGGGCATCTCAGGGCTGGAACCCACAGGAGTGTCTCCCTTGGGCGTGGGAGCTTGGGCACCCACCTGTGGGGGTGCCGGGTGTGGCCACACCCCACCCTCAGGAGTCTGTGGGAGCAGTGCGTCCACCCTCAGGCCCAGGGAAGATTCCAGTCGCAAGGAGGGCCCCCTGCCTGTAGTCCTCCCCCTTCTTCCCCCCAAACCCTGGCCACAGGCTTAGGTTGCCTAGCCACCCCACCCTCCTCAGCAATCTGGGACATTGATGGTGGCCCTTCTGCCACAAAGAGGGGGCAGGAGACAGTCCCCTGCCTCCCTCCATGTCCCCACCTCCCTGGCTTCTGCATCCCTTAGGGTCAGGCCCTTCCAGTTAGCATCCATCCCAAGGTCAAGGCTCTGCCCACTGCGGGGCCCAGAGATCCTTGTTCTTGTGCACATGCACACTCTCACACCTTCACACATAAATACACACATGCCCACATAGATTCATACCAATACACAAAAACATGCACAAATTGAATCACATAACTCATACACACATTCAGAGGCACACAAAAGTATGTATACAAGTGTGTATTCACCTACAAATGTGCATGCACTCACGAATACACATGCACACCCAACACACTAACTCATGCACACAAATGTGTATGCTTAACATGCATGCATGCATGCACACATAACACATATGCATGCACAGAAACACACCCATTCACATGTGCCAAGTAAGCACACACATGAACACACAAACATGCACAAATGCAGGCGTACAAGTGTGAAGCTATGCAGACATGCAAATTTTCATACTAGCCACAGAGAGAAACACATGCACACATACACAGGAATACACATGACACCAGCACAAACATGAGCACAAATGCACAAAAATGACTGCACACTCGTGCAAAGGTGCCCCAAGAAGGAGGCAGACATGCCGGAGTATTCACCTGTGTTCACACACAGCTGCATACCTGTGCGCAAGGAGCACACACATTCACACAACCACCGACAAGAACACCTTTTGATTCATTTGTGCGGGTTCTCTATCCAGACCTGGGGGACACAGGGTGGTCCTCAGCAGGGAAGAGGGGGCCCCTGCTCTGGGGAGAAGCTGGGTCCAGGCAGCCACGGGCGGAGAATGGCTCTCGGAGGTCGTTCCGCGGGACTCACAGCTCCGAGCTGTCCGGCTTGGCAGGGTCCACAGGATGCTGCCTCATAAACTTCATAGCAGCCGCCTCCTTTTTATTTGTTTGACCTTGACAATCGTTTATGATACGCACCAGAGCCCAGCCGTCTCTCCTCCTAATTCATACACAAAGCACTTAGCCTGGCTTCCTTCTCTGCTCCCGGCCGGCGCGGGGCCCAGCACTCCTCAGGGTTTCTTATGGTGGAGTCTAGAGTCCCGCTGGGTCCCCGGGGCAGCCTCTCTCGGCCCGGGACGAGCAGGAAGGATGCCAGAGCCTGTGGGGCAGGCCCACGGTTTCCCCGCACCCCCTGCAGCCCCCAGGCCTGGGTGGGCCTGGGGTGGGTCCTGGGCGCCTCCCCATGCCAGTCCTCTCTCCCCTGCAGAGGAGCCCACGTTCCGCTGCGACGCGTGTGACGAGCTCTTCCCATCCAAGCTGGACCTGCGGCGCCACAAGAAGTACGCGTGCAGCTCGGTGGGGGCCGCGCTCTACGAGGGCCTGGCCGACGAGCTCAAGCCTGAGGGCCTGGGTGGTGGCGGCGGTGACGGGCAGGCCCACGAGTGCAAGGACTGCGAGCGGATGTTCCCCACCAAGTACAGGTGTGGCCCCTCCCCCGCCCGCCCCACCCCCCAGGAGCATCACGGACAGCGGGGGCAGTTGACCCTGGGAGCACAGGGGGAGCCCTGAGAAGGGCAGAGGTCAGCCTTGGGCCCTCCAGCCTGCCCAGGCTGAGAAACCCAAGGTGCTAAAGGGCATGGAGATACGTCTTGAGGGTAGGAACCCAGCCCACTCATCTGCCCTTGGGGACAATGCAGGCCCACTAGCTGGCAGTTGGAGGTCACAGCTCACACCCTGACCCTAAAGGCCAGGCCCCTGGTCAGAGTCCCCCCACCCACAGAGGATCCTCAAGTCACCCACTGGAGCCACTGCTGCAACCCCCCCATCATGTCACCAGGGCTGAGCTGTGGGGACAGACTTGAAGGAAGTCAGGAACACAGGCCAGGCCCCCAGAAATGCAAGGGTCAAGCCCCAGGACCATTTCCAGGGTGAGGTCCAGGGCCAGGCTGGGGGACACTGCCCCAGGGGTTCTGGAGTGGCCTGACCCTCTGGACACATACAGACTCCTTCCCAGACAGTGGACGTGGGCAGGAAGGGGCCACCCAGGGGTCCCCTCACCCCCCACCCCAGGTACCAGCCTCTGTGTCCCATGGAAGCCCCCACCTGTCCCAGGAGACTTCATGGACGTAGGCACAGATGTCCAGCCAGCCATGTGATGGCTGGACGCAGCCTCCCAAGCCCCAAGGCAAGGCAGGAGTCAGGACCTGGGAGCTGGGGACCCAACAGCGGAGAAACAGACCTTCACAGCCTGTGCCCCTCCTCTGCCTTTGAGGATTTCCTCCGGGGCAGCCCCTGCAAAGTCAGAGTGAAACCCCATCAGGTCACTAACTGGCTGTAGGATGGAGGGGAATTGAATGCCAATCCCGTCACAGCCCCCTGGGGACGGGAAACTCTCCACCCAGAACGGATGACTGAGAAAATAAGAGTTTGGGCAAATCCCGACCGAGGCCCTTGGCGGTAAGCGCTGCTCAAGAGGACCCGTGTTTTCTTTACATAAACACATAAATCACAATTAACAACAGGGGAAAAGATACAATCTGCCGGGTGCTGGAGAACCAGGCATTTCTGATCTAAATGGATGGCTGGGCCCCGTAATTAACGGGCTGTGATGTATTGCTGCTTTGCTCATGAAGATTAACGGTCATACCTGGGACAGGAGGAGAAGTGGGGCGTCCCCCAAGGTGGGGGGGAGCTCCAGGAGGCCTGTTCATCCAAGTTCACCCCTCCCCACAGCTGTGCCCGCCTCCCCATCACATCTCGCTTGGAGACCCCTTGCTCACTCCCCCCACCCCTGTGGTATATGCGTGGTGGGCAGCCTCCCAGTCTGGCTTGGCTGGGGGGCATACTCTGGGCACTCAGAGGGGTGGCTTTGGGTTTCCTGGGCTGTACCCCCACTCCGGGGCTCCTCTGGGGCTCGTAGCAATGTTGGAAGTTTCTAGACCCATTTTTTGTTAGGCCCAAGTTTAGCATCAAGGGGAAGTTTGTTTTGAAATATAGAAGTGTGAACTGAGACCCTGCCTGGCTCTGGATGCCTGGGGGTGGTCTTGAATGAGGGCCTGAACTCCATCCATGCCCTGGCTTCCCCCCACCATCCAACGTGGGAAGGCCGTGTCTGCTGGTCCACCCAGTTGCCCTGTCCAGGCAGGAGGCAGACAGACTGGCTGCCAGGCCCCTCCCTGCTCTCTGAGCAGGAGGTGGCAGGGGCTCCAGGGGTGGGATGAGGCCCTTCCCTCCAGGCCCCTGGTGATCCCGGTCCACTGTGTGCAGCTTGGAGCAGCACATGGTCGTCCACACGGAAGAGCGAGAGTACAAGTGTGACCAGTGTCCCAAGGCCTTCAACTGGAAGTCCAACCTCATCCGTCACCAGATGTCCCATGACAGCGGCAAGCGCTTCGAATGTGAAAACTGCGTGAAGGTAACCGGGCTTGCCCCGCTGGCCCCACCCGTGTTAAGACGCAGAGCACATGTGGGGACCACAGGCCCCCAAGTCATTTGAGAGGAAGACAGGAAGTGTGCGGGGTCACACAACGGGGAAGGAGGCGGGGCCAGACCCAGGTCTTCTTGGGTTCCCACCTACAGGACAGATCAGACCTGTGGCTCAAAGGCCTGGAGCTTAAGAAAGCATCTGAGCTCCTGTCTGGAGCACCCTCAGGGCCACAGTTCTCTCGGGAATTATTATGGAAGAACCAGAGTCCAGGGAGGCCTGACAGTCCCCTAAGGCCACCCTGCGGGTCACTGCCCCAGTAGAGACCCTTCCAGCCAGGCTCAGGGTGGTGGACAGAGCACCCAGTGAGACCCCCATCCTGTGACCTGACCTGGAGTCCACAGGGAGCGACCGACAGGATGTGACATGCCAGTGTCTGTGTCCCCAGGTGTTCACGGACCCCAGCAACCTGCAGCGACACATCCGCTCCCAGCACGTGGGCGCCCGGGCTCACGCCTGCCCAGACTGCGGGAAGACCTTCGCCACCTCCTCGGGCCTCAAGCAACACAAGCACATCCACAGCACCGTCAAACCTTTTATATGTGAGTGAGTGGTCGCTGCCCAGCCCCCGCCTGGCCCCCCACCCAGCCCCCCACCTGGCATGCCCAGGTTGGGGGGTGCTTGGGGGTCAGCCAAGGGGTGAAGTCCTCAGGCTTTTCCCTGCTTGTGGGACCCTGTCTGTCCAGAAAACACTTGTGGCAACTGCCGATCCCTCTGCCCAGGGATGGCTGCCTCCTGGTGCCACTTTATCATCACCCTGCTCCCTCGCACCCTTTCATTCTGGAATCCATCTTTCTCTTGTTCCAGCCTCACTTTCCCCTCCTGCCCTCCTTGGGTCCTCCCTGTGGCTTACTCGTCCAGTGGTTGGAGGTGGGCAGTGGGTGGTAAAGATCCCTGTGGTCCTGCAGAGAAGCCAGCAACTTACCTTTCCCCTCCCCGCCTCCCCTTCCCCACACACACGGGCTGCCCAGAGCTCTAGCAGGTGTGATAATATCAGTGCTTCCCACCCACCTGCAGCCTTTGGGGGCCCCAGGCAGTATGGCCATGCTGACCTGGGTAGCCGGGGCCAGACGTGAATAACTGGACCCCTGTCCACATGCTGTTGACCTGCCAGAGGAGGAGACAGAAGCTAAGCCATCAGGGTGGGGGAGGGCTGCAGGGTCAGGAGGCTCTCCAGGTACCCAAGTAGGTGTCATCTGGCCCATGTGCTGGGAGGTGGGATGGTCTATGGGTGACCCAAGTTCTGGCAGAGAGCTCGAGGAGGTGGGCAGGGGGTGGGGTGAGAGCGACGGGGTGCCTGCTGAGAAGGCTCATGACAGGGTGCAGTGGGCACAGAAGCCTTGAGTTTGTGGTGTGTTTGGGGAGGGAAGCAATAGGAGAGGAGTCAGAGATCACAGGATTAGGTCCTGGGAATCTAGTGGGTCAGTGCAGGAGCATGACCCTACTTCTCAGAGTTTAGGAGATATTGAAGGTTCTTCTGTCTAGCATTGCACCAAGTCATCTCACTTGAGATTGTGCTGAGTCACTGTTCACACCAACACAGAGCTGGCTCATCAGCCAGCTTAACTCACCGGCGTTGTCCTGACTCATGGGTCACACCACCATTCTGCTGAGTCAGCATTCACGTGAGCTTGACCTGATTCATCGTTCACACCAGCATTGCACTGGGAGTCATTCACATAAGATTGTCCTGACTCGTTGTTCACACCAGTATTCTGCTGAGTCAGATACACACGAGATTGTCCTAACTCATCCTTCACATCAGCTTCACACTGTCATTCACATAAGATTGTGCTGAGTCATTGTCCACATGAGGTTATGCTAAGCCATCATTTCACACACATGAGTTCACAGCACCCTTACAAACCTGACAGAGCAGGGACCACACTGTGTCCAACCAAAGGGAAGTGACGGAGAAGGAAACAGGCTTGGCAGCACGGAGTGACCAGGCCTTCGAGGCCCTGCTACAGCTCCAGGGGCCTGGCTGACCCCAGGCTGGGTGGCCTGGGACCTCTCGGGTCCCAGCACATCAGTGTTGGGGGTGGGAGGAGCTAAATTTGGGAGCTTAAGGACTTGGGTCTCAGTGGCTTTACCAATGTGGGGGTCTCACAGGGCTGGACTGCTCCCCCAAAGAGGCCATACTTGTTGGCTGGTCAGGCCTTTGTTGAGTAGCTGGGGCTATGCTCCCCTCCTGCCCACTGCCCCAAGCCTAGGTTTCCAGCTGTCTTGTTAGAGGTGACTGAGCCCCCATCCCACCTGGGTCACCCACTCCCTCAGCCAGGGAAAATGCACTTCTTGAGAGTGAGTATGTGTATCCATGTGCGTGTGCACACACACACAAACCATGTGTATACTGTACAGGAAAAGAAACGCTGACCAGCACAAGCAGTGGCCAGGGTCCCTCTGCATCCCGCAGGGCATGGGTACACTCCCCCAGGTGCTGATCCCACATCCAGTTCATGGTGGATTGCCTGGGCCTTTCCCAGCCCCTGCAGGGAGCCAGCTCCCTTCACCAGCTCTGTCGGCCATTGTAGGACCAGGACCCACCTCTCCAGGGACCTCAGTCTCCCAGAGGCCTCTCTGTAGCCCCAGCATTTCATCAGGACCCCTTTGTTGTGTGACTGGGTGAATGGGAAGCAAGGGTCCCAGGCTCCCTTCGCCCAGGCATTGCCACTGGTCCCCGAGCCACCCCTGCCACACACACCGGGAGTTGCCCTGGGAGGGTGCCATTTCCAGGCTCAGGATGGCAGCAGCCACTGATGAGGTGCCACAGAGCCCCACTGTGGGGGACAGAGGTCATCACAGAGCCTCTTAAAGGGCCGGGGACGTAGCAAGGTGTCACTCATCTGGCCAGGAGCCCTGAGCCAGGGAGTGGCCTCTCTTCCCACGAGGGGCCACAGGCTGCCTGAGGGTATTTATAGACCTTCCCGAGGAGCAGCGGCCCCTCTGCACCAGCCTCCTCCCAAAAAGGGCAGATTTGATTAAATGAGGCAGTGCTCTTCCCCCTCAGCCTTGAAAACGTCCCGCCAAGCCAGACAGCCAGGAAGGCAGAGCCGTTAATATAAATAGATATTGTGATTAAAGAGCACGATCAGCTCGGGGCCAGCGCTCCCAGCAAGATTCGCATGACATCAGGCCGCAAGAGTGTGCGGAGAGCGAGAAACACGCTGAAATCATTGTTTCCACGGGGCTGCATTTAGGAAGCAAATCGTCCTGCAGAGAGAGACAGACAGTGTGTGTGTGTGTGTGTGTGTGTGTGTGTGTGTGTTCCTCCGTGGCTGGTTAGGAAAACAAGAAGAGAAAGAAAAACTGGTGGTTAGCTGACACTCAGCTCACCATTGGGAAAATGGCGAGACTGGGTTGCCAGGGCCTACGAGGCCTGCCGTTCGGCTCTGGCCGCCACCCTCTCCTGTTACGCACAGGGCTGGAGCGGCCTCTCCATCCCAATCTGGGGAGGTCTCACTTTTCTCAGATGTGGAACCAGCCCCCTCGGGGGTTCCCCTCCCATCTCCACCTTCTGGCCACCCCCAGACTCTGATCTCACAGCCAGGAGCTCTGCTCTCAGGCTTGGGGACTAGGAAGCCCCAGAGGCTGGTCACTCCTGAGGCCTCGTTGTCCTGGGAGCAGATCACAGGCCTGGGGGCAGAATGAGAGGAGGAAGCTAAGAGCATTTTAAACCTTAGGAAGTGGGCGGCCTAGCCCAGTGGGTGTTGTTTTACTGGCTTCTACTGGAACAGCGTGGCTGACGTGGCAGGGAGACCCAGTGGGGAGTCTAGGTGGGTGGGTGCAGCTGCACACATGATGGGGTGCCGTGTCTTTGCCCGTCTCTGGGAGCAATTTTGAAGACCTCGGTCCCACCTGACAAACTTATGGGGTCAGGAGAACACAGAGCAGCAGGGCCCATTCTCCAGTGGAGAAGGCTGAAGTGGGTAGAGATCTACCAAGGCCACCCAGAGACCCCAGGGGAGGCAGAGGGGCATCCTTGCCAATCTATTTTGGTCACCAGAGGCCAATCCCAGGAAAGGGTGCATGTGCATAGATGCATATATGTACACATGTGTGTGCAAGTACATGAGATGACACAGTTATGGAGCAACATGTGTTTGTGAACATACACACTCATGTGTGACATACTTGTGTACCTAGGCACACGTGTCCCTAGACCTGTGTGTGTACCTGAATGCATGCGTACACGAATGCATGCGTACACCTGAGGGTACATGCAGGTACTCATACCTACTGACGCATGTGTGCACACACATGTGCACACATGCACTCACACACATACACATCCAGGCGCATGCCGCTCCAGGCACTCAGCCAGACCCCTGGTCCCCCAGCCCCCGGCAGTGCAGGGTCCCCGTCGCCTCCCCTCACACCGCTGTCTTTGCCCTGCTGCCCCCAGGTGAGGTCTGCCACAAGTCATACACGCAGTTCTCGAACCTGTGCCGCCACAAGCGCATGCACGCGGACTGTCGCACGCAGATCAAGTGCAAGGACTGCGGGCAGATGTTCAGCACTACCTCGTCCCTCAACAAGCACCGGCGCTTCTGCGAGGGCAAGAACCATTACCCGCCGGGAGGCATCTTCGCGCCCGGCCTGCCCCTGACCCCCAGCCCCTTGATGGACAAGGCCAAGCCGCCGCCCGGTCTCAACCACGCCGGCCTGGGCTTTGGCGAGTACTTCCCCTCCAGGCCGCACCCCGGGAGCCTGCCCTTCTCCGCGGCACCCCCTAGCTTCCCCACGCTCACGCCCGGCTTCCCGGGCATCTTCCCTCCATCCCTGTACCCCCGGCCGCCTCTGCTACCTCCCACGCCGCTGCTCAAGAGCCCCCTGAACCATACGCAGGACGCTAAGCTCCCCAGCCCCCTGGGGAACCCGGCACTGCCCCTCGTCTCCGCCGTCGGCAACAGTAGCCAGGGTGCCGCAGCGGCCGCGGGGCCCGAGGAGAAGTTGGAGGGCCACCTGGAGGAGGCGTACGCCACCAAACTCAAGCCCCGGGGCAGCGACCTGTCAGATGGCAGCGACTTCGAGGACATCAACACCACAACCGGGACCGACCTGGACACCACCACGGGCACGGGCTCCGACCTAGACAGCGACGTGGACAGTGACCGCGACAAGACCAAGGACAAGGGCAAGGCGGCTGAGGGCAAGCCCGAGTTCGGGGGCAGTGCGGTGCCCCCAGGCGCCCCGAACAGTGTGGGCGAGGTTCCCGTCTTCTACTCCCAACACTTCTTCCCGCCGCCCCAGGAGCAGCTGCTGACAGCGTCGGGTGCGGCGGGAGACTCCATCAAGGCCATCGCGTCCATCGCTGAGAAGTACTTCGGGCCCGGCTTCATGGGCGTGCCGGAGAAGAAGCTGGGCGCGCTGCCCTACCACTCCGTGTTCCCCTTCCAGTTCCTGCCCCACCTCCCTCCCTCCCTGTATCCCTTCACGGACCGTGCCCTCACCCACAACCTGCTGGTCAAGGCCGAGCCAAAGTCGCCCCGGGACGTCCTCAAGGCCGGCGGCCCCAGTGCCGAGTCCCCCTTTGACCTCACCACCAAACCCAAAGAGGCCAAGCCCGTTCTGCCGGCGCCCAAGGTGCCCCCAGCCCCAGTGTCCGGTGAGGAGCAGCCACTGGACCTGAGCATTGGCAGCCGCGTGCGGGCCAGCCAGAACGGAGGGGCACGGGAGCCCCGCAAGAACCACGTGTACGGCGAGCGCAGGCTGGGGCCCAGCGAGGGGCTGCCCAAGGCATGCCCTGCCCAGCTGCCCCAGCAGCCGCCCCTGCACTATGCCAAGCCATCGCCCTTCTTCATGGACCCTATCTACAGGTATTCACACGCCCCGCCCTCACGTACACTCCCCGGGAACCACCTCCCCTGCTCCCCCAAGCTTTGTCCCTCTGTCTCTGCAGCTTCAGGAGGTGCTTCGGCTCTGGGCAGGGAGGGGTCTGTGCTGCTTTGAAGTCCAGGCCCAGCTCGGCCCTTTCCTAGGGTGGGCGCCTGGCAGGGTCTCCTGGGGACACTTGGCTCCCTTTCGCAGATGCCACTGGGAGACCCGATGCCCTCTCTTGAGCCCCGCCCCCAGCCTGCCTCAGACTCCACCCCAGAGGCTCACCTGCTGGTGTCTCCAGCCTCCCTCTCTGGACCCACTCTGCCTCCCAGGACAGTCCTGGCTGTTACTTCTGCCCTAGCGTCTCTGCTTCCCTGTGACTGCCCTGTGGCACCCCTCCCCAGAGGCACAGCTGGGGTTCCTGTTGGCCTAGGGGTGATCAGAGGAGGAGCCACTTGTCCCCAGAGAGAGGAGGAGGAGGCAGAAAGAGGAAAGCTCTGGAAGATTTGCAAAACATCAGTGTTCCATCCCTCTGATAGACTTCTGGAGAGGGGCCAATGGATTCCCCCTCCCCAGTTTTTGAGCAGGCTTTGATCAGGGGGTTTTTGACCCCCATTGCATGTGTCCCAGGGTGCTGGGCAGGCTGAGCCCTAAGGAGGGGGCTGTGCCCCTGGGTGGGCCTGGGAGGGGCCCAGAGGGGCAAGCAGGCGTGGTGGTTCAGCCACTATTACAGGCCCATGGCTCTGTGTGGGAGGGGCCCATGTGCATATAGGTGAGTGTGTCCACACGGGAATTCAGGAAACTGTGGCCATTTTGAGGGCTCGTGTGAGGCACAGGGGCCAGGCAGGGCCTGGGGATGGGCGTGCAGGTGATGTCACCTCTGCAAAGGTGCAGCGGGAGGAATGATGGCAGGGCTGCCAGCGACAGGGAGGAGGGAGGATGGACCAGCCTCCTGCTCTGCCCTCCGCACCACTCAAGTCCCCACCCTCCACACTCACCCAGGGCCCTGGCTGGCCTGTGTCTGCAGTTGGTTCCATTTTCTGCCAGGTCTTGGCATTGTCATCACAGGAAACCTGAAAAATGGTCCCCTGGGTGTTTCTTTAAGAACACACTATTCACAGATAGTTTGAGAAAGTGACCAGAGGCCTGTTACGACTGACGGTGGCTCACAGGCTCTCTGGGGTAAACATGCCCATCAAAGGCCCACAGAGCACCTGCCAGTTTCAATTGAATCTGTAGGACTCAGTGTGGGGGACAGGAGACAGCTGGAGTTCGAGGGAGGAGGCCCCCCCAGGGTAAGCAGTCCTCACGTAGAGGAAGGGGTGGGACTGGAGACCTAGGGAGCAAGGCTCCTGGTCAAGCCCCCCAAGTTGGAGCCAGCAGGCCTGCAAGAGGCTCTGGGTTAACTGTTTCCCTTCAGCCTCCTCGTCCACCCTTTCCCAGCTCCCCTGCCAGCCCCCAGCCCTCCTCTGCCCCTCCTCTCCCCACTGCAGGCATGTTTCGGGGCTTTGGGCCTTTTTATGGAAGTTGGCGGGGCAGCCAGTCAGGCCTAGAAGCAGGAATTGGCCACAGGGCCCCCTGACCCTCCCCTCCTGCCCAAACTTCTCTGAGACCTGGCTTGTGCCAGGCTCTTGCCCTCTGGATTTAGGGTACAGCTGCTGATGGAGGGGCTGCCCGGTCCCCAACTTCATACACAGACACCAGCAAAATGCCTGAGAGTGGGTTAGCCCAAAATGCCTGAGTGTGGGTTAGCCCAAAATGCCTGAGATGTGGGGTAACCTCTCCCCACCACCCCCTGAGCCCAGTCAAGATGAACACTCGTAGCGTCGAGAAGATTCCCTCCAAGTGAAGGTGTGGGTGACAGTCACTGCCTGTGTAAAGGCTGGCTGGGGGCTAGGGAACAGGGTCCTCCCAGCTCCTGGATGGTCCTGGGGTGACTCCAGCAAAACTCCCCAGTGTCCCCACAGGACCCCCAGGTGTGACCATGGACACATACCCATAACCTTCTTCCCCCAGGTTGGAGGAATCCCAACACTGCCAGGCTGATCCCCTCCCCAACCCTCCAGCCCTTCTCACCTCCACGTGCTGCTGGCTCTGTGACAGGGCCAGGGATACTGTGATGATGAAAGCCATGTACCTTGGCAGGGCGCATGTCAGTTGGCAGGGGCTTCTCGGAGCCAGCCTGGTGGGTTGCATGAGACACAGAGGGCGGGAGAAGGCAGAAGACGATCTTCAACACCCCCTCCCCTTCTATGAGACCCCTTCCTCTCAGCCCACACCACCCACCCCGGGGTCTTATTGAAAGACCGACTCAGCCCAGCTTTGATCGGGGCCTCTGCTAAGGCCCTGAGGTCCCCTAGGGACAGAGCTGAGCTTAAGAGGGGTGGGAGTGTGGCCCTGGACAGACGAGGCGGCAGTTCCCGCAGCTGTGTCTGCCTTCAGGGAGGCGGTAGGACTCCTCAAGTCACCTTGTGTAAATCTTGACTCCCATGGGGGACACTGAGGCAGGCATCGTTGGGAAATGGTGAGAGGAGGAGGTCAGGGGAGGAGGGACAGCCACCTCCTCCGCTTGCTGTGACTGGCAGTTGTACTGGCATTTAGGGAACATTCTGGAATTGTTGTCACCAGCAGCCGTCTGGAGGTTTTAGGTAGACACTGCCTGGCTGCTGTGGGGTGGCCCTGATACCTCCCCAGGACAGAAACCTGCTGGTCACTCACACAGCCCTGCCCATTTGGACCCTGGTCGCTCACACACCCACCCAGTCGGACAGAGCACTTGTGCCAAGGGCTTGGCAGGACAGGGAAGTGGGGTGTAGGTGGCAGCCCCTGTGTGCCCCACATTCCTCTGTTGGGGAGCCCAGGGACCCCAGTGAGGCCGAGCCCTCACTGGGCAAACGGGTCAGTGGGCAGAGGCTGCCGCACACGGGACCCTTAGGGAAAGTTCCTAGCTCCGGCATCAGGCGTTCATCACATGCATGGGTGCTGGCAGCTGGGTAGTTAGGGGGACACTGGGGAGACTTGAAGGGGTCCAGACCTGGGTGTGGTGTGGGGAGCGTGTGCTCGGACAGGCAAGTGCACAGCCGGGTCACAGACCGTCCTTACGGCATCAGGTGAGACGTGGTCACAGGGCCTGTGGAAGTTGGGCGCTGAGGTGAGGCCCCCCACCTGGTGACCGATGGGGCACAGGTGGGTGCCAGGAGGGGCAGGGACCACAGCCCCTCCCCACCCAGTGCTGGGCTGCTCAGTGGGGTCCGTAACCCTCTGTGTTGCTGTCCAGCAGGGTGGAGAAGCGGAAGGTGACCGACCCGGTGGGAGCCCTTAAGGAAAAGTACCTGAGGCCATCCCCGTTGCTCTTCCACCCCCAGGTAAGGCCAGCGGGAGCCTGAGGTCCGTCCAGGCCCAGCCACAAGCCCCAGGCAGGTCTCTGCTTCCCATCCCTGCACACCCACCCATCCCTGTGAGGTTGGGGACGATGAGACAGGGCCGGACAGGTGAGGCAGGAGGGTGGTCCTTGGTGGGGGCGCTCTAAGAAGCAGCCAGGGACACTGGCCCACGGGTGCCCCCCTCGACCCACGGCTGGGAGGGGTAGTGAACGTCCCCCCTGCAGCAGTGGGCTGCAGCTCTGATGGAACATATCCAAACATTTGGACCGTAGGGAGAATGAACAGGAGAGAGCCGGGGAGGTGTGGACGCCAGCAGCCTCTCTGGTACGAGGGACATGGGGGCACTTAAGAGGAAAGACCAGCAGAGGAGGGGCAGTGCAGGGGGCAGAGGCAGGGAGCAGAACAGCAGCAGAGGCAATGGCATTGAGCCCAGGGGATCCCAGGGCGTCGTGGGCAGAGGGACTGCCCTTCCCCGGGGATGCAGAGGGTGGTGAGGCCACCTATCAAGACTAGAATCAGGAGCCTGGGAAAAAGAACCCCCAGGTCTGGGCAGTGGCCACAGACTCCACCAAGCCTGCAGGTACTTCTGTGCCCCTGTTCTCACCTCTTGGAGCCCAGCCGCCTCCCCAGACCCACGGGCATCCCCTGCCCCAGCCGGAGGACTCAGGACTGAGTTGTGGGCCAGCCTGGACCCAGACGCCAGAGCTGGGCATTGTTCTCTCCCTCTGTGTTTCCCGCCTGGAACAAACCCATGGTTTGTGGAACCTGCACCCCGCCTGGGTTCACAGCTAAACTTACTGCCTCCCATTGTCTCATGGGGGCCTCGGAGTTTGGTTAAGAACTTCCCCTCGTTTCCTCGGGCCCTGCTGAAAAAAGCAGGCAAACCAGCCAGGCACATCCTGTGTTTGTGTTTGTGCGGTAGCTTGGCCGGGAATATCTGATCAGGCAAACTGGGCTGTGTGGGCCGGACCCTCCCAGGCCTGGGGCAGAGGGGCCTGGCAGGGGGCCGGCTGCCCATTGTCTGTGCTGCCCGCTCCCCCAACCGGCCACCCCTGCTGCCTGCCCCTGAGCCCAGAGTGGGGGGTGGGGGTGGGAGAGGTCTCTAGTAAGTCCCCTGATGAAATGGTCTGAGGTGAGACCATCCCTCGGACAGGGCAGCTTCCAGCCACTATGAAGTCTTGGGGCGGGGGAGGGAGTCACAATGCACAAAGACCCCAACAAGCTCTGGTCAGCTGCCTCTCATTCTGAGGCCTGACATGCAGGTGTGCAGCCCCTAGGGGTGCAGGGAGAGGCAGTCCTGCCAGGACACTGCTCCGCACCACCTCTGGGGTCCTGGAGAGTTTGGGGCACTGGAGAGTCCCAGAACCTCCCAAGGCTGCAGCTAAAATTGAGCCCCCCGGGCAGCTGGGCAGAGCAGTCTGTCATCTAGGATCCCATCAGATCCTATCATCTAGGCCATGGATGGGCCAGTGAGAGGCTGGACAGCATCTGAGGGGCCAGGCAGTGTCCATTTGTCCATCAGTGGAGACAGGAGGGCCATCCACAGCTGCAAGCAGCATGCATCTGACGGGGGAGCATGCCCATCCCACAGGGATGGTGAGACCCAAGGCCTGCAACTATGCAGAGTTGGCCAGGGTCTAGGTGGCAACCCAGGGTCAAGGGAGGCCTCAGCCATAGGATGGACCCCATGTTCTATTTGTGACTCCCTCCCCCTTTCTGGTGTCTTACCGTAACCATTCAGTTGTTCCCCAGCCTAAACCCTGACGGACTCCAGACACAATGAAAACTCTTCCCTTCTCAGTTTCATCCCAGCCTCCCACAGGGCCTGGCTTGCAGCAGGCAGTCTCAGGCAGAGAGGAGAAGTGCTGCTAAGGCCTGTGCAGCCCCCTCCCTGCTTCTGTCCCCCAGCCCCAAGAGAGGCACAGGATTCTAGTCAGAACCCTGCCCACCACGTGGAAATGAGCAACGCCAGGAGAAAGCAGCTCCCTTCTCCTCCCCAGGCAAGCCCTTGGCATCTCCAAGGAGCAGACAGGCAGCCCCTCCAGTCCATGTCACCACATCCTGTGCCACGTCAGTTGGCTTTGGCATTCCATGGGGCAGTCTATTCTTACACTACTGAATTTCTTTTTAGCACTTTGCCTGCAGTTATGGCCTGCTGCCACTAGGTGGTGGTGGTGTTTCAGGTTTATGAATCATCCTTTACTCTGAGATTCAGATAGCTATCTTAATTTTGGGGGTTTCTCTGGTAGCTTGGCTTCCCTGATGGCTCAGATGGTAAAGCGTCTGACTACAATGCAGGAGACCTGGGTTCAATCCCTGGGTCGGGAAGACCCCCTGGAGAAGGAAATAGCAGCCCACTCCAGTACTCTTGCCTGGAAAATCCCATGGACAGAGGAGCCTGGTAGGCTACAATCCATGGGGTCGCAAAGAATCGGACATGACCGAGCAACTCGGACATGACCAAGTGACTTCACTTCACTTCACTAGTAGCTCAGTAAAGAATCTGGTTGTAATGTGGGCTATCTGGGTTCGATCCCGGGTTGGGAAGATTCCCTGGAGAAGGAAATGACAACCCACTCCAGCAGTCTTCCCTGGAAAATCCCATGGACAGAGGAGCCTAGCAGGCTGCAGTCCATGAGGTTGCAGAGTTAGACAAGACTGAATGAGCAACACTAAATTTTTTGACCACTCAAAAAAAAAAATAAAAAAGGGTATAATTCTGTCTTCAGCCCAAATTAGCCTTTAGGAGTACTAGCCAGGGATGAAGCCAGCAGCGCTTGCTGGCTGGTTTCAAAGTAAGGCACTCTGTGACCATAACTGTCAATGACCTGCTTCGCCAGAGGGCTGGCAGGTGATGGTCAGCTGCAGCTCCCCCAGCCTGGACCCTGGACTGTGACGGGGTTCCAAGCAAGGACCAGAGCAGGGCTGGCTGCAGAAAGTGAAAGAATCCAGCCCAGTGGCCAAGAAGAAGGAGGCGACTGGTTCCAATGATAGCCTGCTTGTCCATGACCCATGCTCAGTCATCCAGGATTCCCAGGTGTGAGGGTGGGTCCAGGTGCGTCAAGACGGGGGTGCAAGGGAGCCCCATGGCCTGTCTCTCCTGCCAACAGATGTCAGCCATTGAGACCATGACGGAGAAGCTGGAGAGCTTCGCGGCCATGAAGGTGGACTCCGGCAGCTCCCTACAGCCCCTCCCACACCACCCCTTCAACTTCCGGTCCCCGCCCCCGACGCTCTCAGACCCCATCCTCAGGAAGGGGAAGGAGCGGTACACATGCAGGTGAGATGCGGTGAGCCCCTGGGGCAGCCCCAGGGAGGTGGCCACAGGTGCCACATGGGCCCATGAAGCTGCACTTCCAGGAAAAAAGCTCAGTGTCAACCAGAGTCTGGCATGGTAGCCCACCGGCTACCCACCGGCCATTGTCCCCTTGAGGTCATTCCCTGAAAATATCCACAGGTCCCCCCACCAAGCTGTGCTCCAGTGAACACGAGAAAATGCAGCCTTGGCCAGCAGGTTGGAATTTCCAAGCCGGAAGCTAAGGCTGCTGGTCTGTGTTTAACCCCAGCTTTGGGGATGGTGGGAAGCCCAGCGCTAGGGAGAGACATCTCATCCCTGGCTGCACAAGCCTGTGCAGGCCGGGCTAGGGACCGAGAAACTGCCTGGGGCAGGGTCACGGCCCTAAGCAGGCTGGTGTTGGCCAGCTGCCCAGTGGTGTGTGTTCAGCCTCTCTGTGACACTCAGCTGGGCCCCGAGGCCAAGGAGAGACTGAAATCCAGGGTGTGCAGTGGGTCACCTGCCCCCAGGTGTGGGAGAAACAGCACCAGAAAATACCTGGGTGCCCGCGTCTATGGCAAAGCGCCTGCCTGATGGATCCCTCCCCCAACACCGCCCCCCAGGTACTGTGGCAAGATCTTCCCCCGGTCAGCAAACCTCACGAGACACCTGAGGACGCACACCGGGGAGCAGCCATACAGGTAGGAGCCCGCCCAGTTGGGGTCGGGGAGGCAGACTCATGGTGACCTCCCCTTCCCCTGCCATGGGATGGGTAGCGGGTGGGAGCAATGCTTGACCTTGCTCCAGGTCACTCACTGGGTCACTACATCCTGGCCACTCAGCCCTCATGCACCTGGGGATATTGTAAAGGTCAAGCTTCGGGAAAGTTCCTGCCCACTGACTTTGGAGGGTGTTTGGGAGCAGCCCTCTCTCCTACCACTGGGGTGTCAACTGGAGAGCGAAGCCAGGCCCAGGGGTGGTCTGTATGGAGGGGGAGCCTCAGTGTCACCACCACCCAGCCCGCCTCCACTCACCTCTCCACGACCACTGGCCGTTGCTGACCTCAGCCTGGGCACGGGACCAGGGTGAGCCCCTAAGGCAGGGTGGGCTGGTCTCAGAGAAGGAGCCCCATGCAAACTTGGATCCTACCCAAGCTGGGGGCGTCCTGAGGATTCACCTAGGTGCCCCGACCACCCTGGACGGGAGCCCTGTCTGCCCTCACCTTGCTCCTCTATGCCTCGTCCCCTCCCTGCAGAATGTGGCCGCAAGCATGTGGGGGCTGTGAGAGCCTCTACATTTCATGTTCACAACCGTTTCAAAGCCTTGGAGCCCCGAGCTCAGAGATGCCCCTGACTTGCCAGGGTCCAAGTTCACGGTCATGCTTGCCGACCATTCTGGCCTTTTCCCTTGGTGCCTAGGGCATTTGTCGGGCAAGAAAAGAGCTGAGGATAACATCCTGGCTTTCGGGGCCCCAGGAGTCCCAGGGGATGGAGACCTTGAGACAAATTGGGGAATGCTGGTCCCAATGTCAGGACGATATCCTGGGCTGTCTGGTGGACAGCGGCCTTTGGGAGCAAGGGGTCTGACATTGTTTTAAGTGGGCAGCATCAGGTTTCTGTCCTCTGGGCACACAGCTGGGAGTGACCCATGGATCCAGGAAAGTGAGGGTGTATCCCCATCTCTGGGCAGGGCAGCCCCAGGGGCTCCTGCAGGCGTCACAGCCCCCAGGCCATGTCCCAGCCGGGTAAACGTCAGCTCACGTCACTCACCAGTCATCTGCTCAGTGCCCTCAGCTGGCCCCCAGCACACAGCCCCCAAGCCCGTTCCCCTCCAAAAGTGACTTACAGCTTAACAAAGGCGGGCTTGGCCTGCTTCTGTCCCGGACAACGAGCCGGGTGTGTTTCTGTAAGGAGAACCAACTTCTGGACAGGGTTGCATATAAGAGTCCCTAGGGGTTCAGGTCCATGTTTATAGAAGGATTTAATTATCATTGATTTCTTTTGCTCTTTCAATCTGTGAGTTTCGATGCGAGTAACAATAATTGCTTTGAAAGTTGGCATTGCAAATCCTGACCGTATCTAGCTCAAGGCAGCCCCACAATGAGGAGTTCGGGGTGTGGGCCTGTCTTGTGACGTCACTGGGGCATCTGGCCTCACTTTGGGAATTGGAGGGGCTTCAGTTGGAGGAAGGAAAATGCAAGTCCATCCACAGAAGGCCAGTGCTGGCACAGGCCAGGTCACCCCAGTGATGCCAATGAAAACCATTGCCGCCTGTCTGTACCCCACATGTGTGCACTGCGTGTGTGCCCACAGAGGCCCGGCTGGTGGGTGGGTGCCCCCACAAGCAAGAGAAAGATAGACCCCTTAGTGTGACAAACCTCTGTCTGGCTGGGCCGGTGTCCTAGTTTAGACATCTTTGAGTGGGGCTGGGAAATGAGGGGCAGTTGATGATGTTTTTTCAAGCTCCAGCACATAGGGCTCGTTGAGATGTGGGAAGGAGGGGGGCTGCTTCCTCTGTCCTGGCAGCCTGTCCAGGGGTCCCTCCAGCTGCTGCCCAGAGGTGGGTGGGGGCTCTTGAGTCCCACTCTAGATGCCCATGGGCTGGCCGTGGGCTCCTGGTGGGACCTGGGACTCCAGCTCTAAGGATGCTCACCTCCCCCCATCTGCAGATCGTTTCCGCCATGGCTCCCCGTCCTGCTAACTGTGTTGAGTCCATGCACCCAGCAAGGTCCTGTTACCAGGGTGGCACATATGTGTCTGTTCTTTGTTCATTTTATTGTTAAGCCTGGGTTACAAAGGGCTTCCTTGGTAGCTCAGCTGGTAAAGAATCCGCCTGCAATGCAGGAGACCCCGGTTCAATTGCTGGGTCGGGAAGATCTGCTGGAGGAGGGATAGGCTACCCTCTCCAGTATTCTTGGGCTTCCCTGGTGACTCAGATGGTAATGAATCCACCTGCAATGTGGGAGACCTGGGTTCCATCCCTGGGTTGGGAAGATCCCCTGGAGTGGGGCATGGCAACCCACTCCAGTATTCTTGCCTCAGAATCCCCATGAACAGAGGAGCCTGGCAGGCCACAGTCCATTGGGTTGCAAATAATCGGACAGGACTGAGCAAATAAGCACTTACCTAAAGCCTTTCTCTCTCTGGTGGCTGGTGTGGTTCCACTAGGTCCCAGAGTGGACACAGTCACCTCCCAGGGGCCATTTCACTCTCCCCACTCAGCGCTGTGTCTTCAACACCGCTGGCTTCCCCAGGGCGGGAGCAGATGCGGTCACAGCAAGGTCCCCTGGCTGCCCACTGCCTCGGCTGGCCGGTCTCTCCTCGCCCATTCCTGTTGGAGTGCGATGGTGTGCTATTTTATATGGCACAGCCATAAATTTCACTAGCCACTTGTCAGCTTATTTACAACGCAAATTCCAGCTGCTCCGAGAGCCCTGCTCCCTTGCAGCCCTGGGCTCACCAGTCCCCTAAATTTCAGATGCACTTCTCTGGGCCATTTATTTAGATTAGAACCAGGAGAGGGCCAGATTCAGAACCCTGTGACCAAATTGAACGCGTGGCTGCTCTCCCGGCCCCTCCTGCCAGCCGAGGTTGGGGAGTGACGGTGCTCAGGCCGGTGACCGAGCTCCTCATCCAGTCCTGTTTCTCACTCAGCAGTCCCACTGCTCCGAGATGCTGCACCGCCACTGCTGGGGCTCACAGGGGGTCCCTGCTTTTCCAAAGACACAGGAAAGGAAAGCTGAGTGTGCAGATATCCGTGTAGACCAAGGCAGGCACCCCATGCAGCCTGTGGGAAGGCTGTTGGATGGGCTGGGGCCAGCTTGGCCTTGTACTTGCCCTACAGGCGAGCCTGGCAGCACTGGGGGCTGAGGATTTCTGTGGGTTTGAGGGTGTGTTGGGGGCAGAGTTGAGGAGCGAGATGGTGCAGGCAGAGATATAAAAGTCCTCCTTCCTGGACTATTGAGAGGGGGGTCGCTGGGTCAGAGCACATGTGAACATCTCTGCTCAGTCCAGCAGGGAGAGGGTTTTAAGCCCCGGTCCCATTGCTCCGTCACCCCGGCTGAGAAAGACAAGACAGCCACCTTCCTGGTGCCGGCAACTGGGACGTAGGTCCAAGTCGAGGCTGCTGAACGTTACGTGGCTGTGGGAGGTCTGAGGCCCCACATCCTAGGGGCTCCCAGGGGCCCGGTGGCAGCTCAACTGGCCCAGCAGGCCAGCCCCAGGGCCACAGGGGTGGCTGGAAAGAGCTTGGGGGGCTAGTGCGTGGATCAGGGGCAGCTCTTAGCCCATCTGCTGTGGAGGCAGCCAGCATGAGTCTGGCCTCAGGCAGCGTCTGGAAGCCTCGGGAACTGAGTAAATGAAGTCCCAGAATCACATCAGGGGAGCAGTCTGGGCTCCTCCAAGCGGGCCCGTCCCACAAGTGTTATCCCCTGGGTGAAAGTGTTAGTCACTCAGTGGTGTCCGACTCTTTGTGATCCTGTGGACTATAGCCCACCAAGCTCCTCTGTCCATGGGAATTCTCCAGGCAAGAATATTGGAGTGGGTTACCATTTCCTCCTCCAGGGGATCTCCCCAACCCAGGGATCAAACCTAGGTCTCCTGCATTGCAGGCAGGTTCTTTACAGTCTGAGCCACCACTGAAGCCCTTACAGGTAGGGGGAAGCCACCCACAGGTAGGGATGGGAATTTGGGGGCTCTCACCCTCCCACTACAGAGAGCTGCCACCAGCTTTGAGCAGAAAAAGCTCAGCCCCAGGCCCCAGCGGCCAGCCGAGGGGTGTCAAGCTTCCTGTCTCAGGGACCCAGGGACACTGGGTTTGCCCAGACTCCCTGGGCAGGGCCAGCTTCTGAATGTCAAGTGTCAGGCCAGCGCCTCCTAAGTGGGCGGGCGGTACTGGGGTGAGAGGCCAGGGCCCCGGAGTGTCCTCAAACATGTCCCCGTCCACATGACTGAGTGCTCGTGACCACTGCACTGTGCTGGAGCTCGGCCACCAGCCCCCGCAGGAATGCCAGGCTGTGTCCTCAGGATGGGTCCCCGCACCTCCCAGCCACACCCTCTGAGCGGACTTAGTCTCCCAAGCCCTGCCCCACCACACTGGCCGCATAGAAGGGCCTGCCCGGTCCGAGCTCTGCCATGCTCACCTCTCTGCTTGTCATTCCACGGGAGCCTGTTCCCAAAACAGGGAAATAGCTGAGCTCAGGGATGGATATCTCAGTGCTCCTGTGCCTCTGAGCCTCGGATGGGCATCCCTGGAGAAGTTCTGAGACCAGGAGCACACAAGTGTACCCACCAACACATATGCACACCTACCACACATTCACCTGTAAGCATGCACATATAGCCCCACATGTGTGCATGAGCAAACTGACACAGAAGTGTGACTGGAAACTCAGCTGGAGTCCCCCTGCCGTGGCCCCGCTGTACATGCTGGATGGGTGGGAGTGCCCGGCCAGTGGTGATGGCCTGGAGCCCCGCGACGGGAAGAAGCGGCCCTCTCTGCAGAGTTGTGCCTTGGGTCCTCAGTCCCCCGTGCCCCACCCTCTCTCTGGTTCTTGCTTCTTGGTACTGGTATCGCCCAGGCCCTCACTGTTGGTCCCCTGTGGTAACCTGGGGGACACCCTCCCTCCCTCCTCTGCCCTGGGAGAGGCCCCACACCCACAGGGACCCTACACACACCAGACATCTCAGGTTGCTCCTTGTGGCAACTTCGTGCTTTGCTCTGATAAACTCTGTGTCATGATACTCCGACAACCGAAGCGTCTGAGGAAAGAGTGCCTTTTTTCATTCCCAGGCGTGCCATGCAGCCTGGCAGCAGATGCCCCTGGGAGGGCACTAAGATAAACCAAATGCACAGTGCTGGGGACACCTCCACCAAAGGGGTCCGTGGGCAAGAGGCCACTAAGATAAACCAAATGCACAGTGCTGGGAGCACCTCCACCAAAGGGGTCCATGGGCAAGAGGCCATCTGACGGAGCGAGGCTGGGAGCCCCCATCAACCTGGGGCAGAGGAGGGTCGGTGTGGCCCTGCAGCCTGCTAGTGGATTGGCAAGCTGAGTCCCCAAGGGCGATGGGTCTGCTTGAGGACCTATTAAGAGGAGTTGGGACCAGGCCAGAGTAGGGGTCTGTCTGACAGGGAGGAAAGCTGCAGGCAGCGGGTCTGGGCTCCTTTCCGGAAAAAAAAATCTGCTGGGAGCATCTTTCCTGGTGCTCGGCCGCCCCCTTGAGGCTGCCGGGAGCACGCCACCCTCTGCTGTGGACCCTGCGCTGGGCGGGCAGGACAGCAGAGAGGGGAGAGATGCCAGGAGACACCAGGGAGTCCCGGTGCTGCCCACCCCAGGGCACAAGCTCCAGTGGGTCCCGTCCGCCAGCTCGGGGCACAGTCCCACAGCATCCGCCGCCCAGAGTCAGGGATGCAGGGGACACCTGCTTCCAGGAACACTTGGCAGGGACCACCTCCCAGCTCTCCGCCGTGGTCCAGGGGCCTCAGGGAGGCCGTGTGGGCAGGGGCTCCGCTGAGGCGCCGTGTCTTCCAGGTGTAAGTACTGCGACCGCTCCTTCAGCATCTCCTCCAACCTCCAGCGGCACGTGCGGAACATCCACAACAAGGAGAAGCCCTTCAAGTGCCACCTGTGCAACCGCTGCTTCGGGCAGCAGACCAACCTGGACAGGCACCTGAAGAAACACGAGCACGAGCACGCGCCAGGTGCGGGCGCGAGGGGCGGCCGTGGAGGAGGGCTGCGGGGCCTGGGGGGCCTGGGGGACGGGGTGACGGGCCACAGGTGAGGGGTGCTGGGGGCAGGGAGAGGGGCCTGGAGGACGGGGGTGACGGGCCACGGGTGAGGGATGCTGGGAGCAGGGAGGGGGGCCTGGGGTATGGGGGTGACAGGCCACAGGTGAGGGGTGTGGGGCCTGGGGGACGGGGGTGACGGGCCACGGGTGAGGGGTGCTGGGAGCAGGGAGGGGGGCCTGGGGTACAGGGGTGACGGGCCATGGGTGAGGGGTGCGGGGCCTGGGGGACGGGGGTGACGGGCCATGGGTGAAGGGTGTGGGGCTTGGGGGGCCTGGAGGACGGGGGTGATGGGTCGGGGGGGTGCTGGGAGCAGGGAGGGGGGCCTGGGGTACGGGGGTGATGGGCCATGGGTGAGGAATGCGGGGCCTGGGGTACGGGGGTGATGGGCCACAGGTGAGGGGTGCTGGGAGCAAGGAGGGGGGCCTGGAGGACGGGGGTGACGGGCCACGGGTGAGGGCTGCGGGGCTTGGGGGGCCTGGAGGACGGGGGTGATGGGTCGGGGGGGTGCTGGGAGCAGGGAGAGGGGGACCTGGAAGGATGCGGGTGACAGGTCGCAGAGGTGGGGTGCTGAAGATGGGTCAGGGGGGCCTGGAGGATGGGGGTGATGGGTGGGGGCGGGGAGCAGGGTGGGAAGAGGAGGGCAGAGGAGGGGGCACACAGGCTAGTCCTAGGGGAAAGTTTGCAGAAACCCCTCAAGCCATCTTCACTCAGGGGAACCTTGTACCCTCAGGTTTCCCCAACGGGGTGTTCCCTAAGAGTGCCCTGCGTGTGCACCCCTCCAGCCACCTGTCCCCTCCTGCTGTGCCACAGAGGGTGGGGTGCAGCCAAGGGGTGCCCTCCTCTGATGCTCCCCCCTCCCCGCAGTGAGCCAGCATGCGGGGGTCCTCACCAACCACCTGGGGACCAGCGCCTCCTCCCCCACCTCCGAGTCGGACAACCACGCACTTTTAGATGAGAAGGAAGACTCCTATTTCTCTGAAATCAGAAACTTTATTGCCAACAGTGAGATGAACCAAGCATCAACACGAACGGACAAACGGTAAGAAACACGTCCCAGGGTCCCAGGCAGGTCTGGACTCTGTGTGGTTCCCTGTATGGTCATGCTCACAGCAGGCCCCCACCATAGCACCAGAGACCCCAGGCCCACAGCAGAAGGCGAAGCCTGCAGGCTCTGCAGCTGGCTCCCTTCCCACCCACCACCCCCCCTGCCTCGGCTCTCTGCATCTGCAGAGAACAAGCACCCCGGACAGAGGGCGGGTGTCACACGCTTGGTGCCACCAGCACATGGGCCTCAATGCACGGTTTGGCCTCAGTGTTAACACGTGCAGCGAGACGTGAACCAGCTGAGGGCTCCTTTCGTGAGATCCACCATGCCTCTGAACTCCAGGACAGACTCATTCAATTTGACACACGAACGGTTTCTAGCAAGAGTGCTGGTCCTTTAAACACACACACAGGCAGGAAAATGGAAGAATTGGGATCCTAAGATGTAGAGGCTATAACACATTCCCTTGATCCAAGCCTCAGCGGCTGAGAGACTCAGAGACACTGGACTCCTGGTGCTTAGGGACGTGCTCCCCTGCTTCTGCAGAGGAAATGAGGCCCCGAGGACTGGGCGCCTGGCTCCGACCCTCCTGTCCATGGGTGGGCTGCCAGCCCAGGGCCCAGTGCCCTCCCACCCAGGACACCCGGCTTCCCAGGGGCCTGTCTGCTCCCCGCAGGCAGGCTGCATCTCCTTCACCCCTGGGACTCCTGAGGCAGAGCAGGAGCACTGAGCAGACCTTCAGAATCCACAAGCGGGCACATGGGCTTGGCGCTCGGGCTGTTTCTGGTTCTTCTGAGTTTTAAATCCATGCCCAGGAAGGTGATCCCACCTGGTGCCTGGGTGGGCTCAGAGGAGGGGACATGGGAGAGGCTGGCCGTGGGCTGCATGTACCAGAGCCCCACCCTGCCAGGCACCAAAGACCTTGATATCAGGGGGCGGCCAACCAAGTGCCTCGGTCCATCCCTGGCTCTGGTCACGTGTGATGGTCTAGTGGGAGCCCAGCCCTGCCATCTGCGCCCAGCGTGGCGAGCTTCATTCTGGCAGCACTCTGGGCTCCCTCTGAGAGCCATCCATGGTTCAAGCTCTGAGGTCTCCACCTTCAGAGTAAGTCATGAACCTAAGCATCCAGGAGCCAGGCCGTGAGGCTGATAAAGCCTCCCCTGAGCTGTGGACCCCTGTGCCCAGGGCAGAGCCAGACGGGGAGCTGACAAGGACATGCCAGGGGCGTCCTCCCTGGGGTGGACAGCCCCCCAACGCTGTCCCTGAGGGGCAGGCCCAGCTCTCAGCCATACAGAGGACACCCCAGGGGAGCCACCAGGGAAGACGGGGTGTCCTCAGAAGGAAGAGGGGCTGGCACCACCCTGACCGCACAGAGCAGCATTTCAGCCAGGGCCCCAGAGGTGGGGGCAGTGAGTGAGACTCAGACACCGGCCCCACACCCCTCAGAAAGCCCAGGGCAGAGCCAGCCCACAGACCAGGCCCTCAGATGGCCTCTCCCCACTGGAGGTGCCCCCACATCATTGTCAGAAGTGGGACCATGTTGATGGTTGATGTTTGTCAGCTAATGTGCAGAAAGTTCTAGGATGCTGGCAGTTCTATTGGGGCCCAGTGTTAACACCATCCAGAACCAGTAGTCTTCTCTTGACAGTCCATTATAACTCAGGGCCTGCCAGGCTTCCTGATCCCAGAAACCCCTGGGCCAAACTCTGTTCCCTCCCCAAATTCCTTTGTTGACATCCTAACCTCTAGCCCCTCAGAGTGACCTTATTGGAAATAAGATCTTCTCGGGTGTAATTAGTTACGATACTCTGAAGTCAGGTGGCCCATATCCGATAGGATTGGTGTCCTTTGAAAAGGGAGAGATTTAGGATTTCTCTAGTGGTCCAGTGGCTGGGAATCCACCTGCCAATGCAAGGGACGTGGGTTTGATTCCTGGTCTGGGAAGATCCCAAAGGCCTCAAGGCAACCAAGCCACAACTCCTGAAGCCTGCACACCCTAGTGCCTGGGCTCCACTGAGGAGCCTCCACATTGAGAAGCCCCCACAATGCAAAGCCCGTGCTCTGCAACTAGAGAGTAACCCCAGCTTACAGCAACTAGAGAAAGCCCATGCAGCAGTGAAGACCCAGCATAGCCAAAAATAAATAAATAGACTTTTTTAAAAAAAAGAAAATGGGGACATTTGGACATGGATGCATGGGAGACACCACGTGAAGGTGAAGCAGAGCGGGTGATGCGTCCACAAGCGGAGGAGCCCCAGGGATCACCAGCAAAGCACTAGAGTGCAGGGAAGGGGCTGAGAGGAGGCACTGGCCCTGAGACACCTGCATCTGGGGCATCTATAAGAGGCTGAGCCTGACTTACCTATGTGTGCTTGGGAATCTCTGGCAGAGGCATGGGTCAACAGTGGCCTGCTGCAGAGTCAGGGGCACTGACTACAACAGTCCGGGGAGCCCTGGCATGCTGGCATAGGTCCTTTTGAAGGAGGTTGCCATAGCCACTATTACCCCTACCATAGTTTGGCCTCGGGCCAAACTACAAGGAGGGAACACAGCCCCATCCATCAGCAGAAAATTGGATTAAAGACTTACTGAGCATGGCCTTGCCCACCAGAACAAGACCCAGTTTTCCCCACAGCTAGTCCCTCCCATCAGGAAGCTTCTACAAGCCTCTTATCCTCATCCATCAGAGGGCAGACAGAATGAAAACCACAGTCACAGAAAACTAACCAAATTGATCACATGGACCACAGCTTTGCCTAACTCAATGAAACTATGAGCCATGCTGTTTAGGGCCACCCAAGACAGACGGGTCATGGTGGAGAGTTCTGACAAAACATGGTCACTGGAGAAGGGAATGGCAAACCACTTCAGTATTATTGCCTTAGAATCCCATGAACAGCATGAAAAGGCAAAAAGATATGACACTGAAAGATGAACTCCCCAGGTCGGTAGGTGCCCAATATGCTACTGGAGAAGAATTAAGAAATAATTTCAGAAAGAATGAAGAGACAGAGCCAAAGCAAAAATAATGCCCAGTTGTGGACGTGACTGGTGATGGAAATAAAGTCGGACACAGTAAAGAACAATATTGCATAGGAACCTGGAATGTTAGGTCCATAAATCAAGGTAAATTGGAGTGGTCAAGCAGATGGCAAGAGGGAACACCAACATTTTAGGAATCAGTGAATTAAAATGAACCGAAATGGGTGAATTTAATTCAGATGACCACTATATCTACTACTATGGGCAAGAAGCCCTTAGAAGAAATGAAGTAGCCCTCATAGTCAAAAAAAGAGTCCAGAATGCAGTGCTTGGATGCAATCTCAAAAACGACAGAATGATCTCTGTTCATTTCCAGGGCAAACCATTCAATATCATAGTAATCCAAGGCTGTGCCCCAATCACTAATGCTGAAGAAGCTGGAGTTGAATAGTTCTATGATGACCTACAAGACCTTCTAGAACTAACACCAAGAAAAATATGTCCTTCATCATAGGGGTCTGGAATGCAAAAGTAGGAAGTCAAGAGATACCTGGAATAACAGGCAAGCTTGGCCTTGGAGTACAAAATGAAGCAGGGCAAAGGCTAACAGTTTTGCCAAGAGAACGTACTGGTCATAGCAAACACCCTTTTCCGACACATGACATCACCAGATGGTCAAACCAAAATCAGATTGATTATATTCTTTGTGACCAAAGATGGAGAAGCTCTATACAGTCAGCAAAAACAAGATCAGGAGCTGACTATGCTTCAGATCATGAACTCCTTATTGTCATATTCAGACTTAAATTGAAGTACATAGGGAAAATGACTAGGGTCATTCAAGTATGACCTAAATCAAATCTCTTATGATTATACAGTGGAAGTGACAAATAGATTCAAGGGATTAGATCTGATAGAGTGCCTGAAGAACTATGGATAGAGGTTTGTGACATTGTACAGGAGGCAGTAATCAAAACCATCCCCACGAAAAATAAATGCAAAAAGCCAAAATGGTTGTCTGAGGCCTTACAAATAACTGAGAAAAGAAGAGAAGCTAAAGGCAAAAGAGAAAAGGAAAGATATATCCATCTGAATGCAGAGTTTCAGAATAGCAAGGAGAGATAAAAAAGTGTTTTTAAGTGAATAATGCAAAGAAATAGAGGGAAACAATAGAATGGGAAAGGCTAGAGATCTCTTCAAGAAAATTGGAGATACCAAGGTAACATTTCATGCAAAGATGGGAACAATAAAGGACAGAAACAGTATGGACCTAACAGAAGCAGAAGATAGTAAGAAGAGGTGGCAAGAATACACAGAAGAACAATACAAAAAAAATCTTAGTGACCCAGATAACCAGGATGGTTTGATCATTCACCTAGAGCCAGACATCCTGGAATGTGAAATCAAGTGAGCCTTAGGAAGCATTGCTACAAACAAAGCTAGTGGAGGTGATGAAATTCCAGCTTAGCTATTTCAAGTCCTAAAAGATGATGCTGTTAAAGTGATGCACTCAATATGCCAGCAGATTGGAAAACTCAGTAGTGGCCACAGAACTGTAAAAGGTCAGTTTTCACCCCAATCTCAAAGAAGGGCAATGCCAAAGAATGTTCAAACTACCGCACAATTGCACTCATCTCACATGCTAGCAAAGTAATGTTCAAAATCCTTCAAGTTAGGCTTCAACAGTACGTGAACCAAGAACTTCCAGATGTACAAGCTAGATTTAGAAAAGGTAGAGGAACCAGAGATCAAATTGCCAACATCTGTTGGATCATAGAAAAAGCTAGAGAATTCTAGGAAAACATATACTTCTGCTTCATTGGCTATGCTGAAGCCTTTGACTGTGTGGATCACAGCAAACTGTGGAAAATTCTTCAGGAGTTGAAAATACCAGACCACCTTACCTGCCTCCTGAGAAATCTATATGCATGTTAAGAAGCAACAGTTAGAACTGGACATGGAACAATGAACTGGTTCCAAATTGGGAAGGAAGTATGTCAAGACTATATATTGTCACCCTGCTTATTTAACTTATATGCAGAGTACATCATGAGAAATGCCAGGCTGGATGAAACACAAGCTGGGATTAAGATTGCCGGGAAAAATATCAATAACTTCAGATATGCAGATGAACTACCCTTATGGCAGAGAGAAAAGAGGAATTAAAGAGCCTCTTGATTAAGGTGAAAGAGGAGAGTGAAAAAGCTGGCTTAAAACTCAACATTCAAAAAAATGAAGATCATGGCATCTGGTCCCATCACTTAATGGCAAACAGGTGGGGAAACAATGGAAACAGTGACAGACTTCAGTTTCTTGTGCTCCAAAATCACTGTGGATGGTGACTGCAGCCATGAAATTAAAAGATGCTTAATCCTTGGAAGAAAAGCAATGACAAACCTAAACAGTGTACTCAAAATCAGAGACATCTCTTTGCTGACAAAGGTCTGTCTAGTCAAAACCATGGTTTTTCCAGTAGTCATGTACAGATCTGAGAGTTGGACCATAAAACAGGTGAGCACTGAAGAACTGTGCTCACCTGATGAAGAACTGATGCTTTTGAGCTGTGATGTTGGAGAAGACTCTTGAGACTGTTGGATAGTAAGGAGATCAAAGCAGTCAATCCTAAAGAAAATCAACCATGAATATTCATTGGAAGGACTGTTGCTGAAGCTGAAGCTCCAATACTTTGGCCTCCTGATGCAAAGAGCTGACCCATTGAAAAAGACCCTGATGCTGGGAAAGATTGGAGGCAGGAGAAGGGGACGACAGAGGACAAGATGTTTGGATGGCATTACTGATTCAAAGGACATGAGTTTGAGCAAACTCCGGAAGATGGTGAAAGACAGGGAAGCCTGATGTGCTGCAGTCCACAGGGTCGCAAAGAATCTAACACAACTGAGCAACTGAACAACAACAATTAGACTGGAGTGGAGAGGGACGATCCCTGCTGTTTGAGCCACAGCCATGTGCTGTGTTAGGCTGGCCCCGGGGACACTCTGCACCCAGGCAGCTGTTTGGAGGCCTGGCCACTCGTCCTGGTTTCCTCTCTGTCTGAGGCTGTCTCCAGCCAGACTCCCCACTCTGTCCCCGCTATATCCATCCCCCAACCTCAACGAGCGCTAGTGTTTGACGCAGGCCTCCCACGAATGAGTAGATTTCTGTGCAGGGCGAGGCAGGGTGCAAGGGCAAACTGCTCATTTGTGGTCGCTGCTCCCACAGAGGGGGCTTATATATAAACGCACAGGACTCAGGTTCGATTAAATGACACACAGGGCTTTGCACTGACCCAAGCTCCCCACCCTTGCTGTCCATCAGCACTCAGGGTGGGGGCTACTCTCACATTCCCCGGGAGGGCGTGGGCTCTGAGATGACAAACCCCGCCCAAGGGGACCTGCCAAGACCCAGGGAGGGAGGCAGGACCTGGCTCTGGGGTCCTCACCGCTGGTGGACAGACATGAGCCTGATGCCCAGCATCAAGGGAGACATGTGAAGGTCCTGCCTGTCCTGGAGAATAGGTCAGCTGTCAGCAACTGTACACTCTCCCATGGAAAGACGAGAAGTGAAGATGGGGGTGGCCAAGAACTGAACCACCTGGGGCTTCCCAGCCCGTCCACTCAGCTCTGTATTTGGAGATGGTGACCACTTGGAGAAGACATCGCCTCTTGCCTTAGTACCTCAAGCAGGACCCCGAGTCTCTCCCAACAGCAGGGGATGGACTCCCATGGGCTGTGTGAGGTCCAGAAGGGGTGGAGTCCAGGGGCTCAGAACTCCAATTCATGAAGCGTGTGCCTTGCCCCCCATCCACCTCCACCCATGTGTGGGACACCTGCCCAGGTGGCCTTGGGCCCAGCCCATGTGTGGCCATGGCACCTGGTCATGAACTTGCAGATGAACCGAACAACGCCATTGTCATTTTCTCAAAGGAGTGGGCACGCTCTTCCTCACAGCTCGTTTTCTCTTTTCAATAATGAGGCCCAGAATGGGAAAGGCACCCAGCTGCAGGGACCGTGGGGATGAGGGGAGGGGTCTGGGCTGCAGGAGAGACAGCCCGGTCTCGGAAACACACTCACCTTGGAGGGTTTCCATTGGTGACAACAGCCCACTTCACGCGGCCCAGAGCTCCGGGTCCCAGACACCCCATCTGCGGAGTGCCGCTTGGTCCTTGTGCCCTCGTGGTGGGTGGGGAAGAGTGAGCACTCATCAGGGTGGGGCCGCACACTTCCTGCGCTCTGAGCCTCCCTGGGGGCACCCCTCATGCAGGGCCCTAGTCCAGTGCCAGCTCCCAGCACCCCTTGCCAGCCAGGCCAGCCCCTGAGTGGCCCAGTGTCCACGCCAGCATGACGTGGCAGCATCCTGCTGCCAGCAGTTCCCGCCCAGCTCCAACCTGGTCCTGGGCAGGTGCCCTTCCCTTGTTTAATCACTCGGAACAGTGGCTGAGGGCAGCGATGAGCCGCTCAGAACCCCAGCTCTGAGAGTCTAGTGACCGAGAAAGGCAGGCTACCGTCGGAGGGGGCTGGGGGCATCAAGGATGACGGGGAGCCAGAGCCACTGGAACCAAGTTGCTGCCTCGGGACATCTGTGGTCAGCTCCCTCCGTGTCATTTCAGGCCGGAAGTCCAGGATCTGGATGGTACCTCCCAGTGCCCGGGCCTGGCCATCAGGAAGCCAGAGGACGTGGAGGAGGAGGAGGAGGAGGAGCTGGAGGAGGATGATGACAGCCTGGCAGGGAAGTCCCAGGACGACACCGCATCCCCCACACCCGAGCCTCAGGGCACCTACGAGGACGATGAGGATGAGGAGCCACCCACCTCCCTGGCCGTGGGCTTTGACCACACCCGAAGGTGGGCACCTGCCCTCCGTGGGCCCCGAGTGCTTGGGCCCCAGGCAGGGAGACGGGCAAACACCGAGGGGGCGACCTCACTCCCACACCCTCCACCCTGCCAGCGGGGTTCTCTCTCCCCAGTAGGGGTTTCCACTGCAAGGACTTCTGTGCACAGGTCAGGGTGAGACCAGGCCCCAAACTCACACACACACATGCACACATACCTGCAGACACATACACACAATGCACATGTGCACACATACTTGTGTGAACACTACACTTGCAACTGTGTACACACCCTTGCCCATGTGGGCACACGTATACACATGTATGCCCACGTGCCCACACCCACACGTGTGTCCACACATATGCAGGTGCATGTTTGCACACATGTGTGTATGCATGTGCGCGCACACACATGCTTCACCCAGTCCAGAAGCAGAGCAAGGCAGGCAAAGGCTGAGAAGGAGCTGATCAGGGACCCGTGGGTGGTCTCCAGCCCTGCAGAACCAGGAGCAGTGACATCTGCCTCCAGCAGGCTGTGGGTGGGGATTGAGTACCAATGATTTTGGAAGCTGGCAGAGGAGAGCCTCTCCTGCTGCGTCCCCACTGCTCACCACCTACATTCAGCACCGGTAATACCACCAGCATTCAAGGTCCTCCTGGGGGTGGCTGGCAGATCCTGCGGGCCCTTCAGAGATGGCCCACTTCCTCCCACTCTGGGCCCTGAGAGTGGGCCCCCCAGAACAACCCAGATTTCGGGAACCAAGACCTCTGCCCCGCTCCCAGCCTGTCCTCCATCCCCAGGGACCCGGCGCCCTGCCTGTGCTTGCAGTGTGTGTGCATGCACTGACCTCCTCTGTGTCCTCCATCACTTTCCTGTATTCATGTGGCTTCCGTCCACGTGTCTGTGTGTCCATGCATCTGTCTCCTGTGCATGTGGCTCGTGGAGACGCTGTGGCGTGCATGCAGGCACGGAGCTGGCCGTGGGGCCTCAGAGAGGTGGCCGAGGCCAGACAGGCTGACAGCGGGCCCCTCTCCGGTCGTTGGTGCAGGTGTGTTGAGGAGCCACCAGGCGGTCTCTTAGCTTTGGAGCCGATGCCGACTTTTGGGAAGGGGCTGGATCTCCGCAGAACAGCTGAGGAAACGTTTGAAGTTAAAGATGTGCTTAATTCCACCTTAGATTCTGAGACTTTAAAACAGACCCTGTACAGGCAGGCTAAGAACCAGGTAGGTACCTACCAGAGCCTGCCCCGACCTTCCCCAGGCTGGATGGCAGGCCCCAGCCGTGCCTCCCCCACCAGGGACCGCCTCCCTTCTCTCTGTGGCCATCCCATGTCCGCATGGGGTCACCCAGGACTCCAGCCCTCCCATGCCCATTGCTTTGGCTAGAGAGACCTCCAAATGACTCCATTTCCCTGAAAGCAAGGGTGGGGAGAGGTTGAGGGCAGATGAACGAGAGCCAGCCCCTCACAAGGGTGCTCCCCGAGTCCCGCAGTGCTCCTGGACGTGTGGGTCCTGGCCCTCACATCCCCGGAGGGTGGTTTCCACCAGCAGGGTTCTCGTGGCAGCACTGGCCTCCCTCTGCCTCTGCCCAAGCAGGAGTGATGGCAGCCCAGGGTCCTCTTGAGGGACACTCCCCCGTCAGGGTCACGGGCTCCAAGCTGCAACTATAGTGAGTCAGCAGGGCATAGGCTGGCCGGCATGACTCACCCTCAGCCTAGGGGCTGCAGGACCCTGCTTGTTTTCAGCCTGAGGGACTTGGGTTCCACTCAGCTCTCCGCAGCCCACCCAAATCTGAGCAAAAATCGTCTGCGTGTCTGTCTTCGTCTCTTTGCTAATCCTGTCCGGAGTGTGAACTTGGGTGGACACCCCCCACCCCACCTGCTCTGAGCGGCCCCGGGTCCCATCCACTCTCGCTCTGGGGGCCGAGATGGGCTCTAGGCCAGAGGTATATCTGCTCTTAGCTCAGAAATGCTGCACACCACATCCCTGAAATAGCTCTGTGCCACCACCACGGTCATCCACACCCAACTGGGCCCACCAGGCAGGGCCTGCGCGTCCCTGATGGGGTCTCATCAGTAACCACCAGCACCCTGGTCCCCCTGAAAAGCATGCCTGCCTGTGAATCCATGCTGATCACCAGGGATGTAGGGGCACCTTCGAGGGCGGATGTGCCCCAAAGAGGCTGAGGGTCTTAGTGGCCCTCTGCAAAGATGCCTCATCTGCAGGCCAGCCCCCTACACCTTTTCCCCCTGCCTCACCTCTGGGTCTGAGGTCAGCTGGAGGGGGTGGGAGGCTGGGAAGGGGTGGGCTGGCCTGGGGTCTACAGGACCTACCCCGCACCACTCACCTGCTATCCTGTGTGTACCCTCCCCTCCCTGCAGGCGTATGCAATGATGCTGTCCCTTTCCGAGGATGCTCCCCTCCACGCCTCCTCCCAGGGCCCTCTGGACACTTGGCTGAACATCGCAGGAGCCACGCCAGAGCCTGGAGCCTTTAACCCCATCAACCACCTCTGACCGGCCTGAGAGGGGCTGGGGTCAGAGTCCAAGTGAGGCCACCAGGGTCCCCGACTTCCCAACAGAAATCTCCACGGCAGAAGACGGAGGCAAGGGCCTTGGGAGCCGGTGCGGCCTGGGGCTGAGGAGACCCCCCCACCTTGTCACCTGTGTCTGACCACTCCTCAGCATCTGTTCCCCCCTCCATGGTCCAACTCTGATTTTTGCAATGAAAACTCAGAACCCGGCATCCTTGGAGCCATCGTAGGGTTTCACCGGCTCTAAGCATCAGTCTTGAGAACGGCCTTCAGATGGTACAGCTCACTCTATCCAGGCACAGCACTGCGGGCTGCCTCACAGAGTCAACCCCGTGGGCAAGGATGGGGTTTGAACCCCACACTGAGGCTGGTGGGCCTCTCCCGGGTGCCGTGTGGCATCTGGAGAGGGAACAGACATCTGGGCGTGCTCTAAGGAGGGAATCGCCCTGACAATTTTTATAAAGAAAATGACAAGAATGATCCTTTTGGTAATCTTATTGACGACAGAGTCTATTTAAGCATGTGGTTTTAAAAATAGACAGTATTTTTAAAAAAAAGAATCACAAAGTGACTTGCAAATTGTTTTTTAAAAGTAATTTTGCATTGCTTTGAAATCTCAGCTTCTTTGCAAACCCAAACCTGCCTGGGACCCAGCCCTGTGTTTGGGGGTGTTCTTTATACTGTAGATAATGGAGAGATTTTCTATCCCTGACTGTGTTTGTAAAGCCAAGGTGATTCTGGGCACCCCGGCCCCAGAACTGAGGGGCGGAGCCCACTCCCGGGAGCAGTTTGAGACTGTGCCTGGAATCAGATATGATGTCCTGGGCTGGCCCAAGGCTGGGACTCAGAGATGTGCCTGTCATTGTGTGACATGGGATTCTTGCCAGCGGCCCCCACCCAGGGGAAGGTCAGAGCAGAGACTTGGTCCCCAGCGCAGAAGTGGCCAGGCCCCTCCGGCTCCCCCTCAACCATTCTGCAGAACGCGGGGCCCGCCTGTCATCTTGGGATCTCCAGGATCCACCCACCCCCCCTGCGGATGGACAAGGGGAAGGGAGTGGGCATCCCCCCCATAGGGGCTGCCATGGGGTGCACTCCAAGGCTCCTCTGCTCCAGGCTGCCAAGCTCCATGCTCACCCGAGACCCCAGGACACAACGGCCACTTCGCTCTTTGTGTGGGTTCCTGGTGGGCGGGACCCGGCTCCAGAAGGACGGGAGTCCAGGTGCGACCTCCACAAAGAGCTAAGACAGCACAGCCCTGAGGGGACGGACCGCACCTCCCAGGACCAGGCTGCTCTCCACTCGATGGGCTTTAAATTATTCCCATAGGGGCCAATTTCGAATAATTGTTGTTGTTTTTTTTCCCTGATGGAATTGACCTTAATCTGTATATAACTTGTAATTTTTTCTAATTCATTTCTTTTCTTATTTTATTTCTTCCTTAACAGTATTTTTGGCATTAGACATTCTTATTGTGAAGAAATAATGTTAATATAAGTATCTAGTGAAGGACCAAAACCGTGTAATAAGGTTGTGTGTTGTGTGATCAATAACCAGGGAGTGGGGCGATTTTTAATGTGCCAAATACCCCACGTCCCCCCCCCAATGAATCCTGCTGCCCGTTTTCCAGACAATCATGTGTTTTTGTTAAATTTGAGTTTCAGTTGCATTTAAGACAAGTGCTCTATTTATTTCTTTTATTGTTTGGAAGAAAAATGAAGACTAGCATCCCAAGAAGAAGAGAAAAAATACCCGCCCAAGTTGCCCTAAGAAATGTGTGAAAATACAAACGGTCATGGAGCGGCCCACCGTCCAGCCTCTCCAGGCCAAGACAATCGTCCGCCTGGGCACTGGGGGTTTGGCTTCGCGGTGGAGACCTGTGGATGGGGATCCCCAAGGGTGCACAGACCCGCAGATCCTAGCGAAAGGATTTGGACTTTCCCGGATCCGGTCAAGGTACCAGACTCAGAGCGCCTTCCACGTGGGAACAGGCTGGAACGTGGCCCGCAGGGCAGTCGGAGAAGCTGCTGGCAGAGGAGCTGGCTGCAGCCGCAACCACAAGGATTTACAGACACAGCCGCTCACACCGTCTCAGAAGCATCCTTCACCCCACCCCCCTAGTGGACCCACCTGGTGTGTCGCAATTTCCAACTCTCCCTCAATCGAGATGGGACCCCTTTGAAAAGTCAACCTCGGATACCACCTCCCCATTTCTGTAAACCCAAATTATATGATTTCTTCTGCTAAACAATAAGGTGTGTGCTTTTTTTTGCGATTTGACTCTCTCTGTCCAAAGCAGGATGTTTGGGCAGGTAGAGGCCCAAGTGTCTGTTCCCTGCGGCCCGACCCTTCCATTCACCTCTGGTCTCTCTGTGACAGTCACGTTTAGCTCTCTGCAGCTGATCTCCTTAAACTCTGACTCTTTCCTTCTTTCCTTCCCCATCCCCAAGAACCCTGGCTGCACATTTTAAGTCCTATTTTTTGTCCCCCTTGAAAACAATTAGAGTAAGCCCAGTTTCTCCTCCAGCCTGAGCATTTGGCAGATTCGGTGGTGGGGAGGGTTCTGTCCTTAGACCCTCAGATAAAGAGAGCACTTATTTCCTACACCTGGTGGGTCCATGAAGCCTGGTCTCAAAGTTGGGTGTTGTCCCAACCACAGTCAGCTGCCCCTCCCCGGGTCTTCTCTGCCCCCCAGGCTCCTGCACCAGCCACCTGCTCAGGGGATGCCCTAGAGGGTCTGGGAGCTCAGGCTGGAGAATTCCAAGAGCCCAGCTTCGTGACACGGATGCAACTGGCAGCTGCCTGGCCGACCAGTGCATCTGTGGGCTGGTGGCCAGAGTCAGAGCTGTAAACTAGGAACCCCACTGGGCTAGTGTGCTAGGGCCAGGGCCCTTCACTCCAGCCTTGGCTGCTTCACTCTTTGGACTGCTGACTCTCACCCCCAAGTGGAAATTCGGAAGGAGGTCTCCTCACCCTTCCCTCTTCTGCCCCTTAGACCCCAACCCCCACCTCAGGCCCAACCCTTTCATTCCCGGAACAAGCAGGTAGGACCCCAGGACTGCTGACCTTTGGCCAGCCAGCCCTTCATAAGGGGGACCCAGAAGCCTCTGGTTGGAACCCAGAGGCGTGCATTCCTGCATCCCACCTGGAACTCTGGGGTGGGGATAAGTGACTGGGGTGGGCCTGAGAGACTGCCCAGCCCTAGTGGCCTTCCCATACAATGCCAAGAGTGCAACCAGTCCACCCAGACACTGATTGGCCCTGTAAACCCTGAGGGCCCTTGTCCTTCTGCGTCCTGGCTGCTTCTTCAGTGAACATTCGCAAAGCACTTGCCTGAACACACATCCCTTGTGTTAGCCCTGAAGCCTCAAAGCACTGGATTGTGGCGCCCCAGCCCCCAGCCCCTCCACTACTGCCCAAGTGACTGAAATCTACTGAGCTTATTCACTGTGCTGTCCTGGGAGGGGCAGGGGCAGCACCCCCGGGAGAGCACCCTGCACTGCTACCTGGGGCGCTGGCGGGGAATGGACGGGGAGCCGGGCACCTCGCTCCCCTCCCGGCTGGGGGCGCGGGGACACAGCTGCTCCTGGCCAGTGGAGGTCAGCCGGGTCTCAAAAGCCATGAATGTCTCTGAAGCGATGAGTGATACTGTGACTAAGACGTCCTCACAAGATGCCAAGGAGCGTCCCTCTCCTCCTGCCATTCCAGTGTTTATGTTTTCTTTCTTTTCTGTCACGGATTCATATTACCACTTGTGGGAAAAAAAAAAAAGTAAAAGAAGATAGAATGAAAAGGCAGCTTATGTTTCCAGATGTGCAATTCACTCATGAACAAAGTTATCCTGAAGGTTCTTTTCCGCGCACTTCTCTTCCTCGTTCTCCTCCAAACGAGGGAAGCTGAGCCCCGTGTCCACAAGGAACTGGGGGCATCCGTACGCGTACGCTGGTGACACTCCAAACCTGTGCGTCCATGTCATCCTTCGCCATCGTTACATTATGATTCGGTTTTTTTTTATTCTTTTTTTTCTTTTAGAGCTGTATAATGTTGAAAATAAATCAAGTGTAAATGTCTGGTTTTTCTCCATAATGTTTTAAAAAAAAAAAAAAAAAACCATTGAGAAGGAGGCTGGTGTATGTCCCACGTCCCCCGATTGTAAATTTGCTTCTGTTCTAAGTAAACTGTGCATGGCTCGTGTGTAGTCATTATCGTGTCTGTTCGTGAAATTTTTACGAAAAGGAAAATCCCATAGATGCACTTATTAAATATGTGATTAGAGTCTGCGTCCTCAAGACTAGGAGTCCTGAACTGCCCACATGGAAGACGCAGTTCTTAATATGGAAATCGCTGTGGGAGAAGGAAAGGAAAAGACACCAAGTGTAGGAATCATTCAGAGAGTGACTCTGCAGATTTCATTTTGATGATGCTTGTGATAAAGACAAATGTACTTGTGTAGAGAAATGTCTTTAAGATGAAGCCTAGGAGAAGCTGATTTTGAGGTTGATGCTGTAGACTAGGACTGTATACCAAATGTAATCTTTCCGATGCTACAATGAATTTATACATGAGATTGATATGCAATAAATCTGTGTGCTTTTCTAAGCCTCTGTGCCTGCGTGGTTCACCCAGGGAGAACAGAGGCCTCACAGGGCTGGGGAGGGATGGTGAGAACAGACTCAAGAGTCAGGGCGTGGCCAGTGGGGAGGCTCACCAGCCCTGATGGAGAGCCCCTCGTGCCATCATCCTGTACCACCCCCAGGGCAGGTCCCCTTGCTGTTTCTGTTTTCTAGAAAAGAACAAGCTCAGAAGGGACACCAACTACCCGGGACAGCCTTGCAGTGAGCATGCTGCTCTCCAGATGTGCTGTCCTCCAAGTGTGCCCACCTCAGGAGAAGGTGACCTTTAGGTATGGCCCCCAGGTGTGGCAGTCTCCAGGTGTGGCAGCCTCCAGGTGTTTCTACTCTCAATCATAGTGGCCTTCAGGTGTGTCCATTTCCAGGTCAGCCTACCTCTGGGCATGGCACCCTACTGGTGTGCCCACCTCCAAATGAAACTGCCCCCAGGTATTCTTACCCTCGCATGTCCCTGCCTCCAGTGCCCATGCCCGTGAACTCTCACCAGGGCCTCTTGATGGAGGAGAAGCCCATCCTATATGGCCAGCCCCAAATCTTCCCCCCTCTGAGAGCAGACCTCCCCACCAGCCAGCCCTCCACTTCAGCTGTGCCTGCCCCACACATTGCTCCCAGCCAGGGCCTAAGCCTGACCCACCAGCAATGGCCAGATGGACCAAGGCAGAGCAAAGGCCAAGGCTGCAGGAGGAGCAAACACAGCCCCCCAGGGCGCCTCTCCTTCTGTGTACCCAGGCATTCCTTCTTGGGGCCCATTTGTCAGGTTGCACAAAGAAATGAAGAATAGTTGATAGATGAATAGGTGAATGGATGGATAGATGGATGATGGGTGGATAGATGGATGATGGATGAGTGATGGATGGGTGGATGGATAGTAGATGGACAGATGGATGGGTGGATGGGTGGATAAATGTATGGATAGATGTGTGTATGGATGTATGTGTGGGTGGATGGATGATGGATAGGTGGGTGGATCCACCTATGAATGGATGGATGGAACAATGGATGAATGATAGGTGGGGGAATGGATGGATGGATGGGTAGATAGATGACGGATGGGTGGTTTGCTGTAAGAACTGTCACTCAACATGGATCTTGAGACCTCCAGTGTCTCTGAAGGGGGCTGGACCTGCTCTGAGAGAGGTAACAGAAGGGGGCAAGGCCTGGGTCCCTCTAATTGGTAGCATCTCATAGCCACCAGAGGGAAGAAACTGCAGTTGACCTTGGAACAAGATCTCTGGGCCCAAATCTGGGTACTGAGTCTTTTCACTTTCTTCACACCATCAAGTATGCATGTCTTCAGGGTAGCACTGGTTGGGGGAAGCAGTTAAACATTTTCAGGTGATTTCTCCCCTGTTGTGACTGTCATCCTGAGATCTGAATCTTGTGGTCAGATGTGGGGTTTGCCCCGGAGTTCCAAGCACAGGGATGGCTTGAGAAATAAATTTCCATTCTCAGAGGACAAATGATGCAAATCACAGAACTGGTGAATGGCCACACTTCCAAAAATCATTCACCAAGATGGAGTGATAGTCTCCAGCCCACCCCATTATGCCCTCCCAAGCTCCCCAGGCAGGCTGCCGTCAGGGGCCAGAGCTCCTATCTTTGTTCAGCCCAGTAGTCTTTCTCTATGTCCTCCACCCCAAAGGGAGAGGAGTATCCTGGGACAGGAGCCTGTCTGATAAGAGCCCTATTGTCAGGGGGACCTCAGAGGAAACGAGCAGAGGCACACAGAACAGGCTGACAAGCCAACTCTGTCTCCCTGAAGCCCAGCTCCTGGCAGGGAAGATCGAGGGAAAAAGCTCCATTTTGGAAAAAACGGGGGTGAAAATCAACAGGAGAAAAATGTGTCAATGAGAAATCTGTTTTCTGGGAAAAGAGATGCTTTTGAATTCCCCTTCAGATTCATTTTGGGCCAAGTGAGCCTGTTGGTTATTTGCAGAGAAGCTATTTTGAGAATCGTTAACTTCATTTTTGGGGGCAACAAAAGTCTTCCCCAAAATCAAAAAGTGTCTTAATTCAGGGTAAAATGGCTAGACACAGGCTGGCTTTTGTGGGAACAGATGGACTAGCAAGTGGGGCCCAGGAGAACAAGATGCTCAGAGCAGGGTTCTGGGGTGGGAGGTGGCTGCCAGCCACAGCCTGCACTGTGGTCCTCATGAAGGGAAGAGTACTGCACACAGCACTGCCTGGCCATATCCTCCCCAAAACTTACACCCAGTTCAGGAAAGGGATGTGGAGTTTGCTCCAGAGCTTCAGGGCAGAGAGGATGGAATTCCATGGTTATAAGACAGGGAGGCCTGAGCACTAGTTGAGGCCCAACTGGTGTGAGTGCTGTGAGGCTGTGAGTGTAAGTGAAGGTCGCCCAGTCATGTTTGACTCTGCAACCCCATGGACTATAGCCTGCCAGGCTCCTCTGTTCATGGAATTCTCCAGGCAAGAATCCTGGAGTGGGTTGCCATTCCCTTCTCCAGGGGATCTACCCAAACCAGGGATCAAACCCAGGTCCCCCACATTGCAGGCAGATTCTTTACCATCTGAGCCACCAGGGAAGCCCAACAGAGAGGCTGGGGAACAAAAACCCCAAGGGAGGTAGTTGGCTCTTTCGCCTAAGATCCAGTTGATGCCCCTGGATTCATGAGTCCACCAGGCCTTGGAGCTCTGGATGACTTACGTGGTCCTGTCTTCAAGTTCACTGATCTTTTCTTCTGTAGCATCTAATCTGTTAACTTCATCCAGTATGTTTTTAAATGTTCATATCTTATATATATTTTTTGTCTTTAGAATTTTCATTTGATTCAGCATTCTTTTTCTTTTGATTATATTCATTATACATTATCCTTTCACTTTTATGTTCAAGGCTTCTCTTATATCCTGGGAATAGTTATCATGTGTGCTAAGTCACTTCAGTCATGTCTGACTCTTTGCAACCCAATGGACTATAGCCCACCAGGCTCCTCTGTCCATGGGATTCTCCAAGCAAGAATACTGGAGTGGGTTGCCATTTCCTTCTCCAGAGGATCTTCCCAACCTAGGGACTGAACCCACATTTCTTACATATCCTGCATTGGCAGATGGGTTCTTTACCACTAGCACCACCCTTCATGAAGTGAAGCAAAGTGAAAGTCGCTCAGTCACGTCTGACTCTTTGCAACCCCATGGACTGTTGTCCAAAGAATTCTCCAGGCGAAAATACTGGAGTGGGTATTTCCCACTGCAGTGGGAAGCCTTTCCCTTCTGCAGGGGATCTTCCCAACCTAGAAATCAAACCCAGATCTCACACATTGCAGGCAGATTCTTTACCAGCTGAGCCACAAGGGGAGCTCTGCTAGTTGCATCATCTATGTCGTTTCTGGGTCTCTTTCTATTGGATGCTTTTTCTCTTGGTTAATAGGTCACATGTCTGTTAATGTTTCACTAGGTGCTGGAGGCGGTAAATGCAAAATGGTTGAAACCTTAGAGTTGACCTTCTTTTAAGAAACTTTCATGCTGACAAACAGTTAACTGACTTGGAGGCCAGCCTGGTCTCTGCTTGTTTCAAAACTCTATCAGTCAGATGTAGAGCAGCCTCCACCCCTTCCACCTAAGGTGTAGGCTTACCTCTCCTAAGACATAGCCTTCTTTGATCTCCAGCCAATGCCCTGGGGTCCACGAGGCCTCTTGATCCTGGCAGTTGGCTATCAAGTGTTTCTGAGCTTGTGTGGATGCTGGGAGCTGTTCTCTGCCCAGCTTCCAGGATCTCACTCTGCACACAGAACAGAGCATTTGACCAGACTCAGGCTGGCCCCGGGGGCTTCTCAAGATCCTTTTCTGCACTGCTGCCTTCCCTCTGAGGCTCTGCCTGCAAGTCCCAGTCCCCTCAGCCTCCCTGACACCATCTCTGCCCGCCTCACTAGCTCAGTGAAGCCACTGTGTTCTGCTTTGTCCTGCCTCTCGGAAGAATATTGGGCAGGTGTGGGGCTCACCTCACTGTCTCCTACTCCCACCCCCCTGCTCTCTGCCACATGTTGTATGCTCAGCTGCTTCAGTCATGCCCAGCTCTTTGCAACCCTGTGGGCTTTAGCCCACCAGGCTCCTCTGTCCATGGGATTCTCCAGGGAAGAGTATTGGAGTGGGTTCCCGTGCCCTCCTCCAGGTGATCTTCCCCACCCAGAGATCGAACCAGTGACTCCTTCATCTCCTGCACTGGCAGACAGATTCTTTACCACTGAGCCCTGCTACCTGTTGTCGACAATGACAACAGTTGCTTCTTATTTTTGCCTGGTTTTCTATTGATTACAGTGGGAGCTGCATCATCACAGCTGGAATGTCTGCAATGCTTTGAATTCTCAATTGGAGCAGATAAGTGCATTTTTAAAATGCCTTACCTCTTTGGAAACCTGAAATAGTCCCTAATTATGAGAGGAGGCCTGGGCTTTGCACTCAGATAAGCCTGAGCTCTCCTCTTGGCCGGGTCACTCACTAGCCAGGTGATAAAGTACAGACACTTGACCTCTGGATGAAATGGAGACATTGACACCTTAGGGAGTTTCTGTAAGAATTCCAGAAGGTGATGCAGGAAGCCTGGTACACAGTAGGTGTTTAATAGGAGGTAACAATCATTTGCTACCTTAATAGGAGGCCCAATTGTTAGCTGGGCCACAAGACTGTGTGCTCCCTGAACTGAGCCTCCTGCTCAGCAAGGCCACCCCCATGGGCCAGAGAGGCAGCCAAGCCCTGCCTGCGGCCCCCGCGCCACCACTTTGTCCATCTGTGGACCCCACCCGGCCTGGGCCTCCAGTCACCCAGCACAGAAGAGCCTCTGTCCTCAGGCCCACCCACAGCTGTTGCATCACCCAAGGTCAATGAGACCTTTCCCAGCTGCCCGCAGGCTGGGCCGGGCACCCAAGGGGAGGGACTCTGCAGTCAGTGGTGGGTCAGCTGGATGCCAGGCCCAGAGAAGAAAGGAGACCTGCTGTGCCCTATCCTTCAGCCCCCACCTTCCCTGCGGCGAGGGAGGTAGGGGGAGAGCGGGCACGGCCCTTTTTGCCCTCAGCACCCAGGATGGTCAAACCAAAAGGCCTCCTGGGGGGCTGCTGGCCTCAGGACACTGCCTCTCTGGCCTGCGGCCCTGTAACTGAGCAAAAGTTTGGAAGACTCAAGCAAGACCTCCTGGAGCACAGAACGCCACAGGAAAGGGGCTCCGGCAGACAGCAGGCATCAACTCCTTTGCAGGAAATCCCGAGAGCCATGGGGTTGGTGATCCCAGAGGTTCGGGAAACCCCTCATTTTGTGAGTGCTGGGCAAGCAGGGCATGCAGATGACCCACATCTTACCTTTCAGGGGTGACCACTGGTGTGCAGGTTCTGCCCCCAGGACACTGGCACAAGGAGCTAAGGCCCTGAGCCTGTGACAGCCAGTGGTGCCCCCTCTAAGGTTCTCATGGGGGACAGGGAAGGAGAAGACCCCGGGGCCACACAAGAGCTGCTCTCCCAAGGCATCTTCCTCTCAATTCTCAAGGCTGAAAATGTCCCCGGGCTGGTGAGGCCTGGACATGTGGGGTGAACTCCGTCCAATCCGCGCCGCCCAGTCTCCTCCTGGCCTGCTGAACGGTGCCCTGAGGCCAGACACAGAGGCACCCCGACACATAGGAGGGGGTGCAGGCCACCCCCCACCCCGTGGAGCCTGCATGCCAGCGAGAAGACAGAAACAGGTTAGCCAAGTAGGATGCTCGTCAGAGGCAAAGATGAGATAGGAGAGGTCGGTCATCTTCCTGGGCCACCGCAACAAATGACCACAAAACAACAGAGACACATCCTCTCCCAGCTCTGAGCGGGATGTCTGAGATCAAGGTGAAGGCAGTCTATAGGGCAGGATCCTTCCCGCCTCTTCCAACTTCTCAGCATCCTTTCGACCTGCAGACACATGACTCCAACCTACATCTCCATCCACACCGGGCCCCTCCCTTCTGTCTGAGTGTCCAGCTCTCCTATTCTTACTGGATTCAGGGCCTAATCAGGTAGGCTCCTGTCTCAATCACACCTGCAAAGACCCATTTTTCAAATAGGGGTACATCAATGCAGCATTCAGCTCTCAGGGTGGGGCACAGCCGGCCTGGAAGCCAGGGGCGGGAAGGAAGCATGGGAGCCCCCTAAAGGGCCGTCTGCTCTGGGCTGACCTGGCCCCGCACACCCGGGTCCCAGCCACAAGGTGGGAGAGTTCCAGAGACTCACCCCCACCAGCATATGAGCGGAGGAATAGGGCTGTGTGGTCAGCCCCGGGCCCTTCTCCCCACGCCAGTCACAGGACCCTCAAGCTGTTTCCTTTCAGCCACCGCCCTGGGCATGGGCTCCAGTTTATTTCCTGTGTCATCATCTAATCTCTGTTTTACAGCTGAGACAGCAGAGGCCCAGACAGGCCAAGCCATCTGCTCCTGGTCCCCTGTCCCCAACCACACGCTCAGCCAGCCGGAGGCCAGACTCAGGTGGGAGGATGAACCATGAAGTGACCAAGCCGGGTTCTGAAAGAAGGCTTTAAAGGAAAGCAATCGCATGGGGATCGGGAACCCTCCGGGCCTGGGTCTCCCCACCTGCCAAGACCCTCCAGGACTCCCCCAACCGTTCACTGCTGCCTTCTGGGCCTTGTGGTGTAGTACCCAAAATGGCCTCTGGAGGGCAGCACGTGTCCAACTTTCCCAAGAGCTGCCTGGAAGCAGTCTGTCCGCCCAGGTGGCTGCAGGGAGGACTCCGCCCACAGGGGTCAGCCATTAGCCCTCGCCCACTCCCCCCCCACCCCAACACACACAGATGGGAGGAAGCCACAGGCAATCCCTGAGTGTGCTGAGAGCGGGCTCTGCTATTGCCGCCGTGGGTTGGTGTGAAGCTGGGGTTTTGGGGTGGTGGGTGACACAGGGCAGGTAATGGAGCGGGGGGGGGGGGGGGGGGGGGGGGATGCGGGCCCTGCCTGGTGGACGGGCAGGTCAGTCCAAGCGCTGTCCCAGCACACCTCTCCCAACCCCCCGCACCTCCTGCAGCACCAGGGAGCCGGATTCCTGAAACTCCCTCTAAGGGGCTGTTGCAGCCTCTGCCCAGGGGACCCACCTTGAACAAGGCCTGGAAAGGTTGGGCTTGGAATCCAGACTGAGCTTGGTGCAGGCTAAAAAGGCCTGACTTTCCAGGCTTCGGCGACCTGATCAGTCAGGCGGGGATGATGCAAATGAATGCCGCGAAGGGCAACGGAGTGCTCTGAACACTCCAGGGTCGCCCTCTGACCGCCAAGAATCCAGAAGGCGGGGTCATTTCTGCAGCAGGGGAGGCCTTGGAAACCTTCGATTCCCCAAAGAGCTGGTCAGCTTCCAGGAGGGCTTCCTGGAGGAGTGGGCAGCACAGGCGGGCCAGTAAGAAGAAATTTAGGGTCCCACTGGGGGAAGCCGCGTAGCCCCGGTCTCACCCAGGCAGATGAAGCCCAGCCCGAGGGAGTGGGCGTGGGGGCGCGGCGTTGGGGGCGGTTCCGGAGCGGCGCTGGCCTCTGGCAGGAGACTCCAGACTGGACTCAGAGGCGCGAGCCCGCTCGGCTGCGAGTCACGTGGGCTCCAGCCGGCCAGGTGGGGACAGTGACGCAGGCAGCGTGGCCAGGTACCTGGGGCGCACCCCGCCGGCCCCTCCCACCGCCGGCACTCGGAGCCGGAGCCGCCGGGCGCGCGCCCTGCTCCACCTGGCCACCCACCTGGCGGGGCCGGAGGGCCGCCGCCTCCCGCTGGGCCGCACAGGAAGTGTGGGGGCGGGGACAGGGAGGGACCGAGCGGCCGGACCGAGCGCGGGGCCGGGAACTGCCGCCCGCTGGGGCGCGGAGCCTGGAGGCTGGACAGGCTGACGCGCTCGTAGCTCCGTCCTCCGCCCTGCAGCGCAGGTAAGCCTGGGGGACAGGTGAGAGGGGGAAACAAGTGAGCCTGGGAGTCAGGTGAGCCGGGGAAGGGACGGGTGAGCGAGGTGGAGACGGGCGGTGAGCCTTGGGGAGGGGGCTGACCACTTTCCTCTCCTTCTCTTCTTCGGAAAGCCCCGCCCCAGGGGCCGCGACACTTTGCGGCTCCCTCCCTCCGCAGTGGCTGCCCAGCGAAGGCGGCGGGAGGGGACAAAGCCTGGCTGGACCTAGAGCCCCTGACCCCACTCCCGGGCTTCAAGCGTCCCAGCTGCCCGCTCCCTTTTCTCCTCCAAGCCCTAGGGGACACTCCTCACCGTGGAGGGGAACTCTGCAGCCCACTGGGGCATCAGGGCTGAGAGATCCGTAGGAAGCCCCTGGGACCTTTGAAAGCGGGTGGAGGGAGGGAGAAAACGACCCTCCCAACAACTCTGGAGAATCTGTTGCCCAAACCCACTTTGGTACCAAGTGTAGCAGCCCCAAGAATGAGGACCCCTCCCCACCCTGGTGGGTAGACGGAGGGGACCTGCTCATTCTTGGCTAAGGAGGGTGAGCTTAGGCTCCTGAAGCTGTGGTTGCCACTGATTCCAAGACCCCTGTCCTAGCTGCCCAACCTCTGTTTCTGCATCCCGGAAACAAGGATCTGTTTTGAGATTCAACTGGACCTCAGCTCAGCAGGGACCACGCTGGTGGTGGGGGTAACTCCGCATCCAACCTGGGGCTAAACAGTCTGCACCTCTTGGTGTGGGGGCTCAGGGGGTGCTGGTCAGGCCAACCTGTCTACCCTGCACCCCCAGTGACTAGTGCTTGGACGTGAGGGCCCCGGGTCCAAATACTGGCTCAGTGTGACCTAAGTTACTTAAGTCCTCTGGCCTCAGTTTCCTGTCTGTGAAAGGGAAGCAGTTAGGTGCTGACTCAGCTGAAGCTGGCTCCTCTTTTGGTCGCTGCCCTGATGATGCCCACAGGCTGTAGAAGCCGGCATCACATCTTGAGCACTACCCAGGATTTCCCCGGGTATTCCCTGGCACTTGCAGGGGGGAGTGGTAAGCTGGCAGAGGCCCCTCCCCCACCCTCTCTTACCTGGGCACCTAGGAGGGAGGAACATGTGGGGAATGGAAGCATGCCAGTTCCCCAAGGGCTCTGATTCCCCGGGAGGTTAAGGGGGGGGCGGGAGATTGTCTCTGACCCTACACGGAGATTCTCTTCACCTACACGGGAGGAAACCAGGTGCAGAGGTGAGGTGGCGAGACATGGCTTGCCCCTGAGACGCCTGTCTGTGTGTGACCCATTGGGCATGGCACTCCCCACGCCTGGGTCCTGGAATTTTAGTTTCAGTTTCTGAATGGATCTCAGCTGCTTGTCTCCTTTGCCTGAGCCAGTTGCCTTGCCCAAAGCCTCTGACCACCTGTATCAGCGTCTTTATTTCCAGGGAGAGTCGCTGCTCACCCAGGTGTCCCATTGGGGCAGCGAGGATCTAGGTCACGACGGGGCCTGGCTCCTCGCCCAGCTCTCCGTTGACTGTCAGCCTGACCCCAGCAGGTCACATTCCCTCTGCACCTGGTTTCCTTGCCTGGCAGAGCAGGGAAATATCCACCTTCCAGAAGATCAGTGAGGGGCAAGACACACGGGTCGTGAAAGTGTTTGGAGGATGCCCGAAGTCACCTGTCCAGGCTGTCTGTCCAAGTCAGGGCTCTGATTTCTTATCCGGGGCTCCTCAGGGGAAACAGCATCTGCAAGCCTGGCACAGTGACCAGGTTTTCAGGGTGGCTGTATTGAGAGACAGGATGGGAGCCATTGGCCAGCTGAGCCAGGAGGGTGGTTTCCGTGATAACCTGCAGTGCCCGGAGGTGTCATAGGTGCACGAGGCCCACCAACCCCCTCCGGCTGCCAGGTCAAGTGCGGCCAGGAGGGTCTCCCAACCCCCATGGAGGCGGGTGAATCTCCAGTTAGCTGAGACAAGGTTTCTCCGCCTCATCACTGCAGACAGTTTTTCCAGATGATTCCTTGTCATAGGTGGTCCTGTGCCTTGTAGGGTATTGAGCAGTGTCCCTGGGGCGCTACCTGCAGGAGCCTCCAGCTGTCCCAGCCACCTTGCAGACACAACTGTGTGCTGTGTGATTTATGAAGCCCAGTCCTGCCCCGGATTCTGTGTGACTCCCAGTCTCCAACCTGGCCAGGCAGAATTACCTGAGCACGAGGCCATCATGGTGGGTCAAGTTTACCTGAGCAAAGACAGGGTCATGTGAACGGTGCCAGGGAGGCCAAGCCCCGCCCAGGCAGGGTCTTATCAGCCGGACCTAGAGGAACAGATGCCCCATGGATGGAGGTGCCGTGGTGACCTCACCCGAGGGGTGGCAGGTCCCATAATCGGTGCCGTGTGGATCCTGGTGACTGTGAGAGCTCGGTGATCAGAGCCTCAGGCCAGGCAGGAAGGCTGTGCTTCTTCAGGGCAGCCCACGGGATGGTGCTAAGCCTCCTGGGGTCCAAGAAGCCCATCTTTTGGGAAGAACGTAGGCTCCGGGGGTGCTGGGCTGCAAGGGCCCCTGGGCCAGGCCAGCCTGAAAGGCAGAGTCAGGTCAGGGCCAAGTGCAGCTTAGGACTGGACAGGCTGAGTCGGGTCACCTGAGGCTGCTGGAGATGTCCCCACCTCCACCTTCAGCACCCCAGCAGCCCTCCGACCAACCGAGCCCCATGTGCCCCTTACCCAGCTCTGCATGTGAACTGGGGACACAGGGAGGCTGTGAAGTGAAAGTATTAGTCACTCAGTCGTGTCCAACTCTTTGCAACCCCATGGATTGTAGCCTGCCAGGCTCCTCTGTCCATGGGATTCCCCAGGCAAGAATACTAGAGTGGGTTGCCATTTCCTTCTCCAGGGGATCTTCCCAACCCAGGTTTCGAACCCAGGTCTCCTGCACTGCAGGCAGATTCTTTACGGTCTGAGCCACCAGGGAAGGCCCTTACCCATCCACCCCTGCACATGTGCCGGGGACACTCAGAGGCTGCTAAAGTGGCACAGGGGAAGCTACTGCTATGGTTCCCAGGACCCAGCTGTGGGGGCCTCCCCAACCCCCCTCTGAGTTGAAGCCAGCAGAGCGTCACCCGGGAGGGGGCACAGGTGGGTCTGGAGCCTCTGATGGTGCTGCCCTGGTAGATTCTGCTTGCTTGAAGCAAAGTACCAAGCAGGCTAGTTCTCCGCCCAGCTCACCAGGACCTCTTCAGGGAGACAGGATCCCAGGAGAGAAACAGGACAGGTGCCCAAGATACTAGCATTCACGTGTCAGCTTGGGAATTAAGCCCAGCTGTTTGTGGGGATGTGGACAGGAAGTCATCCCTGCTCTGAAGGATGCACAGACTCCTCAGGGGGACAGAGGGACAGATGGACCACACACAGCCCTTGTCACCATGGACAATGGTTGGGGAGCTTTCCAGGGCTGCCTTTGCTGGGGAGCAGACTTGCCTCTGTGGCTTGAGTGGTCACTGCAGGATGTCTGGCCTCTCTCAGTGATATCATTGCCCAGAGAACATGGCGGGCCTTGAGTCTGTGCTCTGGGCCCTCCCCTGTGCTGGCTGCAGGACACCAGGCAAAGGCCAGTATCCACTGAGATTGATGAAAGAGAGGCTTTTGGAGCCAGTTGATTGGAGAAGTCCCCAGATACAGTCCCAGTATGGAATCCCAAAGAGCCTGCCAGGCAGAAGTGTGTGCTTGTGTATATGTGCTCCTGTGTGTGTGCGCACAGGGCACACAGGTCTCCCACCAGCACATGCCTGACTCCTGAATGGAAGCCAGTGGGGATGTTGAAACAGCATGTGGAATCCTTGAAACAAGAACAGACTTCTCTGCATCAAGAGCAGGAGAGAACTCTTAGTGGGACAAGAGTTCAAAACAAACGTTTGGTGGAAGGCAGGAATCTCCCACAAAGGAGGACGAAAGGCAAAGGAGAGAAGAGGTCTGAAATGAACAGCTATTCCAGAAAGAGACCAAAGCATCAGAGGTGGGAGAAATGATCAAAAAAGTAGCACCAGAAAAGGTGCAGACCTAAAAGGACGCGTGAGCCCGTGGCTCCGGGAATGAATGCGTATCCATGGCTGCGTCCATCCTTTGAGCAGTAAAGCAAGGGCCCCATACCCTCAGTGACCAGGGCTGGGGAGCCTCCGGTCATGGCAAGGAGATGAGGTCAGACCAGCGTCGGTGTCTCATCGGCAGTGGAAGCTGGAAGCCAAGGGAAGAAGGCTTCTCCATTCCTGAATAAAATCATCTCCAGTGGGACTCTCCAGGCACAAAGACGACATTTTCAAAGGTCTCCTCCCATGACCCTGCCTTGGGAAGGTGCCAGCGGGTGGGCCATAGCTCAGTGGGGAGGGAGGGAGGAAAGGGGAGGACCAGGCTGCAGGGTGGGGGCCAGGGTGCCAGCTCCTGCCCTGAAAGCAGGCAAGGGACGGCCTAACAAGGGAGGTCTGATGCCTGGACCCTGTGAGCACACCATCCAGATGCCTGGGGCAGGGGCACTGGAATGCAGAGGAAAATTAACAGGAGGGAAACCAGCCAGTAAACAAGAGGGAATTATTAATGGGAGGGAGGCTGGGCGGGCTGGGCTAAGACAAACACCCACAGGGTATGGCCGAGCTGGGCTGGAGCCTTGTCCGCTGGGCTGGAGACAGTGGGTGATGCCCGCAGGTAGGAGATGGAGTAACCTAGCTGAGCCTTGTCTAAAATCGGGAGAAAGCTGAGAATCTGAGAATGGTGCTTTGTGGCAGGCAGGGTAGGGGTGGGGCATGAGGAGAGGACGCCTGTATAGGAGGATCAGCCTCTGGGTGCTGTTGGACTTTTGAACCTACGCCCAGGTACCTCTGATCAGCTCAACCCGGAGAGGAAGAAGACGGGCCCTGTGACGGCTGCAGCCCCAGGAGCCAGCTCCAGCCGGGCCCAGGCTCTGGGGCTCGTGCAGGGCAGGGATAGCAGCCCACACGCCTGGCACAGTGCCCCCCTCCTTCAGGCCTGAGTTCCGGGCCGGTGGCACCCCAGGCCTGTGGGTGCGGCCACCATGATTGGAACCCAGGTCACACCCAGCAGGGGCTGGCCTGACCGGCTCCATCTGGTACCTTCCAGCTCCAGAAGAGACTTTGTCCTCTCCTGGGAGAGGCCGTGCCACTGGCCAGGTCTGGGCTGGGGCTTCAAGGAGGGGTCAGGCTTGGAGCCCGAGATGGGGAGGAGTCGGGGAAGAAGGAAGAATGAGGGGCAGGGCGGGGAGTCCATGGGCACAGCAGTGTTGGTGCAGGCCTCTCAGTGCCCGCAGCGAGTTTTTATAACAGTGTAGCTGCCCTGCAATAAATACACCATGGCTAGAAAAAAGGACTCAGGGTCTCTCCCGGACACCCACTTGGGTGCATCTGCTTCGTGTGTGTGTGTGTACACATGTTCACATGCGTGTGTGCTCAGTTATGTCCGACTCTGTGATCCCACAGACTGTAGCCTGCCTGGCTCCTCTGTCCATGGAATTTTCTAGGCAAGAATACGGGCGTGTGTTGCCATTTCCTAGTCTAATCTGCTTCATGTGCATAGATGGAAACCTGCCGGAAACCCGTTTCTCAACCCGTCCTGGGTACTGTGCAGCCAGGTTAACAGGGGAGGCGGACGGTGGGAGGTATGGACCCGCCCACGGCTGCCGGGCCTGCGGAGGCCTAGGGTGGCTGCCCTCCTCAGCCTGGTGACTCAGAATGTCCCCAGGAATGCGTGGGCCGTCGCCCTGCTGTGGGGGTGGCCAGGGCTCCAGGGCCAGCCGCTCCCTGCGGGCACGGAAGCCTGAGCCGCACACGCCTTCCTGGGATGGTTTTAGTGGAGAACCTGTGAGCCGGGGCAGAGAGCCGGGTGGAGAGCCAGGCCTCCGAGGGCGGGGGTCCAGTTGTTCCAGCTGCCCCTGTAGGTGAGAGAGGGCAGGACGCGCTCTCCCTCCCTCCCACAGAGATGCTGGGTGAACCCCAGGGTCCTCCCCAGACCTGCAGGGAAAGTGGAATGGGGCACTGTGGTGAAGCCCTGAGCCAAGGCTCCCTGCTAACAGGGCCACCTGGGCCGGTGACCTGGAGCCTTAGTTCTCCATCTGAAACACAGGCTCCCACCCTTGACTGGCCTTTGTAACTTGAACATTCAGAAGTTCTACATACATTAATATGAGAAGTGGATGAATGGTGGCTATCTTTGTTTCCCTTAAAAGTAAACAGGAAAGAATGAAAGGAGCACGTTCCCTCCCTGTTACCTTCTGATCCTGTGAGGTTCTAAACCACCAGCTGATCCTCTTGAGGCTCATAGACGACCTTCTCTTCAGCACTAGTGACCCCCTGCCCCCAGCTGCTTGGTGGCCAGGCCCGTATTCAAGCACTACATGTACAAGCTCCCTGCCCCTCCCAGCAACGTCAGGATTGTGGGGTGGGGGGTGATTACTATTGGGCCCACTTTGTAGATTTTGAAACTGAGGCATAGGGAGCAACAGAAGGAAGTGACTGGCAATGGGAGAGAAGATCCTCAGGGTGGATTGGTCAGCGGCCTGAGGCTGGTGCCCGAGAGGCCCAGGGTGTGGCAGATGGCATGGACCATCCACACTGGCTAAATGATGTGCTCCCAGCCAGGGTGAGCCAGTCTGTGCTGCAGCAGCAAGTAGCTCCATCAAGTGCTTAGAAACACAGTCTGTGGGGCCCTGCTCACCCCAGGCCCATGGGGCTCCATCCCCACGATCATGCCCGCCGTCCTCTCTGCAGGGGAAGGCATGGCGGGATTCTTGTGGCGGTTTCTGAAGTTTCTGCCAGGAGGGACATACATCCTTCTGCTCAGGCCTGGCCATGCTGGGAGGAGGGAAGCGGGTGTACTGGTGGACAGACGGGACAGAGGGCTGCCTGTTGGTGAGGGGCGGTGGCTGCCAGGCCAGCCAAGGGCTGGAGGATGGGGGGGGTGAGGACAGAGAGGATGAAAGGGCCAAGGTGAGGCAGGCTGCTGGGAGGGACAGGCTGGACCATCCGAGGGGATGCGGGCAGAGCCAGCTGTCCTCAGAGACACCCAACACAGGCCACAGCAGTGCCCAGGGAGCAGCAGTGTGTGCTGGGGCTGCGGGCTTGGGGTCAGAGCTCTGCAAATGTCCCCTCCTTTCTGGGTTCCCGTGCACACCGTGACTGCCTGGCAAGACTCTGGAGATGGATTGTCGGCCCTGTTCTAAGTTCAGAAGCCTGGGAAAGGGCGAGTGTGTCTCGAGGCCCAGGGTAACACTGTGTAGACAACGGCCACAGTGGCTTCGCTGTGTGTAGGGCTGAGAGTCGGGGAAAGGCCGTGTAGACGACGGCCATGGTGGTATCGCTGCATGTGGGGCTGAGACAGGGAAAGGCTGTGTAGACAACGGACACAGTGGCTTTGCTGTGCATGGGGCTGAGAGTCAGGGAAAGGCTGTATAGATGGTGGCCACAATGATTTCGCTGTGTATGGGGCTGAGATTTGGGGAAACGCCGTGTAGACAACAAACACGGTGGCTTCTCTGGGTGTGGGGCTGAGAGTCAGGGAAATGCCATGTAGATGACGGCCACGGTGGCTTCACTGTGTGTGAGGTGGAGAGTCAGGGCAGTCAGACAGGCCTGAGTTCAGATCCTGGATCTGTCGCTTCCTGCCCTGTGTCCCGGGTGGGACTGGCCCCGGCCTCTCTGCCCAGTGAGAATGGAGACATGGTGCCCCTCAGGCTGGATGAGACATCACACCTACACCGGCCCCTCAGAGCCTGGCCTCGAGTACCCCAGGGGGTGCAGCCGCGCTGTCTGCTGCAGGCCTTGGAAAAGCCCAGCAGGCAGAACTGTTGATCATTCTCTTGTTGGCTGTGGGAAATGGTGCCAGGAGGCCAAGTGGCTCTTCCAGTCCAGATCTTTGGGGTCCCAGGCCACACACCTGCACTGCTGCAAGCTTACCCCACAGCAGAGGGAGCACAGAGGCATCACCAGGCCAGCCTCTCTGCAGTCTGCGTCTGCCTGGTCCCCAAAGCTCAGACAGCCTGTCGTCCACCTGGGTCCCTGAAGGTCTGTGCTATACCAAGCTCCCCCAAGTGCCTCTGGCCAGCTGTGTGCTGACTTCCCTAGGGACTCCCGGAGACTGTGGGCAATGTAACAGCCAGCTCGGCTTCAGGTGGCAAGACCAGCCTTTGAGCACCGGATCCTGGTTGACTGTACCCCGGGCTCCGGCTGGATCGGGGCTGCCCTCAACTCCATCCTTTCCCCCAGGGTCCCGCGGCCATTCAGCATGTCCCAGCGGTACTCGGACAGCTCCGTGGAGGAGAAGCTCCTGGAATACCGCTTCCACTCGGAGCTGCGGCTAGATGCCAAGGGGAACCCAGCATCTGGGCTCCCAGTGGTCCGCGGCTCCCCGCACAGCAGGAGCAATGCCGCCTTCCAGCCAGACACCCCAGTGCCCCCGGAACTGGCCCCCGAGTCCCAGGAGCCCAGAACCGTCATCCTGAGCACGCAGAGCCCAGCAGCCCTGAAGATGGGCACACAGCAGCTCATACCTCGGAGCCTGGCCGTGTCCAGCAAGGCTAAGACCCCGGCCCGCCACCAGAGCTTCGGGGCAGCCATGCTCAGCAAGGAGGCTGCCCGGCGGAACCCCCAGCTCCTCTCTGCCCCCAGCTTCTCCCTGGATGACATGGACTTGGACATGGGTCCGGGGGGGATGCTGAAACGAAACCTGAGGAACCAGTCCTACCGGGCAGCCATGAAGGGCCTGGGGACTCCAGGCGGCGAAGGGGGCCCTGTCCAGCTCACCCCCAAGCTCCAGGCTCTGGCTGAGGAGCCTAGCCAGCCTCCTGCTCGACCTGCAGCCAAAAATAAGGTAGGAGCCCTGTCTCTCTGGTCAGTGGTTGGGGGGAGGTGGGAGGGGTTCTGACCACATCTTCACATCATCATGCACGTGACCACTTGCACAGGCTCCTGGGGGAGTTCATTCCTGTTAGCCCAATAGCCGCTCTGTGAACAGAGCGTGAATGTCCCCATTTTATAGATGAGGCAGCGGAGGCTTCAGTCAGGAAGTTGAAGGCATCCCGGCTCTCAGCCACAGCGGGGAGCAGTGCGTGAGGCGGGCGCTCTGAGCCCCAGGAGGGAGCCAGCCTGTCTGGAGGACAGGTTTCAGTGGTGGCTTTGCTGCATCAACTGGCCTGGGCTCTGTCTGCCCAGGGCTTCCCATAGGGGACTCAGGGGGGCTGATGACAGGTCCAAAGTTGGACGCTCTGCTGCACGCTGTCCCTTGCTGCCCTGCCTGACAGCCAACTCAGGGCTCTCTGTGCCCAGGGTGCCATCCTGGTCACCTCCTCCACCATGGGCTCCTTCCCAGACCATGAGCGCTGGCCCTGATCTGGGAGAAGCCCAGACCACCTCCTGGTGACGCCACAAGCAGAGGGGAGGGGAGGACCTGAGCCATTGTCCTCAGGCTAGAGACACCCCTGGTGGGAGAGGCACCCCTGTCGTGCCTGCCTGAGAGCCTGGACCACAACTCTCCACACCCGCCCTGGGCCAGGCCTGCGGGGTCCTCATCATTAATGCTGGCTTTGTGCCTCCAGCCGACACTTCTGAGCCCTCAGCCACCGGGTTGACAGGCCCTGGGAAAGCTCCCGGGATGGTGGGGCACAGGGTGTTATGGGGTCACCGTGCGCTGGGCTCAGGCTGCTGAGAGAGCACAGAGGAGGGGGTCCCCAGGAGCTCAGGGCCCTGGGGGGGGGGGGCGCCCAGAAGAAAAAGGATTAAAGCAGAACCGTGGACACGGGGGGAGGGGGTAGGTGGAAGAGGGGTCAAGGCAACAACAGGCACCCATACCTGGAGGCGGAAGGGATAGGGGTGCTGGGCAGGGGTGGATGCTGGGTGGGGGGTGGGGTGAAGGGTAGCAGGGGCAGCAGCCAAGTGTGCTGGGAGCACCATGGCCCTAACCAGCATGGGGACTTTCAGGCCCCAACTTGTTTTAAGAAACCATCTTCTTCTTTCCTGGAACCCATAGACCTGCGAGGTCAGGGGAGAAGGATCCTGGACAAGGAGGCGGGCTCAGAGCAGCAGCTGGAGGGTTCAGGGTGTGGGGCCCCGAGAGCCCTGCCCATCCCCAGTCATCCCTGCAGACCCATACCCCATCAGCTGCAGGGACCCCAGCCTGTGCTGGGACTGGATGCTCACCTGCCAGCCCTGCTCCTCCTGTCTCCCGAGGTCCCAGACCTGGGGGGCATGCATGCAGCCCCAGCTTCCCACCCGGCACCCCTCATGGTCATCTCCCAGCCACAGCTGTACTGCCCAGCCTCCCTCCAGGCCTGGTCGTGACGCCCCACTTTCATGGGCATCCCCCGTGTCTACACGCCTCCACCTCCAGGCAGCCCTCCTGGACCTGCCGAGCCCTCAGTAACCTGCCCTGCCCACTCTGAGCCCCCGTCCCATACTGTCCTACCTGCCCTGGCCTCTGCTTGGTGGCCCCACATCCCTTGTGGAGCCGACATTTATTGCACACCTTCTGCATGCCCAGCAGAGCACCTCCCATTGGGTCTGATGTCATGCTTGGAGCATGCAGTGGTCTCTGGGCTGGGGGAAGGGAAAGCTGTGATCCCTGCCCACCCTGCCTCCCACTGACCACCTGTGTGTCTCTCTGCACAGAAGGCGCTGGGGCGGAAACGTGCCCAGAAGGGCTCCTTCAAAGACGGTGAGTGCGGCCGAGGGGCCCCCTCGGACAGCAGCAGCCAGACTGGGCCAGGGGCTGGTCTCACTGGGGCATCCAGGAGAGGTGGTGAATGTCTTGGGTGGGATCCCTGCAGGGCCTGGTGGTCCATCTGGCCCTGCAGCTCTGATAAGCCTGGAAAGTTCCCTTGGACCCTGCCGTGCCAGTGGTGGGGCAAGGGCAGACAGGCCCCATGCTCACTCGCAGGAGCTGTCTGTCATGCACACTGTGTGCCAGTGAGACCAAGGCCTGGGCAGCAGTCACACCATCCATGGGACCCCAGTGTTGGAGGCTCGGGGCCATGAGTGATGGCTGGGCGTGGCAGGGCCCAGAGCAGGGCATTCACCCTGGGTGGGCTGCCTCCAGGACCCCCTGGGAGTTGGAGGGGTAGGTGCCCTCCCAACCAGGATGGAGCCACTGGGGGGTATGAGAGGCTCCAGCTGGACAGGCCTCTCCTTGAGCCCCAGCCTCTGTGGACAGCACAGGCCCGGGCTTGGGGAGGTGTCAGGATCAGACCCCAGGAGAGCAGCAGCAATGCCGCAGGTCTCGGGGCCGTTTGGAAGGAAGAGGCTTGTCCCAGTTGCCACTAGCTAGGCACCTGCCCAGTGGGGCTGCCGTGTGCGGCCACTGCAGAGCACCCTCGGTCCCCCGCATCCCCCAGGCTATGCAGTTTGGCCCCTGCCACGCTCCAATTTGTCCGCTTAGCCCTGGTCCAAAGGTGCCACATTTGGCATAGGGACACCCTGGGCTCCCAGCACCGCCATGCGAACTAGCCGGCCCAAGAGGAGCCCACTCTGGGGCACCCTGCACCACCTGACGCTCTCAGGGCCTCCTCCGGGGGACTCGACCTGCGGGTCCCTGGGGGGGCCAGACCGTTCAGAGGCCCCAGGCCTACAGATGACACGCCCCCTATCCCCAGACCCCCGGTTGTACCAGGAAATCCGGGAGCGAGGCCTGAACACCAGCCACGAATCTGACGATGACTTACTCGATGAGCCCCCAAGCCCCGAGGGAATCCGGAAAGTGGACGCCCCCATCGTGGTCAAGAGCTACCGGCCCCCCCAGATCACCTGGAGCCAGCTCCCAGAGGTAGGGGCTGCAATGGCGGGGAGAGGCTATGGGTGGTCCTCCCAGTGAGCGGGGAGCCGCCTAGAAGCACCCCGTCTGTGCTCACTTTTCTGGGGCATCTTGCTGATGCCTCAGAGCTGGCCTGCCCCACAGGGCACCTTTGAGGGGTTACTGGGGGAGAGGTTAGAGGCAGCTGTCATCTGTGTGTGTGTGACAGGCATCCCACAGGTGAGTTTTAATGCCCTCTGCTCCCGGCTCATGCTGATCTGTAGGGAGCTGTGGGCATGGGGCACCCCTTCCCAGGGCGCTGACCCTGAAATGTGCCTGGAGGGTCCGAGTGAGGAGGCAGGAAGGGAGGGGAGAGGCCAGACTGAAGCCACGTGCCACTACCAGGCCCGCCGCCACCTTCCACATCTGAAAACAGAGTTGGTCCCCTCCAAGCAGGGCAGTGGGGTCTCGGTGGAGAGTGTAGCTGAGAGAGAGGCCCCCAAGCTCTAAGCGGAGAGGCAACTCTCGCTCCCCAGGAAGGTGCAGCTGGCCCGGGGCACACAGGCTGCTGCCCCATCCCCTGGGAGCCAAGGAACAGCTACAGGGCAGGCTGTGGGCGTGGTGGGCAATGGGGTGAGGGCCCCTGGCTGTCCCTTCTGTCTGTGGTACGAAAAGGCTGCTCATCCACACCCGCGGGGCACGAGGGGGGCTGAGGCACCCCGACCACCTACTGAGCTCCACGACACTGCCTGCTGTGGGGTCACCAGCCAGGGAGGGCCCAGGAGGGGCGGGATGAGGGCAGACAGCTGAAAAGGGCTAGAAATGCACATGTGTTCCCACCTGCCTGGGTCCAGCTGCCTACATGGACATGACCTCCGGGGTCAGAGGTGGGTCAGGATGCTGCCCCTTAGAAGGGCATCTGAGGTTCTGCTCTTGGTAACCTGAGCTTGGGGCGTCTCAACCCAGCCTCTGGACCGAGGAGGGAGCTTGGGACTTACTTTCCCAGCCCAAGCGCTGGTGGCAGCCTCTGTCCAGGCTGGTAGGGAGGGAAGAAGGATCCAGTGGCCCTAGTCTTGTAGTGGGCTCCGCCGATGGTCTGCAGGGATGTGGCCTGATTGAGCAGGCCACACTCTAGCCAGGGCAGCTGGGGGCCAGGGGGCCTGACGGGTAGAGAGGGGGTCAGTGCGCCTTGCTGGAACACTGTTAACCCTACCTCCTGGGCAGGGTGCTGACTCACCTGGCCCAGGTGTGCCTGAGTCACGGCCCTGCAGCCCGCATGCCCCTCAGCTTTCCCGGGGCTCTTTGCCTCTCCACCACCACCACCTCCCACCTGCCACCCCAGGCAGCTCTGTAGGATAGGGCCCCCACCCGCCTCGGGTGCCTACTGGCCTTTCCCTCTGGATACCCATGCTCTCTCTCGGCTGCCCCGGGCACTTCCCAGGGGAGGTTTCCACGGCGAGGAGAGACGTGGATGATGGGACTGAGGCGGGACAAGCCAGCTCAGCGGCCCCACTGTGCTGAGCCATGAGGGGCAGCTCTGCCATCCACGCTGGCTCTAGTCCCACGAGAAGATGAGCATCTGGAAGGTACATCCCGTGATTCAAGCCTTGCTCTCCGCAGGTGGTGGAGTTGGGCATCCTGGAGCAGCTTCCGGCTGAGGAGCGCAAGAGGCAGGAGGTACGGGGTAGGCAGGGGCGCCTGCTTCTGACAACCCAGACAGAGGCAGGGACAGCAGTCATGGTGAAGTCACCCGCTCACTCATTGCCCGCCTCCTGGTACCAATGATAGCTGATGCCCTGGGCATGGTGAGAGTTGGGAGTGACTACCATTACCCACTTCCCACATGAGGGTGGGAGTCCTTGCCAGAGTGCAAACCCAGGAGAGCGGCTCACCACCCGCCTCCACCACAGCTGTGCTGACAGTCCCAGCCAGGTCCTGTCCAGGGTGCCCAAGTCCTGTGCCCCCATCATATCCCCACAGCCTGAGCACTTGTCACCACCACACCCTGAGCCAGGCCCCCTGTGTGGCGGGGTGGCTGCGGGCAGGGCCAGGGGGCACAGCTGCCCCACATCCGCTCTGCTCTCACCCCAGGCCATCTTCGAGATCCTCACGTCCGAGTTCTCGTACCAGCACAGCCTCGGCATCCTGGTGGCCGAGTTCCTGCAGTCCCGGGAGCTGCGGGCAACCATGACCCAGACGGAGCACCACCACCTCTTCTCCAACATCACAGACGTCCTGAGCGCCAGCCGGAGGTGAGGCCCAGCCCGGAACCCCGACAGTGGCCCAGGCTCTCAGGGGGGTGGGAAGGCCAGGGCTCTGAGTGACCCTGGTCTGCAGTGTGGATGGACGGTCTGGAACTACCTTGCGAGGGCAAGAAGCACAAGGACCGCAAGGGCCCTGCGGCCACCAGGAGCTGGCCCCAGGGCACACGGACGCAGAAAGTCAGTGACGAGACGTGAGGTGCCTGCAGAGCGGAGCGGGCGGGGGCAGCCTCGAGTTGCAGGCCCAGGTCATATTCCACAAGGAGGCGTCTGGGGCCCGGCCCAGGGCTCTGGTTGCAGGGCCAGGAGGTGGAGGAGGGGCCGGGTGTGCAGCTGCAGGCCTGGGCCTGTGTGTGTGTGTGTGTGTATGTGTTTACTTCCGTGGAGGGTGAGGTCAAGTCAGCACCCATGTGGTCTGACCCCACGCTGCCCTGCATCCTAGGCAACCCCATCACACCCTCTGCTGAGCTTGGCGTCCTCTCCCTAACCTAAGGGGGAAGTTACTCAGTCTGCCTACCCCCTTGCAGATTGGGGTGAAGTGTGAGAAATGATCAGGTGTTGGACCCCCCTCACTGAGTACCCCCAGTCTGCTGTCCCAGGGCTCCCACGGAACCCAGGGCCATCTGGCTTCTGGGATGGCACTTCCCACAGGACTCCAGTGACTGGCTGTGGGAAGTCTGAAGCCCCTGATTCAGCGGGGGCCTGGGGTGGGCCACCCCCTTCTGCAGCTCTGAACTTTGTCCTGTGTCCCCAAGCGTGGCGGGGCTGAACACATGGACCCTGATCTTTCTGCCTTCCACAGACCCCAGGCTCCATCCCTGCCCCCTAGTGGGGTGTCACGGTCTCCCCGAACCTCTGAGCTGGCCCTGGTAGCTCTTAGCCACTCCCAGCGGCCTCCCCAGGAACTGGCTATTTGGGATCAGCTGCTGAGGGCCAGCTCTCCTAGACCTTTCTCGGTGTCGCCTGTGAGAGGCGCTGACCAATGTGGGCTGCCCGTGCACACACGTGTGTGTGTGGTCCTGCATCCAAGCAACCAGGCCTCCCTATTGGGGCAGGATCTGGGGGGTCCCCATCTGCCCAAAGTGGGAGTTCTCAGAATGCTCCCACTTACAGGAAGGGCAGCCCCATCATGAGTGGAGGGTCAAGCTGGGGCCCAGTGAGTGGGGACCTGAGGACCCCTGCCCACCTCCAAGCCAGGCCTCATTCCCCCTCCCTGAGACCCTCACCAGGCTTACCAAGGATAATAAGAGTCAAGGGCCCCAGGGCAGGGGGCCATAGATTGGTGAGGTTTCCGATCTTCCTCCGGGTGGAGGGACCTGTCACTGGTCCTGGGTGGGGCTGCTGGGGGCTCCTTGGTGTCCTCAGAATTGGAACCTGGGCCCTCCTCCCTCCCCTCCCCCTGCTCCCCCTACTCACCCCGGGAGGATGGTAAGGACCATGCTGGACTGGCTGCCTGGGCCTGGTGGCTCCCCACAGGGGTGAGGGCCAGCTGGCTTCCCCACGTGGGGCAGGTCTTGCTCAGGACTCTGCTGTCTGCCCTCGAAGGTCAGCTGGCTGTCTTATCTCCCAGACACCGCCCCGGCCGGTCCCGCCAGCCCCGCTCAGCAGGCTCTAAGAGTCGGATGTGGGTAGAGACGCTCGCTCGTAGCTTGGTGCCCGGGGTTGGTCTGAGCAGCTGGCATGGGGAGGGGCCTTGAGACAAAGGGCTTTGAACAGGGGCAGACCTCTTGGGGTGGGAGGCCCCTAGCTGCCTTGCCCAGGGCCTGGTCACGTGATGAGGCCTCGGGGTCCACCACCCTCTGGCTGTGCAGGGTGCAGCAGAGGCTCCAGCCAGCAGCTGACACCACCGGTGACCTGACGCGGGTCCAGCCGGGCCCAGCCACAAGGCAGTGGATGCCTGTGGGAGCGGAACCCTAGGCAGCCCTGGGTTAGCACCAGCCAAGCTCACTTATCTTCACCTCCCTCCCCGAGCCCCCAGTTACGGATGAGCCTCAGCAGGGACCCCAGCAGGAATTGAGGGTTTTCAATCACCTGCAAGGAGCAGAACCCCTGCCCCGGCCCTGAACTAGGCAGAAGAGGCCAAGCCTCCAGCCAGATCTGGGCAGTTCTGACCCAAGTCCCAGGGAATCAAGTCAAAGCGACAAATTCTTGGTCCTACCTGTCTGCATCCCATCATGCCAATTAGAATCTGTGCCAGAATCTCGCAGGGAGTGGCCTTGGATTTGGCCATGGGTATATGCCCAGTTATTTCGGGTTTCAGGAGCTGATCTGGGGTTTTCCGAGGAGCGCCTTGGGCAGCCAGCCCACCTGGTGTGCACTGTGGTGGATGTGTGTGTGTGTGTGTGTGTGTGTGCATGCATGGCCGTGGACAGACCAGCAGCTCCTGGCCCCCCACCCCCACCCCCACAGGTTCTTCGAGGACCTGGAGCGGCGACACAAGGCGCAGGTGTGCGTGGAGGACATCAGCGACATCCTGGAGGAGCACGCAGAGCATCACTTCCACCCCTACATCTCCTACTGCTCCAACGAGGTCTACCAGCAGCGTGCCCTGCAGCGGCTGACGTGAGCCGGCCCTGGGCCCGCAGGGTGGGAGGGGGCCTCGGAAGGAGCAGGCCCCTTGCCTCACTGCTCGCAGCCCAGCCTCTGCGGCTTCCCTCCGATTCCCGTTTCTGGACCAGCCACGCCACCCGCCACAGCTGAGACCCCATTCTCTGTTGCAGAAGCAGCAACGCCACCTTCCGGGAGGCCCTGCGGGCAATCGAGCAGCGGCCGGCGTGCGGGGGTCTGCCCATGATTTCCTTCCTGATCCTGCCCATGCAGAGGGTCACCCGGCTGCCCCTCCTGACCGACGTGAGTACCCAGCCCTGGCCCTGGCCTGGCATTGCTCCTCTTGACCTCGCCAAGTGTCTATTACATACGATTATAAAGACAATTATAAGATGACTTTAACCACCACGGTGACCATGGCTGCCCATAGAGCTCTCTTTGCTGGGAGCTGCTCCAGCACTTGGCGGGTTTTGTTCACTTTCTTGGTGGGTCACAGGGTGCATTCACATCCCGAGTCTGATTTGGTGTCACCCAGACCCCTGCCGAGTGTCAGTCCAGGGTTGTGGCTGCCTCCAACCCAGAGCCCTTCAGTCAGTTGTCCTGTGTGGACCTGGGGTGACCCAGACTCTGTCACCGTCCCCAGAGGCTCCCTGGAATGGCTCAAGCTCTGAGATGCCAGTTCATGGGACAGAGGGGTTCATGGGGGTGAAAACTGCACAGGCACACACAAGTACACAAGTGTACACACACGGCAGGCACAGTGCAGGTACACACATGCACACAAGGGCCCAGCTGAGCTCTGAGAGGCAGCCTGTGGCCCATGCTTCCTGGGTCAGCGTCCCAGGCAGACAGGATATCAGACCCTCCGGAGCTCTGGGACGTGGAGAAATAGAGGCTTCAGGCCCTTCCTGCTGGATGAGGACAGCCAAGGACTGAAGGGGTGAGGCCTGGCAGGAGCCCTCTGAGTGTCCCCAAGGTCTGGCACTGGTTGGGGAGCTCCTGCCGCAGGGAGGCCGCTGAGCCAGGGTACAGGAGGCTGCTCGTGGCTTCTCATATGCAGTGTCTTCCTGCAGACACTCTGCCTCAAGACACAAGGCCACCCCGAGAGGTACAAAGCAGCCAGCCGTGCACTCAAGGCCATCAGCAAGGTGAGGAGGACCCAGAGTAGGAGGGGGTGCATATATGAGGTGGGTACCCATCCCAGCATGACTGCAGAGACCCTGAGGGCGGGGCAGGGAGGGTTTCCAGGTGGTCCCTCCCAAGCTCCTTGCGTGCTGGTGGGGAAGCTGAGGCCCAGAGAGAGTGGAGCTCACACAGTCAGTGGGCCTAGGCAGGACGGGGACTAGGGCAGCCATGAGGGCCAGTGCCGTGGGCAGCCAGGCCAGGCCGGATGGGGGGTGGGAGTGGGGAGCCAGGCGTGGCCCAGCCTGCAGCAGCCGCTCTCCTGTGCACGCCCTGCAGCTGGTGAAGCAGTGCAATGAGGGCGCCCACAAGATGGAGCGCACGGAGCAGATGTACACACTGCACACACAGCTGGACTTCAGCAAGGTCAAGGTAGGTGCCCCCCCAGTCCCGCCCCGGCCCTGCTCTGAGGTCAGGGGTCACCGTCCCCAGGCTGCAGGCTGGAGACAGGTTTCTGGGGGTGACCCCCACCCCCACTGTGAGGCGTGGGACTGAGCTCTGCCTCTCCCTCTCCAGCCCCTTCCCCACCTGAGAGTGGCCCCCTTGGCCACAGGGCTCAGCTCCAGCTCTCCTGCCTCCAGCTCTCCTGCAGGGCAGGTGGGCCTCTCTACAGCCTGTGCCCCCACCCCCAGGGCTGCAGGAACAGAGGACAGACCCGGCGGCTGAGTTGGGGGAGTTGGCAGACCCAATCGCAGGGCTCACCCTGGGCTAGGGCTCCTCGTCAGCTGCGCTGGGAGCCAGGGCTTGGTGACCTCAGAGCCACTCAGCTTCCCTGTCCCTGGCGGGTCTGGAGGTCTGGAGGTCTCAGCAGCCTACAGTGCCTCCCAAGCAGGCAGAGCTCAGACCTCTGCCCCCACAGCTCCTCCACCAGCCCACAGACTAGCGCATCCTTGTGTGGTCCAGGGACTGCCCTAACCACTGCCCATGGCAGTGGGAACTGCTGGCTGGAATCAGGACCTGAAGGCAGCCTCTCCCCATGCCCCCTCCCCCGCCTCCCTGCCTTTCTAACCTTGCTACTCCACCCCAGCCTGTTTGCAGCAGAGCCCTGCGGGCAAGGTGGGGTGGGCAGGAGACTCAGAGGAAGCCTGGGGCAGCTCTGTGGGTGGGGCCTCAGTTTTCATCAAGCAGACTGAGCTGCCGATCTCCAGTCTGCAGAGGCAGCTGGGCAGGCCTGAGCCAGATGGGAACCCGCCATGGGCAGGCAGGAGGGGAGGACTGTGGAGCCATGGAAGGGGGACACGGAGGCTCAGACAAGGGCAGCAGGCTCCTTGACGGTGGGTCAGGGTGGGCTTCACAGAGGAGGCATTTGAACCCTTGGCCCAGGTCCTGATCCTCTCCCTGGCCGGGCAGCAGAGTTCATGTTTGGAGTGAAGTATGTCCCTGGCCGTTGCAAAGACCCAGACTCAGGCCAGGCTGACCCCTGAGCGGGGCTCTTAGCCCCTATCCCCATCTCTCAAAACTGGAGGGCTTGGGGGCAGGGGAGCAGTGAGCCCAGGTGGGGGCGAGGGGGCTCAGAGCCCCTATAAAGGGTGGGGCATGGGGTGGGGCATGTCTGGGGAGCAGAGGCTGGTGGGCAGGCCCTCCCAGCTCCCCTCAACCACCCCCCTGCGAAGTCTTCTCTGTCTGCCTCTCCCCATCTCTTGCTAGCTTAGCAGGCCAGGGCGTTGGTGCTGGCCACGGTGACGTGATACCCCTGTGGGCAGGGGTGAGGTGTCCTGCCTGCCTGTGCCTCTCATATGTCCCCCTTAGCCCGGCCTGTTCTCTAGGCCACGGAGGGGGGAGGAACTTCATTTACAGGAAAGGCCCCTGGACACCAGTGTGGCCCTGCACATCAAGGGGCCCCTCGCAGTCTGCACAGGTGTGGCCAAGCCACCTGGTTCAGGGGGCCCTCGGCAGGTGCCCAGTGGGCCCCTAGGCCTGGCTGGAGGCAGGGCAGGCCTGTCCTGGGTTGCTGAGCAGGATCTGGGTCCTGGCCTGGCACAGAGCTGTTGCCCCATGGGGCTTCTGTCCACAGACTGAATGGCCCTTTGTTTGAGGCCTGGATATTAGCTCTCCCTTCCTCGTTCTAGCCCCAGGGAGGCCTGGTCACCCTGTTCTCAGAGGCAGGGCTTTTTCCCCTTGACAGCATATCCCTGCCCCCAGGACTCATCCCAGGAGCCCCTGCGAGACTCACCCCAACTCTGCGTTGCCCCCTAGTCCCTTCCTGCCCCACCCACCCCAGGACTCACTCCATCTCCGCCCTGCCCCCAATCCCTTCTTGCTCCCACCAGGACTCACCCCATCTCTACCCTGCCCCCCAGTCCCTTCCTGCCCCCACCAGGACTCACCCCATCTCTGCTCTGCCCCCCAGTCCCTCCCACTGATCTCTGCCTCCCGATGGTTGCTGAAGCGCGGGGAGCTCTTCGTGGTGGAGGAAACTGGACTGTTCCGGAAACTCGCCAGCCGACCCACGTGCTACCTGTTCCTGTTCAATGACGTCCTGGTGGTCACCAAGAAGAAGAGGTGGGTCCCCGCCCTGGACGCCAGGCTGCATGGCCCTGGGATGAGGAGCGGGCAGCAGCCGTGGCCTTGGAGCCAGGGAGGTGGGCTGGGGCCGGCCCTTGGGAGCACCCTTCCGGCTGCCTAGCCCTCAGGCTGCTCACAGACCCCTGCAGCATCTGGCCAGCCACCTGTCTCCCTACAGCGAGGACAGCTTCATGGTCCAGGACTATGCCCAGGTGGACCACATCCAGGTCCAGAAGATGGAGCCCTCGGAGGCCTCTCTGCCTGGGGGCGGCAACCGCAGCTCCTCTGTTCCGCACCCCTTCCAGCTGACCCTCCTGCACAACAGCGAGGGCCGCCGGGAGAAGATCTTGCTGTCCTCTGACTCCGCGTAAGACGGGAGGGCTTCCTGGAGGCAGGGGCAACCCTGAGAGCTCCGTGGGGATGGGAGGCTGTGCCAGGGCCAGCCCAGTTCTCATGCAGTTCACACTCCTGGGGTTGAGGGAGGACATGCCAGGTGCAAAATGTGCAACTCAACTGTCCTTTGTGTCCAAGGGGGTGAGGACTAAGGGAAAACAGGCAGGAAAAGGGGGGTGCCTGGTGGGGGCCCTGGGCAGGGAGCTCCAGCAGACCCAGGAGGACAGCAGGGCTGGAGCACAGGGTGGGGACCGTGGGGGGCAATGAAGTCAGAACAGTGGGGGACCAGTGCGCAGAGAGGTACTGGCCAGGTTTCCACACCTCCACCAGCAGGGGCCCTTCCCAGGAGGGAAGCCAAGGCTCTATTTCCAACAGCACACTGATGGGGGGCAGGGCGTCCCAGACCATTTCCAGGAAACAGGGCAGCCTGGGTTGTGGGGGTGCAGCCGCTGCCCGAGTCTGTGGCCACAGGCAACTGAGACCTCGGGTCAGCCTGCCTGGGGGAGGCCTGCCTGCCGCTCCTTCCTGAGTCTGACTTCCTGCACCTCGGCCCCACCCCAGCACAGTGGGTCAGGCCGACCAGGGGGGCCACCCACTTACACCTCCCACTCAGGGCCTGCTCACCAAAGGGCGTCCGGGCAGCGTAAACCTTCATCCCACTGCCTTCACACCTCAAAGACTGTGGGGGCTCAGTGATCCCCATCTTCCCACCATGTCACACTGGCTGGGGGGGTGTGAAGCAGAGGTCATCAGCTTGTGGGATCGGCCTCGGGCCTCACTCACGCGCACCCTGCCCCCAGGAGTGACCGCGCACGGTGGATCACGGCACTTACGCACCGGGAGAGGCAGGCGCGGGGCCCCCAGAACAAAGGAGGTGAGAGCCTGCCCTGCACCCAGCAGGGCTCACAGCCCCTTCCCTGCCCGAGGGCGGGGGTCAGCCTGGAGCGAAAAGGTGCTGTCCAGCCCTCAGTCCACCCCGCAGCCTCCCCCAGGGTGACCTGCCCGGGAGGGACCCTACCGCAGGTACGTGTGTGTCCATCTGGGCACACAGACCCAGCACTGGCTCAGGACCTCGTCCTCCCAGCTGCCAAGTGACCGGGGAAACTGAGGCCCAGGAGCTGGAGTGGACTGGCCCGTAGAGCTGTAACCCAGCCAGGGCCCTGCCTAGACCCTGAGAAGCCTGGAGCGCCCTCTGCTGGTGCTGAAAGCGGGAGCAGCAGGTCCCGCAGCCTCGGGAGGGATCCCGACTTTAGCGGAGGAAAGCCGCCTGGTGACCATGCGCTGGGACACCTTGCGGCCCCCGGGCTTCACCGAGACTAGGCCACAGCGGGTGCGTTGGGACAGGAGCCCTGCCCACCCCCTCCCTGAAACAGTCCTGCCGCTGATGCCTGCCCTCCCCAGACCTACTCCAGGTGGAGATCACTAAGGCCTACCTGGCCAAGCAGGTGGACGAGATCACACTGCAGCAGGCAGACGTGGTCTTGATCCTGGAGCAGGAAGATGGTGAGTGCAGGATGATGGGCCTGGGGGGGTGCACGGGTGGGGGGAGATGGGCCTGGGGGGTGCACGAGGGGGGTGTGATGGATCTGGGAGGGGTGTACGGGGGAAGCGATGGGCCTGGGGGGTGCACAGGGAGGGGAGATGGACCTGGGGGTGTGCATGAGGGGGAGATGGGCCTGGCGGGTGCATGGGGGGAGGGATGCCCTGAGGGGGTGCATGGGTGGGGAGAGATGGACCTGGGGGTGTGCATGGGGGGGAGATGGGCCTGGGGGCTGTACACGGGGTGGGGGGGCGATGGGCCTGAGGGGGTGCACAGGGAGGCAATGGGCCTGGGAGGGTGCATGGGGGGCAATGGGCCTGGGGGCTGTTCACGGGGTGGGGAAGTGACAGACCTAAGGGGGTACACAGGCAGGTAACGGGCCTGGGGGATGCATGGGATGGGGGACAATGGGCCTGGGATTTGCATGCAGCGGGCAGAGAGGAGGGGCCGGCAGGCTGGTGCTGAGTGAGAGTCTGAGAACCCTGCCCACAGTCCAGAGCACAGTGGTGTGGGCAGCTACCCCAAGTCCCCTAAAGAAGCAAGCACTGCATAGGCTCACACTGGGCCCAGGGCCCCCTTCAACAGCCTGTCTCAAGGATGTCTTCCCATGAACCAGAGTCTTAGGCTCGAAAGTGGGTTCCTGGTCACTCCATGTCCTAAGCAGGAGATTAGCCCCTGTGAGCAGCTGCTCAGGATGGGCCAGGCTGGTTGGAGTGAGCTCAGCCCCTGAGGCCAGTCAGGGCCAAGCACCTGCTAGAAGACCAGCTGGCCGCGTGACCTTGAGCAAGGCCACTGGTTAAGGCCACTGGTTTGGATGCCTGACCCTGGCATCTTCTGGAGCGGTAACTCCGAGGGCTGAGGACCCGACTTAGGGGCCCCACCCTCACCTGCCCGGTGTCTGGATCCAGGATGGCTCTACGGCGAGAGGCTGCGGGATGGAGAGACAGGCTGGTTCCCTGAGGACATCGCCCAGAGCATCACCAGCCGCGTGGCTGTGGAGGGCAACGTGCGCAGGATGGAACGGCTGCGTGTGGAGACGGACGTGTAGCCGGGTCTGCTGGCACCTCACCAGGCTGGGCTGTGGCCGTGCAGTGTCAGTCCACACTCCAGCACGTGGCCCCACCTGTTCCTGGGGAGCATGGTGGGCTGGCCCTTGGGGCCTGAAAGGTCCAAGGCCCGGTGGGCTGCAGCATAGGCTCTGGACACTTCCAAGGAGGATGGTCACACGCCCTTGGGGGAGCATCCTCCGGGGGAGCATCCTCCAGGCAAGCTCGGGAGCCATGCCAGCCCTGGCCCCAGGCTGTGTCCCCGGAGGAGCCCTGCCTGACCTGCTTGCTGGCCTCACCCTCCCCCAGCTCCTGGCTGCCCTGTCCTGTCCCCTGTGCACCCAGGGGCAGTTAGGCGGTGGGCGTGTGATTGAGGCAGATGGACCTGAGAAGAGCGGGAATCACCTGGAGGGGTCTCCCACGCCTGTCCTGCCCCAGCCTTAGTGCCCACGGCTGCCCCGTGTTCCCAGAGGTGACCCTGCGGTGCCAGCACTGAAGTTGTGACTTTGAGACATTAAAGTATTTCTTTGGCACCGGGATTTGCACATTTGTGAGCCCCAGCAAAGGCTACAACAGTCCCTGCAAAATTCCCAAAGTGCCATGGGCCAGAACTGGGCCCCCCATGTGTGGTCACCTGTGCTGGGCCCCGGGAGCTTGTCTGGGCCCACATTCATGGTCACCCTGTGCCAGTCCTTGGCCCTGCCCATCTGTCCACCTGCAATGTTATATACAGGGTCATTCCCATGAAGCCCCTTGAAGCTGAGCCTGGTCAGTGGGTCTGGGGACTCAGGGATATGGCAGAACCTGTGGCGGAGCCCCACCAGGGTGCCCCCCCCCCCATCCCTCACCTCCCTTAATGGCCCCACTTCCCAGCCAATCTGCTTGCCAAGGACCCCCTGGTACTTGCAGGTGGGTAGAGGTGGGCTGGCCTGGGCTCAGGGCAGGGGGAGAAGTGTCCTGCTCCCCAGGAGAGGGTGATGGCCAGCTGGTGGCAGGGTGTTTCTGGGCTAGGTGCGAGAAGGACAGGTCCACTTTCCCGGGAAGCCCCCTGCCAGTCCTGCCAATTCCCAGCCCATGCCCAGTACCTCTCTCGGCCCTGGCAGCACTGTCCTTGGGGTGGGGGCTCCCAGCGTTCTGACAATCTGCCAGAGCCCTGCTGAGGCCCTGTCGTGCTTATGACAGCTGGGGTGTGGATCCCTGCCACAACCAGGGGAGGGTGACTGGGGGAGACCCACCCTCTTTCCCTTCCACCCATCCCTGGGGCTGGCTACAGGAGGAAGGCTGGCAGGGGCCTGAGCGGGGTGAGGCAGATCCAGGCTCCGCCCACTGAATCTGGTGGGGGGGGCGGGGTTCCACACCGGGAGGGAGGGGCAGCTCCTTCCTTTAACCTCCAAGCTGATCTCCGTGGCCTCTGGCAGCTGGAAGAGCCATCCTGAGCAGAGCGTCTGCAGGATGGTGCGGGGCCAGGCTCAGTGTGAGAGGCATGATCTTGGGGGGAGGGATCACCAGAGATCAGGCCCAGCTCCTCCCCCCTGGACAGGTGGGAATCTAGGGGCTCCATTTTCCTATCTGTGAGCTAACTCCATACTGTTTTCTTGGAGCTGCTGGGGGGCAATCTGGTGACCAGGGTGAAGAGCAAGTGTGTGTGTGTGTGCACAAGCACATGTGTGCACCCTTGGCAGAAGTGGGGGGGACAGCGTCGCTGTGTAAGCCCTGCAGCACCCCTGCCCCTTCTCTTCCCCTGACTCTCAGGTGGGCAGGCCAGCCCTTGCCCATCCTTTTCCAGGCATGTTTTTGGTATGATGGAAAAACTCCAAGGCACATCCTCGGTTACTGACCTGGGGTCTGCAGCCTCAGCTGGTTTCCTTCTGCAAAGTGGACGCAGGTCCTGATGGGACCCCTGTCTGTGCCACACACCTCCACCCACTCCCACAGTTGCCACCCGTCCTCCAGGTCACTGGAACCCAGTGGACTTGAAGGCCGACCCGGAGATCTTCTGAAACTGTGAAGGGCTTCACATCTTTTCACCGGATAAATTCTGGTATTTCTGGGGGCTGTTGCCAAGTCAAGTGGGATCTGATGTTGTATTCTGTTTACTAGTGGCATTGAAGAACTGTATATTTTTACGGGTCTCATGCATTTCCTATCATCTCTATTTCATGGCCCACTTTGCCAAAGTCTTAAATCCTACTCATCTGTCTCCTGCCCTCTCCCTTTCCCCGCAGGCCTGACACCTCTTACTTCTTTGTCTAAGCCAGGGCTGTGACCTGGGGTCTCCCAGGTTCTGCTGGGGTCAGGAGGAGCGAGTGACGATCTGATTCTCCACCTTTGAGGGAGTATGTTCGTTCTTCCCACAAGGGTTACTGGGCCTGACCCAAGTCCTGTCTGAGGGGCCCAGCGTGACTCAAGCCGAGCCTCCGCTCCCAGTCCCAGGAAGGAAACAGGCTGTCACTTCAGGGCTGTGGAGACCAGTAATGGGGGAGGGAAGGCAGGAGCCCAGGGAGGGGACAAGGAGCCCCGGGCGGCCTCCTGGGCTGAGATCCGGAATCCATCGCCTTCCTAGATCAACTCGCAGAAGATTCTTGGCACGCAGCCATCATCGAGAAAGCACCTCTCTATATCTGTTTTCTAGGAACTTTCATCAGAAAGAGGTGCCGAGGGATGGGATGGGGAGGTGGGAGGGGGGTTCAGGATGGGGGACATGTGGCTGATTCATGTCAGTGTATGGCAAAGAGCACCACAATATGGTGAAGTAATTAGCCTCCAATTAAACTAATTAATTTTTTAAAAAATCCTCCAAATGAAAGAGAAAGGGGTGCCGAGCTTTATCAAATGCTCTTTCTGCTTCTATCCAGACCATGGTATCCAGACCATCCCACCCAAACACCTGGGCACATTTTCTGATGCTAAAGTCCTTGTGTGGCTTTTTTCTATTTGTTCTAGATAACATTACTGTATTTATTTTGGCCATGCTCTGCCGCACGTGGGATGTCAGTTCCCTGACCGGGGCCCCCTGCCGTGGGAGCACGGAGTCCTAACCCCTGGACCGCCAGGGAAGTCCCCGCCTTGTGGTTTCATCAAGTCCAAGTCCCTTTGGATCAAGTGGATGTTATTTTTTTGAATATTTTTGAGTAGCTAGTATTTTACTTAGCCTTTCTGCATACACGTCTGTAAATTTCTTTTCTCGTATTGCCATCACCTATTGGAGAAGCCGGTTGGTACTGGCCTCCTGAAATGAGCTGAGTCGAGTTTCCTCTACTTAGTATTTCTGGAACAACTCACATCAAACAAGTTCTTGTCTCAGGGGTCTGGCCCAGCCCCTCCATCAACATATGATCCAGCCCTCCTGGGGTGGTGACAGAGGGGGAGGGGGAGAGGGAGCTGTGACAACTATTTGCATTAAATTATTGGTTTATTCAAGTTTTTCATTTCCACTTACACTGCTTCTGGTAGTTTATATTTTCCTGAAAAGTATCCATTTTTTTTTAAGTTTTCAAAGTTATTGGTACTTAGTTGTTCATAATATTCCCTTTTATATCTTACTCTCTGTGTCTGTAGTTAACTTTCCCACCCTCCGTAATTTTTTCTTGCTTAATGTTTAAAAAAAATCATCAACCTTGTTAAATTTTCTTCTTTATTACTGTTCAAAGAAGAAATTTTTGTTAAATGTTCCATTATTTTCTGTTGGTTGAGTATGAAGTTTATAGACCTAAATATAGATGTGTATATGTATGAATATAAATAAATGAATATAGGCATATATATATATATATAGCATGTGTATAAAGATAATTAAAATGTTATCACTGCTGTCTTGCTTTTGTATTGGCTTCTGTATTAATAAATAGCACGTTGAAAATCACCAGTTTAATTCTTTCCATCTGTTAAACCCACCACGGCTTTATGAGTTTCTGAGCCTCTGTGTTTCATGCATGCATGTGAAGATGTTTACATACAGTCACGTACTATGCTTTGCACACACCGTTTTAAAATATCAAAACTCATCGTCAGGCTTTTGGTTTACTTTGGATGTTTATATTTCTGTCCTTCCAGGTATGTGTTTTATCAATAAAATGTTGAAGAATGTTTAATGCAGTCTAGGGGCCTGATTTTGATCATCTGTAACCATTTCAATCAGGCTTTCACCTATTTTCTTATTCTGCTTGACTCTTCCTCCTTCCCTGCTGCTGCCACTGCTGCTAAGTCACTTCAGTCGTGTCCGACTCTGTGCAACCCCATAGACAGCAACCCATCAGGCTCCCCCGTCCCTGCCTTCCATTAAAGAGATGACATTTCCTCCAGTTTAAAAGTTAAACTTCCTATCAGTACTTCTGTGAAGGTCACAGTACCTTATTGAGTCCAATTTACATGAGGGTTTGGCTGCCTCTGACCAGAGAAAAAGCTGGTTTAAAACTCAACATTCAGAAAACTAAGATCATGGCATCTGGTCCCATCACTTCATGACAAATAGATGGGAAAAAAATGAAAACAGTGGCAGATTTTATTTTCTTGGGTTCCCAAATCACTGTGGATGGTGACTGCAGCCACAAAATCAAAAGACACTTGTTCCTTGGAAGAAAAGCTATGACAAACCTAGAGAGCATATTAAAAAGCAAAGGCATCACTTTCCTAACAAAGCTAGTCAAAGCTATGGTTTTTCCAGTAGTCATATACATATGTGAGAATTGGACTGTAAACAAGCCTGAGTGCCAAAGAATTGATGCTTTCAAGCTGTAATGCTGGAGAAGACTCTTAAGAGTCCCTTGGACAGCAAGATAAACTAGTCATTCCTAAAGGAAATCAACCCCAAATATTCACTGGAAGGACTGATGCTGAAGCTTAAGCTCCAATACTTTGGCCACCCGATGCAAAGAGACAACTCATTGGAAAAGACCCTGATGCTGGAAAAGATTGAAGGCAAAAGAAGTGGGTAGCAGAGGATGAGACAGTTGGATAGCATCACCAACTCAATGGACATGAATTTGAGCAAACTCGTGGAGATAGTGAAGGACAGGGAAGGAAGCCTGGCATGTTACAGTCCATGGGGTCGCAAAGAATCAGACACAACTTAGCGAGTGAACAACAAGACCAGTGTCTTTCACTTTCTCTGCTCCACCTCACCTGGCTTCCTAGTGCCTGTTATCATTCTCTTAATCTCTAGGTCAGGGGTTGGTTAAAAAAGAGTCAGACACAATTTAGCGACTAAACAACAAATCACTAGGTCATATGAGAAACATAATGATTATCTTATGCTTTCCATTCTTACTGGAAAACTTCCTCTGAATGTAATTTCAAGTGTGCCCACTGTGGCTGTGGACACCCAGGAATAATGTCCACTTTTCTTCTCAAGGACAGTTTAGCAGGACACACGATTCAAGGCCATGAAATTCAAGTTTCAACGTCTTTTTTTCAACACTCAGAAACTGACATCACCATCTTCTTGCTTCAGTGTTTCTGCTGGAGCGTCTGCTGTCACTCTGACTCCTGTTCGCTTCTTCTGGGCATTTTAGAATGTCTGTTACTAGTATTCTTTAAATTCCTTAGACAATGGCTTTAAAATGTTTTAAATTTTATTTCCAATATGAGCACTTTGGATCTGAGCTCATCCAACTTAGACCTGAGAGCTTGGTGCTTTGTGTCAACGGTTTTTCCCTTCTTTTTCTAAGGCTTCAGAAGTGTTAACACTTCACTCATCCTATTCCACTAACCTTTCCTCTGTATCTTCTCTCTCTCTGCCTCCCTGATGCCTCCTGGGAGGGTTCTGAGCTGGAAAACCTTGTATTTGGCTAGATTCCTGCCACCACCCCTCACCCCCCACCCCCCAGCAACTCCAGCCTCCACACGCTCCACGCAAAGTCCTGACGATGGTCCTTCTTGACCTGCATCCCATTATCCCTGCACTGTTCCTGATGCTTTCTGGGATATGGATGCTATTTATGTACCTCAAAGTCTTAAAACAGTGGCCTGTCCACTTGCTGTCCGTCTAAGGAGACAGGGTTCACGAGAACCCACCCTGCTTTGCCCCATGAGATTCTTGGCCCCTGGAGCTATCAGCTACCTGGGCTCATGCTGGAGGGGAGGGGGCTCCAGCCCAGACCAAGTGTCTGGTGTGACAATCTGGGTCCAACCAATTCCCCTGGTTCTACCCTGAAGACAGGGCAGGGGGAGGAGTGTGCCACACCCAAGCTGCCCTTAGCTGCACCCTGCCCTCCTCCCCTGGGGACCACACGTCCCGTATACAGGCTGTTGCCAGCACTTGGAGGGTCTCTGGGCCCCATGCCCTCAAGAGCACCGGGAACCGGGATAAACCCTGACTTTGTTTGTGTGGCCCAGGGAGGCCCAGGGGCCTCACGGGCCTCTCTGGTCAGCCCACTCATGCCAGCGGTCCCAGGAGGCCACCACAGGGAGCCTGTACAAAGCAGCAAGCACACAGGCCTCCAAGAAGGAGCTGCTCCATCCTTAACTTACTGGTTTCACAGGGTAGCGAAGCCCCACCCAGAGGCCCGAGTCAAGGCCCCCCAGGTGGGGCAGCAGGCAGGCAGCCCTCCAGTGCCCAGGGGCTGGCTGCCCATAAATACCTTCCATAAATATGGCCCGGCCTAGCACCAGCATCTGTTTCCAGGTAAACAGACTGAACTGCAGCAGACCCAGGCCTAGCACCAGAAGAACTTGCTCCCAGGAAGGGCCCCAGGCCCACGCCTGTCCCCGCACCTGCCCGAAGTCTCACCCCGGGGACACGGCAGGTGTGGTTTCCTCCACACTATGACCCTCAGGGCGGGCCAGGCAGGGCCTCCATCCTCGTGGTCAGAAGATCCTTGCAGAGCTGAAGGCTGCACCACTGTCCACAGGCCTCGGAGACCGGGTGGGGCCGGAGTTCTGGCCCCCGCATGTCCCTCCTCAGTGGTCACCAAAGCCCCCAGGTCCCCTCAGTGGCCCCTGGGAGCCAAGCCTCAGCGGGGGCTGCCCCTGAGCTAGTGCTTCTCTGGGCTGCTGCTGAGCCCGGGTCTGGTGGGAGGTTGGTTGTAGGGCCGCTGCAGGAGCAGGAAAGAAGCAGGTCAGCCCTGGGGTGGGCGGAAACTCTCCAAGGCTTTTGAGTCCTGGGCTCAGGCTTCCTGCCGCCCCTCGTGTCCTTCCAGCTCCAGCCTTGACTCATCTCTAAGGTCCAGGTTTTAGAACCCCCGCCACCCTGGGGGCCCAGATTACATGCAAGTGCTGGATCCCCCTCCCTCCTCTGGGCTTAATCTTCAAGTAAAGGGGCTGTAACACTCGCTAGCAAGTTCCATCCTCCTGGCAACACGGGGATGCCCCCGGCCCGCCTACCTGGGCCCAGGGCTGGAGACGGGCTCTCCAGGAGCTGGGAGGGTCCACCTGCAGGCAGATAGACACACTGGTGCCCCTCCATCGGCTGGGCAGCAGTCACAGGGCAGCGAGGCTGCAGGGACCCCCACTGTCTCCTTCACAGCATCTCCCCGCCAACACACAGGGTGAGGAGGCAGGACTTTGGACTGGATGAAGAGGGGCTTCACTACAGGCCCTGTGGGGTCCACTCCAGGGCAGGTGCAGCGAGGCCCTTCCTGTCCTCCTTCCCAGCAGGGCTCAGGCAGGGGCACCCCCAGTTCCTGACGCCCCCCAGAGTAAACATCAAGGCCACCTAGAATGCTCTGGTGCAGTACCAAACCTGACCACCAGGTGCCACTGTGGGCATCGTTCGTCCCAGGACCAGCCCCCCACCCAGTTTCTGTCTCCACCTGCTCAACCCCCTCCTCTTCGGGAGGTGGGATCCCTCCCCTAAAGGCACTTAGGGACCAGGGCTGCCTTGGGAAGGCTCAACAAGACGCACTCACAATATCAAGACCATGTCTGGGGTCCCCAGGTCAAGGATCCCAGTCTGGAATCACTACTCTCACCCTTGATCCCCCCATCACCCCATCTCAAGGCCTGCTGGGCACAGGCCGCAAGCCAGCCTCTGGTCTCCCCTGGCAGACACGATGCTTCCCAGGAACAGGCTGGGCCTGGGCGAGGTGACCAGGGCACCCCAGAGGGGCACAGGTGGCCAGAAGAACAGGGGCACCCCAAGCTCTGTTTGCAGAAAGCAGGCTCTCCCAGTGCTTTGGGGGGCTGGGGGGACACAGAGCCATCACCACCCCCAGACCTGTCCGTGGGTGTGCACAGGCACACGTGTGCACTTGAACACAGGCAAGCAGTGAAGCGCCCTTGTGCACAGAAGCACACACACACACACACACACACACATACACACACACACACACACACACACACACACACACACACACGCCGCGAGACACAGATGCTCGCATGCAGACTGGAGCACGTGCTGCGTGCTCAATCACTAAATCGTGTCTGACTCTTTGCGACCCCACGGACTTCAGCTCGCCAGGCTCCTCTGTCCATGGTATTCTCCAGGCAAGAATATTGGAGTGTGTTGCCAGGCCCTCCTCCAGGCGATCTTCCCAACCCAGGGACTGAACCCACTTCTTTTATGTCTCCTGCATTGGCAGATGGGTTCTTTCCCACTAATGACAGCTGGGAAGACTGGAGCACACACGCATCCTTGGGTAGGTACACTGTCATGCCCGGGTTCACACATGCAGGGAGAGGAAGGGGTGGTGGTGGGCTGTGTCAGCGCCCACTGAGCCCTGCCCACGGGGTCTCCACCCTCTGCAGTTTGAGCCTACGCCTGCCGCTCTAAGGCTGGCTGTATGCTGAGTCCCACCCATGGTCCAGGGGCTGGAAGGTCCACACTTTGTCCAACAGAGGCCAGACACCATGGGCATCATGCTCGGATGGTGACATTCATGCTGCTTGTCCAACCCCACCAGCACCATGTCCCCCCACCCCCGCCCCCGGGAGCCCGACTCACCCTGCCGGCATGTGGGCCCTGTGTAGCCGTCCACACAGAGGCACTGCCCACTGACAGGGTCGCAGTCGGCCCCGCCCCCGCAGGAGCAGCGCAGGACACAGCCCGGCCCGAAGAAGCCCCTCCTGCAGCCTGTGGGTGGGATGGGGGTGGTGGGAGGGACAGGCCTGAGTGTCACTCCGGTCCACCCAGGGCTGGGACCAGCAGGCCTCAGGACACCCCCAGGGAGCAGGCAGGAGCAAAGACCTCAAGTCTTAGTTTTGCCCTGCATGAGCCCTCACATGGGAAAGCGCTGGGTGCCGGGCACTGGCCCAGAATCTCCTCCCCATGTTTCCACCAGCTCCCAGGCTGGCGAAAGGGAGCTGACGGTCAGGGAGGCTCCCTAGGGGCAAGACGGCCAAGAGCCCTGAGGAGGAGACACGGAGCCCGCCCAGGTTGGCTGGCCCATCTGGGAGGTCTCCTTCCCACCTCACCGGGGGCCCCTCCCCAGGACCAACGCCCCCTGACCCCGGGGAGATGCCCCCCAGGGACTTAGGTGGAGGCTGTGAGGCAGGACAGGCCTCGACAACCCCAAGCAGGAACCCTGGTGCTGGGCCCCCTGTGAGCCACTGTGCTCCAGAAACACAGTCGACTCCACCAACAGAGACCCACACCCCTGCCCCCACCAAGCAGTACCCCTGACTCACCCAGGTCACAGGAGGCCCCCATGCGCCCCGGGGGACACAGGCAGTGGCCGGTGACGGGGTCACAGGGCACCCCAAGCTCGCAGTCACACTGCCGGCTGCAGCCCTCTCCGAACGAGCCCGGCTCACACCCTGGAGGGGGCACTGGGCTCAGCATCCTCTGTCCTGAGCCCAGGGCGGGGGGGGCCAGGTGGGAGTGCGTGGGGGCACGGACACTCACCCTGCTCGCAGAACTGGCCATGGAGGCCGGCAGGGCAGAGGCACCGGCCGCTGACGGGGTCGCAGGGGGCACCGTGCTGACACTGGCATGTCTGCTGGCAGCCAGCCCCATGGAAGCCGGGGGGACAGGCTGAGGGAGACCGGGTCGGAGTCCCTGACTCAGTTTGCCCAGAGAGCAAAGGACGGGGTCGGGGCTGGCACCCCCTTCCTCCCACCCTGGTCCGGTGCCCAAAAGTTGGCTCAGGCCTCATCGCATCAGGCCACCACAAGGAGTGACACGGAAAGCAGAGGAGTGCACTCTGGGGGGTGATGGCCCAACCCTACAACTCACGGTGCTCGCAGGCCTGGCCATAGAAGCCGGGGCCGCAGCGGCAGGCCCCCGATGTGGGCTCACAGGCCCCACGGTTGTGGCAGGAGCACTCGAGGCTGCAGGCGGCACCGTAGCGCCCGGCGGGGCAGGCTGGGGAGGGGCCGGGGGGTCAGCCTCCTGCCACGGGACAGCAGGGGCACTAGCCTCTTCCAGGTGACCCCGGGAGCCTTGCCCGGCCCTCCAGCAGCCTGGTGCCTCCCCACGATCACCCCTAAGCTATGGCCCTCCTCCCCCACCCAACCCCCTGGCACACCCGCTACGGGCGGCAACCCTCCAGCTCACACACGATGCAGCCCCCAGGCTGCCCCAGACTCACCCAGCTCACAGTGTGGCCCTGTCCAGCCCAGGCTGCAGGAGCAGCTGCCATTGGTGGAGTCACACAGGCCCCCGTTCCTGCAGGAGCATGCATGCTCGCAGTTCACACCAAATCGGTTCTGGGGGCAGCCTAGGGACGAAGCGGACCTGCTCAGAGCTCTGGTCCAGAGCCAGACATGCTCCAGGACACTCCCACGTGATCTGACAGTCATTCGACAAACACTTCCTGCCCGCCCGCCTCCCTCAAGCCAGGCACACATGTGCCAGGAAGCAGCACCAATCACGTCCTGCCAGTTCATCCACCCTCAGAGGCCAGAACTGAGCTGGTGCTGAGAGTAACACAGGAGGAAAGGGACCAGGGCCCTCCAGGGAGTGCCTGCCCAGCAGGCAGGAGGGAGTCAGGGAAGTCTTCCTAGAGGAAGAGGTACCCTCCAGGTTCGGAGGAGGCTGGGCAGCCCCACACTCCAGGTGGTGCTTTCAGACTCTGACCCCTAGCTGCCGTTCTCCCCTGGAGGTAAGGAGTGGCCTGGCTGGAGTAAGGACTCAGGACCTGGGGGAGTGTGACTGGCCCCTTGAAGAGGACCAGAGGGGGCAGAGGGCTCAGGCCTACCAGGGTGTGGGGTCAGATCAAGCAGTGTGGGCATGGCCTGAGGACCTTCTTACCATCATGAGCACGAACCCCACAACAGTCCCAGGGGCCACTCCAGTTGCCCCACCATCACCTGTGCTCCGGGCCTCCCTCTCCGTGGGCTCCCAGCTGCTGGGCCCAGGAGGAAGGGACAGCAGGACCCTGTTCCAGGAGGACATCAGCCAAGAGGCTGGCTCCATCCTCAAGACAGAGCAGTCGCCCGATCCCTCCTGTTGGGGGGGTGGGGGCTGGCTCTGGGACAGAAGTTATTCACCCCCTATTGGCCACAGGGAACTGGAGAGGTCAACTGATGGCCTGAGTCCTGGGGTCATGGGTCAAGGCAAGATACGGAGTGCTATCAGATGACCCGAGTGGGCACTGCGGTCAACATGAGCAAGCCCTCACTTATATCCTCAGGGTGCCTCGGGGATTAACAGAAGGGACCCAGCTCTCCTGTGACCCCACGGCTTCACTCTATCACCACCCCCTCATGGCTAATGTAGGGATGTATGCGAAGTGCCCGAGGCGGCAGGCAAGCAGGCTCTCACCGTGCTCACAGTGGACGCCGGTCCTCCCAGGCGGGCAGGAGCAGCTGCCGGTCGCGGGGTCACAGGCCGCCCCCTGCCCACACCCACACACATGGGCACAGCCGGAGCCAAAGTGGCCATGTGGACAGACTGCAGGGAGGAAAGGGGAGGGTGGCCACTCCTGGCTGGATCCCCCTGCCTCTGCTGTGTCAACCCAGAGGGGACGGGACTGGGCCAGGGCGGGCTGGGTGGGGAGACTCCCGCCCTATCTGCCCAGACAAGGCGGGGCCGCCTGCCACTGAGCACCCCCGCCTGCCCTGGTGTCTCCCTCGGCTGCAGGCTCTGCGGGGGGGCCAGGCCCACGCTACAGTGAGTGACCCACGGGGCCCCCACCCACCTCCACCAGCCCCAGCCCCAGACAGTTGGAAAGGCCCCACGTGACTCAGGGAAAGGCCCTTCTCTCGGCAGGACGCTGGCTGGCCTCTGCAGGGCTCCTGGTGGACACAGCCCAGGTCAGGGGTATAGCACACGGCCAGGCAGAGCAGGCCGAGGACACATTTTGGCCACACCGATCCCCCCAACTTAGCCTGGTCTGCAGCCAGTCCCAGCGAGGGACCCAAGGAGTGGCACGGTCAGGGACTGTCTGCCCCGCAGGCCGGATGGCGGGGCCCTGCCTGTCGAGGTGCAGGGAGACACCCCAGCCACTCACCGAGGCTGCAGTCAGTCCCAAGGAACCCGGCGGGGCAGCGGCAGGAACCGGTGGCCGCGTCACAGGAGCCCCCATTGAGACACCCACACAGCAGCTCACAGCCAGGCCCGAACCGCCCAGGCGGGCATCCTGTGGGGGGAGGGGCCAGTTGCCAGGGTCAGGGGCCTCCCAAAGCCCCTCCCCCCTCCCTGGCCATCACTCCTGCGGACCCGGTGGGCGGCCGGGGCAGCACTCACGTTGCTGACAGCTGGCGCCGTGGTACCCGGGGGCGCACACGCAGGCCCCCGAGGCGGGGTGGCAGGCCTGGTTCTCGCCAGGGCAGTGACACTGCTGCTCACAGCGCTCCCCAAAGGTGCCAGGTGGGCAGGCTGGGGGAGGCGGCAGGGGTCAGTCAGTCCTGGCCCGGCCTGGAGAAGGCACCCTCCTTCATCCAGGCCCCCTCTTGCGGGCAGAGCTCTGGGGCCCAGCCTAGGAGCGCATGTGACCTGAAGTGCCCCCAGGCCTGCCCACGTCAGGCACCCACCTTGCTCACAGCTGGGCCCTGTGAAGCCCGGGGGACAGTGACACTCCCCGGTGACGTGGTGGCAGGCGGCACCCGGGTGGCACTGGCAGCGCTGGGCACAGGCCTCTCCAAACCAGCCAGGCGGGCAGGCTGCAGGGAGGCGCGGGCGGAGGTGGTGGGGAGCCCTGGGGTCGGGGGCGGGGGGCCCAAGGGGGTCACCGAGTGAAGGACCCGCCCCACCCTGGGCGCCGGCAGAGCTGGGGGCTCACCGTTCTCACACCGCGGGCCCCTCCACCCCGGAGGGCAGAGGCAGGCCCCGGTGACAGGGTGGCAGGCGGCACCCCACCGGCAGGCGCAGCGCTCCTCACAGCGGACCCCGAAGGCGCCCTCAGGACAGGCTGTGGGGAGAGGGGCAGGCGGGCTGAGTCGGGCTCGGGGTGACTCCCTGGACAGAGGCAGTAGGCCCGGGGAGCTCGGACCGCAGACCTGCCCCCTCCTACCCACTGCCCCCTACCCTGCTGAGGCCCCACACTCTGGCGTGATGGAGGCCATCTGGAGGGGCCCGAGGGGCCTCCTGGCCTCCCCCATGGGTCCCCGAGCCGCCCACTCACGGCTCTGGCACTTGTCCCCGGTCCAGCCAGCTGGGCAGAGGCAGTGGCCGGTGTGCTGGTCACAGAGGCCGCCATTGAGGCACCCGCAGCTGTGCGGGCAGCCGGCTTCAAAGACCCCCGGGAGGCACTCTGCAGAGACGGGGCAGGTGATGTCCAGGGGCCCAGGACACCTGCCCTGTCCACATTTCCTGCACCCAGAGCTTTGGATCCCAGTCCTTGGGAAGGACAGGTGCCCAGAGGTGGTGACACCCCAGGCCACATCCAGGGTCCTGCCCCTCAACACCAGGCAGCCGTCTTGGACCACAGAGGACAGGGACTAGGGCAGTGGCCTTGGGTCCCCCCATACTCCCAGGGTCCCTCTTCCACTGGCCTGACACTCACCCTTCTCACAGGCCAGGCCAGCCCAGCCCTCTGGGCAGGTGCAGTGACCTGAGACCGGGTCACAGGTGCCCCCGTTCCGGCACAAGCAGGAGTGCTGACAGTCCTTGCCATAGAGGCCCTCTGGGCAGGCTGAGGCCAGAGAGAGAAGCAACCTGTGGTTTCCCTGCAAGCCAAGCTGGAGGCCTGGACCCCCGGAGGGATAGCCACCGGACCTGCAGGCCCGTCCCAAAGCCCAGCACCGAACTTTAGGGGCAGGAACTGGGACTGCCTCTAGGATGAGCTGCCCCAGGGCTCCCCAGGCCAGTCTTTGGGGGCTCAGGGCTGAAGGGTAGGGTCCCTTAGGAGTCCTAAGGCCTCCCTCCCTCCCCAGGTGCCCCACAGCAGGGAGATGGACTCCCACCCTCCCTGCCCAGAGAGGTTTAGATCCCCCTCAAGTCCCACGCATGTCACCCTGCATGGCCCAGGGAGGGACAAGCGTGACAGCTGGCTCCAGACTCCTGGTCAAGGCTTACCCTGCAGGCAGGTGGGCCCCATCCAGCCAGGGCCACAGCGGCACTGCCCGTGGACAGGGTCACAGGGGGCCCCATTAAAGCAGGAGCAGGCTTGGCTGCAGTTGTGGCCAAATGTGTGGGCTGGGCAGGCTGCAGGAGAGAAGGGGGTCAGGGGCGGGGGGCATGGACCCCAGGAGGGGCTGCAGCAGACAGTTCCAGGCCGCTGAGGTCTAGCACCCCTCTTTCTGACCTGGGCACCACTCAGGGTGGCCACACACAAGGACGGACCCTAACCCTAACGGGCAGCGCCCAAGGGCAGACGGGAGCCTCACGCACTCTGGGCACAGCGGGGGCCCTGGCGGCCAGCAGGACAGAGGCAGGAGCCGCTCACGGGATCACAGGGGACTCCAGCAATGCAGTCACAGACGTGGCCACAGTCCACTCCGAAGAAGCCGGCCGGGCAGGCTGCAGGCGGGGCGGTGACGGGAGACCGCCGGGGTCACGAGACCTGCCTGCATGCCAGCCACCCCTCCCACGCCCCTCCAGCCCGCACCCTGGCTCACCTCGCTCACAGAAGGTGCCCCTCCAGCCGGCAGGGCAGGTGCAGGCCCCGCTGACGTGGTCACAGGCCGCCCCGTGCTCACACTGGCACTGCCGCCCACAGCCTGGCCCAAAGTAGCCCTGGGGACACCCTGAGACACCGGACTCTCAGCTGCAGGTCCAGTCAGCCTGCCCCAGTCCTGCCCAGGGCCTGGGCCGTGGGGCAGGAGAAGCCCCTCCCTCAACCAAGGCCTCTGCATCCCTCCCAGCTAGGAACCAAGCCCCCAGCTCACCCAGACCTGCCGGCCCGGCCAGGGTGGGCGTCGACACTGCAGGCAGGGCCCCTGGTCCTTAGCAGACACTTTCCTCCCCTCCCACAGGTGGCAGGTGCCCCCTGGTGTGCGACTGACCCCATCTCTCGCTGCCTTTGCTCCTCGTGGGGCTTCTCTTGAGCCCAGGTAGTGGGAGTGTGGCGGATAGCAGTGGGGCCAGATGGGGAAGTTGGGGTAGGCTTAGACAAGCAGACTCCCTGCTTGTCTGTGGACAGGAAGCAGGGTTGGGTCCCCCTGACACTTGTACGTGTGTGTGCACGGAGCGTGTGTGTGTGTGCATGTGAGCATGCATGTGCACATGCGTGTGCAGGCCAGGCCGGGACTCACGCTGCTCACACCGCAGGCCCACATAGCCGGCTTCACACACACACAGGCCACTGACGGCGTCACAGCCCCCGTGGCCCACACTGCAGTTGCAGGCGTAGCTGCAGTCAGGTCCCCAGTGGCCACTGTCACAGGCTGCAACAGAGCAACAGAGGCTGGTCACCCTGCACAGGTGACCGCAGCCAGATCAGGGGTGGGGAGGGATGCCTGGACGCCAGGCCACCTACCTCTCTGGCAGCTGATGCCTGTCCACCCAGGGGCACAGCTGCACCGGCCAGTCACCGGGTGGCAGAGCCCATCGTTGGCACAGGAGCACCGCGTCTGGCAGCCGGGCCCAAACCAGCCGGCGGGGCAGGCTGCAGGTGGAGACAGGCTGAGTGTAGCTGAGGCCTGACATGGGGCTGGCCGGGATTGCGAGCAGGGCTGAGGTGGGGGCAGCAGGCACTCACCGTCCTGGCAGCGGCTGCCCGTGAAGCCGGGGCGGCACAGGCAGGCTCCAGTCTCTGGTGCACAGGTGGCGTCGTGCTCACACAGCGGGCAGATCTCCTGGCAGCCAAGCCCCCAGCGGCCCTCGGGACAATCTAGCACCCCCCCCCCACACACACACAGAGGTAGTCAGTCCCCCCAGGCCTTGCTGGGCCCACTAGGGAGCAGGGACTTCTCTTCCCAACTGAGCCATCCCAGAGGAGGGAGGGGGGCAGGTCATGGGAACCCCTAGTCCACTCACAGGCTGTAGACTTCAGGTCATTCACCCCAGGGGGAGACCCCCTGCCCCAGGATGCTCAACTAGCAAAAGGGGGATCCCCAGAAGAACCAGGAGACCCACATGCAGGGACAGGAGCTTAGAGGACCCGCCACAGACTGGGGAGGGTGGGGGCCACTGGCCAAGCTGTCCCCGTGGCTGACAGTTCCCAGTGTCCCCTCTGCGGGCTCGGCCATGCGGCAGCCACTGACACCCACGTCCAGACCCGAGGCCGGTGGTGTGAGCTCTTGGAGCTGCTGTGGGCAGGCCTGGGGTCTGCAGGGCTCCAGGGCTGGGGTCTGCACAAGCGGCCAGGCATTGTGCGGCACAGGGAGCTAAGGGCGCCCTGGGCCACGGCTGCCACTCACCTGCCCCACAGTCGTCCCCGGTCCTCCCCGGAGGGCACAGACACTGCCCTGTGACCCGGTCGCAGGGGGCGCCCCCGCAGGAGCAGGAGCCTGAGCAGTTCTGGCCGAACGTCCCCGCCGGGCACTCTAGGGACAGGGAGCGGAGAGCCTCAGGGCCCCCACGTGAAATGGCCCTCCTCCCCTGACCTCCACCCCACCCCGCACCTGCCCCCCCACCTGCCTCCCCGGAACCTGCCCCGCCCCTGGCACCTATCCCCCAACCTGTCCCCTCACCTGTCCCCCAGTACCTGCCCTCTGCACCTGTCCCCCCTCACCTGCCCCCCACCTACCACCCTTGGCACCTGCTACACCTTCACCTGCCCCTCACACCTGCCCCCCAACCTGCTTCCCTGGAACCTGTCCCCCCTCACCTGCCCCCTCACCTGCCCCCTCACCTGTCCCCTCACCTGCCCCACAGGGTTGCTGGACACAGCCTGGGTCCCCAGGGTGATGAGGGCAGTCACAGAAGGGGACAGGAGAGGGGGACATGGGGCAGGGAAAGGCCCACATAGGGGAGTAGTAGTGAGGGGCAGCCTGGAGGCTGCAGATGGCAGGGCCTGTGGGGGGTGAGCCACAACCCTGGAGAGTGGTGGCAGGCCCACTCTGCCTTCCTTCCTCCCACTGTGGTCCACCCTGGGAACCCCATGTGGTCACCGCGTGTTCAGGAGTGAGAGAAGCCTGGGAAGGAGGGGCCAGTGGCTCTGGGCCCAAAGCAGGGCTTCAGGAAAGAACACAGGGATCCCGGAGCCTCACCCCACCCATATGAGCTGCAGTGGCGGCTCCAGTGTCCTGGCAGGGGCCCCTGTCCCCCCACACCTGCTTGACTAGGGCGGTAACCCGGATGGTGAGAGGCCCTGCCGGCCCCAGCACCATGTGGCCGCTGCGATGCTGCTGTTAGAGAAGTTCCGGGCCCCGGAAGGCCAGCCGGGCACCTGGAGTGGGCAGGCTGGGGCCCACGCTCTACACCAAAGAATCAGACACCCCCTCTCTCCCACCACAACACTCAGCAGGACTGAGAATTGAGGATGCGCCCTGCCCGGGTAGGGGAAGATGTCAGCAGGAATGGCGTGGGGTCCCAGGCCTGGGGTGTCCCCAGCCCCGGGATGGGCTCTGGGCAAAGGTCACGCCCCTTGAACCCTTGCCCTGAGGGCCCACACCTACGGGCACCTGCTCGCCCACAGGACCGCAGGCAGCACACACGCTGGGCGCACATGCAGGCACCCAGGCAGTGTGGACCGGGGCAGGGAGGCCCAGCAGGGCACATGGAGCTGTCCCGCCATCTGAGGGGTCCCCACTCCACTGACGGGCAGACGTGTCTGGGGCACAGATGCTTTCCAGACCTGACAACAGTGGGGAGCCCATCACTGCCGTAAAGACGCGTCATGTCCCGCCGCCCATCCCTGGGGCTCTGGATGCTTTTGAGGAGAAAAGGGAAAGGAAGACAAAGAAGGCCAGCAGAGAAGGATGGGGGCGAAGGCCCTTCGGGTCTCAGCACTCAGGCCGCCTGGGAGGGTACTGCTGGGGAGTGGCCGCTGGCGGGAGTGGAGGAAGGGGAGGGCGCAGAGAGAAGTCAGGGCAGTCACGGAGCCTGAGCCCCCATCCGGTAGGCAAGGTCCACCAGCTCCCATGCTGGTTCATGGATGGGATGACATGCCTGGCTGTTGAAGGCCCTTAAGATCACAGAGCCCCCGCCCAGAGTGTAGGTTGGGCTTGTGGGGATACTTGGTTTTCAAGCTGGGTTCTGAGCCCTACACACACCCCTCCTGCACCAAGGGACTCTGAGAGCCTAGACCATCCTGGGGGTCTCCAGAACCACCACGGAGAGGGAGGGTCTGCGCCTGGGTATAGGAGGAGACTGACTCCTCAGCTCGGGGTGGACAGTGGCCCCCAGGCCCTCCTTGTCCCTGAGAGGGGACTCGGACCACTGCCTCCAGTGGGAGTCACATCAGTCACACTGTAGGCCCCCTCTCCACTTCCATCTGCCCTGGTTGATGGGTGAGGACAGTGTGCCCTGCGCCAAGGGAGGTTCCGACCTGTCCACCCTCCGCTGGCAGCCACGGCAGTGCCGATGCTCACAGCAAGGGCTCCCCCATAAAAACGAGGACCCCCCACCTCCAGCCTCTCCCTTCTTGGCACCCAATCACACTGTCCCAGCCTCGGCATCCATGTGGAGGGCCTACAGTCATCACCCACACCCCATGCCGGCACCTCCAGCCCAGGCCTCTCGAGACACCTCCCCTGGGGGCAACTGCCTCTGTCCTGCCTGCTCGGACCCACCAGGAAGGAACCCCCGCCGGCTGCCAGCACAAGGTGTGCCCAGTCTGTCCCGTGATAGAAGGAGTGAACAAGCAAGGAAGCGAGAGGATGACCCGGGAGTGGTACCAACCCTTCCAGGCCGCCGTGCACATGCGCACGCACACACACAAAGTGCACACGCGTGTGCACACACACACATGAGTTCCCGCCCACTTGGGTGCACAGGGACAGGCAGACCTGTGGCTGAGTCACCACTGCATGACCAGGGTGGGGACATGGCAGTCAAGGTGCTTGCAGAGCCAGGCTTTAGGGCTGACCCGGTACCCAGCTCCAGCACTTCTGGTGCCTGGCGCCCTGCATGGCCAGATAGTCTGCACCCTACCTGGGCACTGGGGCCACTCACCTTGGCTGCAGTCCTCCCCGCGGTAGCCAGCGGGACACTGCTTCCCACACTCGCCACTGACAGGGTTGCAGGCCACGCCCGGGGGGCAGGTGCACGCCTGTCGGCACCCTGGCCCAAAGAAGCCCGGCTGGCACTCTGCGGGGACAGAGGGGAGAGGCATCTGTAAGGTTCCAAGGGCCCTGGGGCCTGTCCCTCTCTCCTGAGGTCTGTCCCGCTCCCCTGGGGCCTGTCCCCTCCCCTGAGGTCTGTCCCCTCCCCTGGGGTCTCTCCCCCCTCCCCTGGGGCCTGTCCCCTCCCCTGAGGTCTGTCCCCTCCCCTGGGGCCTGTCCCCCCTCCCCTGGGGCCTGTCCCCCCTCCCCTGGGGCGTGTCCCCTCCCCTGGGGCGTGTCCCCCCTCCCCTGGGGCCTGTCCCCTCCCCTGGGGTCTGTCCCCCCTCCTGGGGCCTGTCTCCCCTCCCCCGGAGCCTGTCCCCTCCCCCGGGGCCTGTCCCCGCTCCCCCGGGGCCTGTCCCCTCCCCCGGGGTCTGTCCCCTCCCCCGGGGCCTGTGTCCCCTCCCCTGGGGCCTGTGTCCCCTCCCCTGGGGTCTGTCCCCCCTCCCCTGGGGCCTGTCCCCCCTCCCCTGGGGCCTGTCCCCACCCCTGGGGTCTGTCCCCTCCCCCGGGGCCTGTGTCCCCTCCCCTGGGGCCTGTGTCCCCTCCCCTGGGGCCTGTCCCCCCTCCCCTGGGGCCTGTCCCCACCCCTGGGGTCTGTCCCCTCCCCCGGGGCCTGTCTCCCCTCCCCTGGGGCCTGTGTCCCCTCCCCTGGGGCCTGTCCCCCCTCCCCTGGGGCCTGTCCCCACCCCTGGGGTCTGTCCCCTCCCCTGGGGTCTGTCCCCTCCCCTGGGGTCTGTCCCCCCTCCCCTGGGGCCTGTCCCCCCTCCCCTGGGGTCTGTCCCCACCCCTGGGGTCTTTCCCCCCTCCCCTGGGGTCTTCTCCCTCCCCTGGGGCCTGTCCCCCCTCCCCTGGGGTCTGTGTCCCCTCCCCTGGGGCCTGTCCCCCCTCCCCTGGGGTCTGTCCCCACCCCTGGGGTCTGTCCCCTCCCCTGGGGTCTGTCCCCCCTCCTCTGGGGCCTGTCCCCCCTCCTCTGGGGCCTGTCCCCCCTCCCCTGGGGCCTGCCCCCCTCCCCTGGGGCCTGTCCCCCCTCCCCTGGGGTCTGTCCCCACCCCTGGGGCCTGTCCCCCCTCCCCTGGGGCCTGCCCCCCTCCCCTGGGGCCTGTCCCCCCTCCCCTGGGGTCTGTCCCCTCCCCTGGGGTCTGTCCCCTCCCCTGGGGCCTGTCCCCTCCCCTGGGGCCTGTCCCCCCTCCCCTGGGGTCTGTCCCCTCCCCTGGGGCCTGTCCCCTCCCCTGGGGTCTTTCCCCTCCCCTGGGGCCTGTCCCCCCTCCCCTGGGGTCTGTCCCCTCCCCTGGGGCCTGTCCCCTCCCCTGGGGTCTTTCCCCTCCCCTGGGGCCTGTCCCCCCTCCCCTGGGGTCTGTCCCCCCTCCCCTGAGGCCGGTCCCCTCCCCTGGGGTCTTTCCCCTCCCCTGGGGCCTGTCCCCCCTCCCCTGGGGTCTGTCCCCCCTCCCCTGGGGCCTGTCCCCTCCCCTGGGGTCTTTCCCCACCCCTGGGGCCTGTCCCCCGTCCCCTGGGGCCTGTCCCCCCTCCCCTGGGGTCTGTCCCCCCTCCCCTGGGGCCTGTCCCCTCCCCTGGGGTCTGTCCCCTCCCCTGTGAGCCTGTCCCCTCCCCTGGGGTCTGTCCCCTCCCCTGGGGCCTGTCCCCCCTCCCCTGGGGTCTGTCCCCCCTCCCCTGGGGGCCTGTCCCCTCCCCTGGGGTCTGTCCCCCCTCCCCTGAGGTCTCTCCCCCCTCCCCTGAGGTATCTCCCCTCTCCCTTGGGGCCTGTCCCCCTCCCCTGGGGCCCTCCTCCTCCCCCCAGCCCTGTACTCACCATCCTGGCACCGCTCGCCCCCAAAGCCCGCCTTGCAGGCACAGCTGCCGTCCCTCTTATCGCACGCACGAGTGTTCTGCTGCTCACACTTGCACTCCTCCGAGCAGCCCGGCCCAAAGGCCCACGGTGGGCAGGCTACACCCCAGAACCCACTGTGAGGGGGGCCTGCCCACTGCCAGTGCCCGCCCCAACCCAGATCTCCAGTCCCGTCCACCGAGTCGTATCTGGGACTCCATGCAGAGTCGCTGGTGCCCAGTTTGCAGAGGAGAAACAGGCTCACAGAGAGGCACTTCCCAGGCAGGGAATGCCTGGGACCCCCATTGCCTCCCTCTGAACAATCCTCCTACAAGAGCTGCTGAGGGAAGGCCTGCCGGCCTCTCCCTCCACCCTCCTGGGTGTCTGCAGGCCCAGGGAGTGGGGGCAACCCATTGGGGGCTCAGGACTTGCTCCCAGGAAACTCCAAAAGCCAGGAAGCTCCCCTGAAGCTTCTGGGGGTGGGGGCCTGCCCCTGCCCAGGCCTGCAGGCCACCCACCAGCCTGGATGCCCTGGCATCCAGCACAGTCCAAAGGACTTTGAGTCCGCAAGCCCCTCACCCCAGCCGGGGACCTCGCTGAGCCCCCGTGTCCTCATCTGTGAAGGCTGAGGATCAAACACAAGCTGGACCCAGACAGGAAGAACACAGCCCACTCTGTGGCCCCACACCCACCCCCAGACCCAGGTGCCCAGCGGTCAGCGGGACTCACCCAGGTGGCAGAAGCGGCCGTACAGCCCCGGGTCACAGAGGCAGGCCCCATAGAGGCGGTGGCAGCGGCCCCGGTTGGCACAGTGGCACTTCTTACGGCAGTGCTTGCCATAGAAGCCTTTGGGGCAGCCTGGGGAAAGGGGGGGTCTCTTGACTGCCCACCCAGACATGGCCTCCCACCCATGGAGAGGCTCCGAGGGGGAGGCTTAGCACCCAGTACAGGAGCCTGGAGGGGCCTCGGCCACCAGGGTACAGCCATAGGGCTTCAGGGCCACCAGCAGCCCAAGGACCCTGTACCCTAGACAGAGAGGGTCCCTGGGGGCTGGCAAGGGCATCGGGGGGCAGGGCAGGATGAGGTGAGCCCCATGAATGTGGCCGTCTGCCCTTGCCGGCCTGTGCCCCCAGGGTCTGTGGCCCCGGACGGTGGTCAGACCAGAGGCCATCACATCTTCACCACACGCAGGAGTGACTCCAAGAGCCCACTCTCTCCATCTGACCAGCACCGACAGCATCCTGGTGCCTGTCCCTCTGTGGTCATCGAGCCTGGCCTCCGGACCTCACAGAGGGAAGGACACAGGCCCAAGTTCAAGGGGCCCAGGGCCAAGGCGGGGTTGTGGCCCTCCTACCCCAATGCTTCACTCAGACTCAGCTCTGCCCCTGGCCCGCCTACTGAAGGGCTTCAGGGAGCTGCATGGTGACCCCAAGGAATGTCCACATCCTGATCATCAGGACCTCCAGGCGGGACCATCCTGGACTGTTCCAGCAAGCCTAACCCAACAAGTGTCCTTAGAAGAGAAAGGAAAGGGAGGCTGGACACAAAGAGGCCACGGGGAGACAGAGGCAGAGGCTAGAGGGACAGTCATGAGCCCGGGGCACCTGGAGTCTAGGAAACTCTAGAAGGGTCCCTGAGAGCTGGGAAGAACCTTCTCCAGGTCACCTGCACAGCTGCACTTTACCCACAGGACCCTGACTGAGACCCAGCCTCTGGGAAGCCACACCACGTCACCAGGGGAAGCACTGAGATGCAGGCCCTTTATCTGCCAGGAGTCCCGTGGGTCCATTCAGGACCCATCACATGCACATGAATTTAAAAGACACTTGTTCCTTGGAAGGAAAGGTATGGCCAACCTAGGTGCACATTATTAAAAAGCAGAGACATCACTTTGCTGACAAAGGTCCGTATAGTCAAAACTATGGTTTTTCCAGTAGTCATGTATGGATGTGAGATTTGGACCATACAGCAGGTTGAACACCAAAGAACTGATGCTTTCAAACTGAAGTTGGAGAAGACTCTTGAGAGTCCCTTGGACAGCAAGGAGATCAAACGGGTCAATCCTAAGGGAAATTAACCCTGAATATTCACTGGAAGCACTGATGCTGAAGCTGAAGCTCCAATACTTTGGCTGCCTGGAGCGAGGAGCCAGCTCATTGGAAAAGACTCTGATGATGGGAAAGACTGAGAGCAGGAGAAAGGGTGTAGAGGATGAGATAGTTGGATGGCATTACCGACTCGACAGACATTGGTTTGAGCAAGCTCTGGGAGATAGTAAAGGACAGAGTAGCCTGGTGCACTGCAGCCCACAAGGTCCCAAGTCGGACACAACTCAGCAACTGAACAACAACAACAACAACACACATACAGCTTCCAACAGGCAGTCTGCTTTCAGCTCTCATTCAGAGTAGAGATGGCAGATCACAGGAAAAGAAACAGGGATGCTGACCAAACTGAGAAGGTGACCAGAGAGAGGAAGCAGAAAGACCTCCCCTGCCACCCCACATGGGCCACCTAGGCAGTGGGAACGGTCCACCAATTGTTGCCATTGCTGTTAAGACAGGAAGTCCTTGATATACTAGCTATAGTTGCCAGCAAAAGAAGCAGAAATGTAAAGGTCTGAAGACTTTAAAATGAAGCCTCAGGCACCTGGGAAACTTCTGTGGACTCTAGTCCCTCCAAAAATGTTGCAACTTCAGAGTTATAAAAGATGTTAGTGTCATCCCATGAAGCCACAGCCCAGGTGTGCTCCCTTCTGCAAATCCTACCCAGTCATCATGTAGCTCTCCTTGAATGCTTCCAAGAACAGGGAGCTCACTACTTCTCAGGGGACTCAGTTACAAAAGTGCTATTCTTCCCACAAGTCCTCACCACCTGTGATAGTCAGGCCCTGTGAGAATAGCCAACAATAACAACTCAGTGCTTCTTGCACTAAGGGGCTTCCTCTGTAGCATACCGTCACTTTCCCCACCCCTGCTGAAGAAAGGGGACTGGGAGCCAAGAGGTGGTGCCTGCCCCTCACCTCCACCCCATGGATGAACCCAGAGGTCAAGGAGGGGCTGCACCCACCGTCCTCACAGCGGGCTCCGCTGACCCCTGGGGGGCAGCGGCAGGCCCCCGTCACAGGGTCACAGGTCCCGCCGTTCTGACAGCTGCAGGAGAAGCTGCAGTTCTTCCCGAAGGTGTCCGGAGGACAAGCTGCAAGGGGAACAGAGGAGCTCAGGGTCGTCGGCCTGCAAAATGACCCTACACTCAGAAGCCCCTCCAGAGATACAGACACCCTCCTGGGGGTCAAGCCTCCAGTTCAGAAGCAACTTCCCAGAGCAGCACCCAGCGGCACTTGTGCCCTGGGGCCCCACCCACATGTACGGCAGACATCACTCATCAGTCCTCCATCCTCTCCCTCTGAACTCCAACAGGTCCACCTTCTCGACCAGCACTTTTGGTCACTATGGCCTCTGAGACTAGGGGGTTGCTGGGCGGGGAGTAGACATGCCCTGGATAGAGAGTGGGAGACAGCAGTGTTCAAATGTGCTTCAGCTGCCCACTTGCTGTGTGGCCTGGGGAAGTCACCTGTCCCCATGGAGACTCTAGCAATGACTGGCCTGCCCAACCACTGCTCTTCATCAGACCCCTTTTTGTCTCAGTTAGTTGTTGGCTTGCTTGTGGCTGGACCCTCATCAACAGTGACATCTGTGAGAGACAGACACCAGGCTCTGCGAGCCCCCAGGGTCTCACAGCACCTGGAAGAGAACCTGGCGTGGAGAAGGCAGCCGGGAGACCCTGAAGGAATGAGTGAATGGCAGGGCCGGGGAAGCCCCTGCCCAGGACGGTAGGAGGAGTGGACTATCCGTGCCGTGCAGGTCCTGGGGCTCCTGGGCCCTGTCCCCCACGTGGCCCCACCCCCGCAGCAGCCTCACTCTCATTGCAGATGAGCCCGGTCCAGCCGTCGGGGCAGTCACAGCCGTCCAGGCTGGGGAGGCAGGTTCCCCCATTCCTGCAGTCATCACAGGTAAAGCTGCAGTCTGGGCCAAAGGTATCGTCCAGGCAGACTGGAGGATGGATCGAGAGAGGGGCCTCAGAGCCTGGCCCCTGGCCCTGGACCCCACCCAGAGAAGGGGACACGGGGCATCCTTGGGCCATGCAGGCCCCATGCAGGTGAACGGAGACAAGGGAGCCAAAAGGGGCCAGAAAGGGCCCTAAGTGGGCAGCCAGGCTCAGCGCCGGACGCACTGGGCAGACTGAGGCAGCCTCTTGGCCTCTCTAAGCCTTGGTCAAACGAGGCGCTCACAGGAAGACTTCCTCATGCCCAAGATGGTAGGTTGGGCAGCAGCTGGGCCCGGGGGTGCTGGCACGGAAGCCCGGGGACGGGCCCACCTCTCACCAAACTTTTCCTGCAGTGTGTGTTCGCCCCGCGCCTCGGCCTCTTCCTCCTCAGCCCCAACGTAGTCGTCTTGGAAGAGGTGGGGCAGCGCGTCCTGGAGCACCGCGACGTGCAGTGGGGGCCGCCCCAGGGGCAGGTGGCCGTCCAGGACCAGCTCGGGCAGCTCCAGGGCTGGGCGGGGCACAAAGGCCCCTGAGCCCCTGCCGCCCACCTGTCCTCCTCAGGATTGACTCCCCCGCCCCTCGGTGCCACCCCGGGACCCCCACCTACAGACCCCACCGTGCCCCTCCTCACCCTGGTCACCAGCAGTGAGCCTGCTTCTCAGGACGGAGGAGGCCCCAGGCCCGGAACTGAGGACCTGACTCTGCCACGTCCACCCCAGCTGCCCTGGCTCCCGCACTAGCCCAAGGGACCCTGAGCGTGGAAAGGGCGTGGGGACAGGACAGCCCTCTGCTCCGGACACAGTCCTCAGTCCCTGAAAGACGTCCCTCCTCTCGTCTGGGAGGGGCTGAAGCTGGACCACTGGGACCCCTGAGTAACACCTTGCCTGCGGGCCCCTGTCTGTCCAGCCCATCCCACAGTGGGAGGCTGGTCTAAGGTGAGGTCCATCCAGCTGGGAAGCAGGGAGTGGGGCCTCGGTGCTGCAGGAAGACAGGGTCCCATGGGGCCAGGCGGAGACTCACAGGTGCAACCCCTGCGGTCCTCGTCCAGCCGGTAGCCAGCCTCGCAGGAGCACTGGAAGGAGCCAGGCAGGTTGGCGCAACGGTGCTCGCAGCCGCCGCGGCCAGAGGCGCACTCATCCACATCTGCAGGCAAACCCAGGGCCACTGGCGCCCATCCTCCAGGGGTCGGGGCCTTGGGGAGGTCCTCCCCCACTCCCCCCGCCCATGGGATGGGGGCCTGCTGGGCAACAGCCATGCCACAGCCATCCTCCTGCCCTCCTACTCGAGAAAGGCCAGGCTGGGGCAGCCGGGGGTGCAGGCCCAGCCCAGACAGAAAGACAGTGACCACACGGGGGAGGGAACAGGCGGGCCTCCACAGGCCTGCAGACAGCATGAGCTAAACAAACACCCAGAGACAGAGTGCTGGGCAGGGGCCAGAGCCCACCCCATGTTATCCTTAGGACAGTCCACTCCCCAGCCACCCCAGCCGCCCACCACTCACCCTCACACCCACAGCCATCCGCACTGAGCCGGTAGCCGGCATAGCAGCTGCACTCGTAGCCGCCGGGGCTGTTGGTGCAAACCTGCTGGCAGCAGGGGGAGGCGGCACAGTCGTCGACGTCTGCAGGGCACACACCACAACCTGGCTGGCACCAGTGCCACCCACATGCACGCCTTCCACAGCACGGCAGTGCACACACACCTGCACACAGCCACACGCACACCTCACACCTACACACCACATGCATACCTGTACACAACTACCTGCATACAACCACATGCACAACTACCTGCACACCTGTGCACAACTACCTGCAGGCAACCACATGCACACACACACCTGCACATGACTGTATGCACACCTGCATGTGAGTTGCACGTACTCACCCACAATCACAGAGGCACCCAGGTATGTCCCTGGCCCTGCACACGCAGACAGACCAGGACCCAGGTCGCAACTCAGGGCCATCCCGCCTGCTGTGGGAGCAGGGTGGGGACTGGCAGGTGCTGGGGAGTCCCCACTGACGCAGAGCAAATGCTCAGGTGCCACAGTACGTGGGCGTTGACCCAGTGGCTGAGCAGAGCTGCAGGTGGACATGGGGCGATGGGTGCTCGGCGGGGTCGTGATGCTGCCTCTCACCAGGCCCCCTCGTACCACCCCCACCCCTGCCAAGGGCCAAGGGAACAGGACTGGAGGCAACAGAGGGAGGTTCCCATTCATAGCATCAAACGCGGGCACTGCCCCAGTGCAGCAGCAAGCCTCTGACTTGGGGGACAGCAGTCGGGAAGGAGGCGGCTCGCACCGATACACGTCCTCTGGTCCTCGTCCAGCTCGTAGCCACGGGGGCAGGTGCAGACAGGGCCCGCACTGCTGTGGCTGCAGCCATGGGAGCAGCCGCCGTTGTCCGCCTCACAGCTGTTCACGATCTCCATCTCGATCCCTGCGGCCAGACCCACCAGGGACGTGGGACCAGGGCTGGGGTGACACCCCGAGCTGGCGTGGTCCTCCCACCCTAGCTGCTGCCAGTCTGCTGGGAAACAGGCTGCACGGAGCTCCTGGGCCCGGTGGACCCTGGAACCGTGTCCTCCTGGGGTCCCTCTGTCCTCCCCCATCTCCCAGGACCCACAGTCAGCCCCGAGGCCCAACACTGCCCTCGACTGACAAGGAAGTTCTGCCCCTCGGTCAAAGCAAGCCGACAGTTGTAGCGGGCTGGGGAGCCATGTGGCATCTCCACGCCCGGTGGTGCTGTCGCCCACTGTCCACTCACGGTAGCACTGCCGGCCATCAGCACCCAACTCGTAGCCCGCATTGCACACACACTTGAAGGAGCCATGCGTGTTGAGGCAGCCGTGGGCACACTGGGCCAGGCCTGTGGCACATTCATCCACATCTGATGGGAGAGATCGGGGGTGAGGGGCGCTCTGGGACACTAGCCTGAGAGGCTCAGCCCCCAGGGGTGGTCTCCACCAAGGGGTCAGGACCCAAGCACCCCATGCCAGGAGAGGGCCCCGGTCCCTCTCCTGCTCCCCTCTGAGCATCTTTGCTTTCACCAACACACTCCAGGTGCAGAGCTGTGCTCTGTCCCAGGGTGAGGAGGGCACGGCTAGAAGTCTGGGTTCAGGCTCCACCAGCAGCAGTGGGTGCTCTTCCGCCTCTCTGAGCCCACCGTCCCTGAGCAGCTGTGTATGTCTGCTCTTGCCAAGCCTCCCCCCATCTAGGCCGAGCACAGAAGGGGCCTTTCGCCGCCAGCTTCCAGGGGGCCAGCAGGAGAAAGCGCACTCTGTCATCCAGGGTCAAGCTACAGCTTTCTCCCTGTGGCTGTGTGGCACTGGCCTGGGGATCTGAACCCTAGTGTCCCCGACAACTGCCTTTGTCCCACCACCTGAGAGTCCTTGGAAGGAAGCTGACCCTCAGCCTCATTTCCCACTGGGTTCTCTGAAGCCACTGCATCCAGAACGCCAGGACATGCCCGCGTCACATTGGCAGTGATGCCTAGAACACTTTCCCGATAGTGATGCGGAACAACAAGCTTCTATACCCACAGACTTGTCTCTCTGATGGCCATCAGGCAGGACACCTCAGGAGATGACCACTGCATGCCTGGAGGCACCACACCACTTCAGAGATTCACCCCAAGAGTCAGGGGGGACAGGCACAGACCCCTCCCCTAGGCTGTTCATCCAGAACCACGTCAGGGAGGAGCAGGGACACCCAAGTCCTGAGATGGGGTAACTAACACTGCATGGCGGATGCCCATGCAGCCAGGAGGTCAGAGCACATTCTGGAAAGCTGCGCCCACCATGCTCTGGGGTGATGCCATATGCACCCATTAACCAGCAAGCCTAGAGACAGCCTGGAAACTGGCTCAGGGATGTCACTCAGGTCACAGTGATAACCCTTTCTCTAATAAGCAGGTTGTTGTTTAGTCACTAAGTTATGTCTGACTCTTGTGACCCCATGGACTGTAACCCTCCAGGCTCCTTTGTCCATGGGATACTCCAGGCCAGAACACTGGAATGGATTGCAATTTCCTTCTCCAGGGGATCTTCCCAACCCAGAGATCAAACCTGCATCTCCTTCTTGGCAGGTGAGTTCTTTACCACTGAGCCACCAGGGAAGCCCTAACAAGCAGGTACTGCTTAGCTAACACCTAACAGAAATATTTAAAAGTAACAAGCCACTCTGAGAACTGTCTTCCTGCAGACACGAGACTCTCTTGGGGAGCAGTTCCTTGAGTTCCTCCTCTCCATCTCCCACCCTCCAACCTGCCCCCCTCACCCCAACCCCAGTCCTAGAGATGACCCTGCATCATCCCAGGTCAGCCGAGAGTGACGACACGGGAACTGGCCCTGCACACACAGGCCCCTGAAGGGGGATGTGAGGAGGTGAGCCCGGCACCGCTGACCTGGACTGGCCCTAGCACAGGTGGGGCATCCTACCTTCGCAGGCCTTGCGGTCCGCTGCCAGCTGGTAGCCCACGTGGCACTCGCAGTGGGCAAGGCCCCGGAGCGCCCGGCACCTGTGCATGCAGCCTCCGTTCCTGTCCGCGCACGGGTTTCTCCCTGAAGTCATGGCCAGGAGGAACGGGGACAAAGGGCAGAGGTGGAGGGCCCAGCAGGTTTGGGGTCCCCACTCCAGGGCCTCTGGTGAGCCCCCACCTGGAGCTCTCACCCCTCCTGCTCCATTCTGATGGGCTGGGACGTGGACTAGGAGTCAGGGGAGCCCCAGGGACTCCCAGACAACTCCAGAGAAGACAGAGGGCACCGCCCTGAGTGGGCGCATGGCCAGCTCCCCCACCCCTCTTCTCGTCAGAGCCCTAGCCCGTGAACTCGTGCCACCCTGCCCCACCACTGGCCCACACTCACTCCTGACCCCCTGGGACCTGGAAGGCCAGGCAGGGTGGGAGGGACTCCCTCAGTATCAGCCCTGCTGCCCCCACCCATTCCCACTTCTCAGGGGTCTCCTGGGCCTGCTCCACCTTCTCCATCAGCAGAGCCCCCCTTCCATGACCCACAGCCCTGGGACCCCAGGGCAAGGAGCCAGACAGGGCCTGGCCAGTCTCCTCTGCCCAAGGGCCAGGGCTGGGGCCTGCATGCCCACACCAAGCCCAGGGCAGGCCTCAGAACTGAGACAACACAGGATGCCCTTCCTCCTCATCCCGGTACCCCCATCCTGAGCTTCCTGCCCCCAAAGATGTGAGATCCCAGAGCACAGCTTGACGGGCTTCCTCCCCAGGGCCCAGGGGGGCGGGATGATGCCCCATCACTCTCCACAGCCAAGGAGCTCCCTGTGTGATCAGAGCTCAGCCAAGGGACACGACATGGACCGGACCCCTCAGACCCTCCTGCAGCACCAGTGGCCAAGGGACTTGGGCTGCGGGACCTCCGGGCAGGTCTGAGGGAGTGTGGAGACGGGCGGGGGTCCCAGTGGAAGGCCCAGCCCCAATCCCCTGCCTCCACCCCCGGGACACTCACGGACACAGCGCCTGCCATCCTCCTGGAGCTGGAACTCGGGCCGGCACTGGCAGCGATGCTGGGTCACTGTGAGCTGGATGCAGTTGTGCTGGCAGCCACCATTGCCCACGGCGCAGGAGTTGATGGCTGGGGGCCCGAGAGGAGTCAGGTCACCCCAGGAGGACGGCCTGGCTGAAGGGCCCCACCCCAGGCAGGCTCCGAGCACCTCCTATAGGAAGCTTCCGGCACCTCCAAGCCCCTCCCTCCTTCCTGTCTGCGTCCCAGAAGCAGGGGCTTTGAGAGGACAACACAGCTCCCGTCCAGGTCACAGGCCTGGCATTGCTTCTTGGCCCACACACAGGACACACAGGACCATGGTCCGAATCTGGGTCCTCTGGCCCAGGCTGCCTCAGGACTGGATGTAGGGAGGCACTGCAGAGCACCCCAATGGAAGCCCAGACCCCACCCCCACCCCAGGCACAGAACACAAAACATCAGGCCCTGCTGAGGGTCAGGGCATCCGGAGCTCAGAGTCCAGCAGGCTGTGAGGCTCCCTGGAGGAGCAGGAGGCCAGCAGGGGCTGGGGAAGACCCAGACACTCCACTGTTGGTCATCAGGCCAGGGCAGAGGGGCAGGCGTGGGCCTCCTGGACGGCCACCATGACCTGCGGGCCTAGCCCCCAGCTCCTGTCAGACCACTGCAGCATCTGCCCACTCCAGGTGGGGCCTCACCCCCACCTGACCTCACCCAGACCCGACTCCTCTCAGCAGCTGTGGGGACAGCACTTGGTGAGGCCAGAGGCAGGGACCCCCATCCCAGTCCTAGGATGCCAGGGGTCCAGGCGCTCCTGCTCAGGCCCACCTCGAGCAAGCCTCTTATGGGTCAGGCTAGCCAAGTGGGTGCCTATGTCCTGGGTGGATGTGTTGAGGCTGTGCCCACGAAGGGGGCACTGGGTGAGATTGGGCACCTGGGGAGGACACCTGGTCTCTGGTAGCTCCACCAAGTCGCTGGTAGTGGCCTTGTGGTTAGGGAGGGACAGGTCCCCAGCTCTGCAGTGAAGCTTCAACGATGCACAGCGGGGAGGTGCAGATCACTGCCCAATCGGCCTGGGCCAGAACAAGCCTGAGTGCTGGTATTAAACTCTGCGACTGCTGGGGGGCAGGGATTCACCCCCAGATGCCACCTGTGCTGTTATCACAGACTTCAGGGGGGCCTCAGGGCCCGAGTTTGGAGAGGCCATTCACTGTCAGTGGGTCTGGGGGCCAGGAGCGGCCCACCCCACCACTGAGGCCCATGGAGCCAGGAGCAGCCGCGTCCGCACGCAGAGCAAGCGAACAGCCTCAGGGCTCAGAGTGGCCAGGCCCATACTGTTTGCCAAGAACAAGGCTTCCTTCAAAGCAAGTATGCTCCCCAAAAGCCAAAACACAGCACTTGCCATCCCACTGGTTCTCCTCGTGGAGCATGGCGGGGAGGAACTGGAGCTGAGGGTACCCCCGGGGGCAAGCGAGCCCTGCTCTTGGGGTGGGGTGAACACCTGAGGCGGCAGTGCGGGCTCTGTCTCCTGGCCATACCTGCCTCTGCCACATGTCGAAGGGGAGCAGCAGAGACCCGAGACCCGGGTAGGATGGAGGCAAGCAGGATGGCCACGTCTCTGGCCCCAGTCAGCCTCTAGGCTCCCTCTTCAGCCACCCACCCCCGAGGCCCCGCCTGCCGCCCCCGAGACAGCTCTGCTTAACCCACTGACATCAACTCCAGAGGCTTCCAAGCGTGGCCTGAGCCGGCCCATTCCTGGGGCCCTGTCTGTGTTTACAGCACCAATTGCATCCCGCCCGGAGCTCATAACAGGAACCAGAAGCCCCTCCTGGCAGCGCTGGGCAGGCACATGGAGAGAGGGACTCAGAGCCCAGGCCAGGAGAACGGCTGGGCAGACACTGCGGCTGCAAGGACGTCCCACAGAGCTGTGGCAGGAGACCCGAGACGGACCCAGGGGTGACCTGGCACTGGGCCCACAGGAGCCCACCGGGGAAGAAATCCCAGGCAGGTGGGGGCCATGGAGGTGTCCAGCTCCCTATGCAGCCTCGAGCCTCCCTGACACCAGCCCATGTCTCTCGCTCTGCTGCACAAATCCTAACGTTTCAGATGCTCCCAAGCTGTGCAGCCCATGAAGGAGCTAAGTCCCATATCATCATCTCACACATCCTGTGCCCAGGATTCCCGGAAAGCTGAGCAAGGTAGTTTTTCTCAGGTGCTGGGCCGTGCAGCTCAGGGGAGGGCCAGCCTCTGCATGCCCAGTGCCTAGAGCTGGGGATAAAGCTTCCAGGCCCCAGGCCACTGTGAATCATAGCATGGAGTCCACATTCCATTGCCCCATGCCTGAATGGACCAGGATCAGAGCTGAAGCTGCGAGCTTGTCAGAACGCAGGAGCGAGGGGGTTCCACAGTCCCTAAGGGGGCCAATGTTTGCGTACCCCTGCAATTCACATGCGCACTTCTAAAATTTAACCATCTATGTGACCGTATTTGGAAGTGAAATAACGAACTGTGGTGCTGAAGAAGACTCTTAAAAGTCTTGGACTGCAAGGAGATCAAACCAGTCCATCCTAAAGGAAATCAACTCTGAATATTCATTGGAAGGACTAATGTTGAAGCCGAAGCTCCAATACTTTGACCATCTGATGCGAAGAGACAACTCATTGGAAAAGACCTTGATGCTGGGAAAGACTGAGGGCAGGAGAAGGGGATGGCAGAGGATGAGATGGTTGGATGGCATCACCAACTCAATGGACACAAATTTGAGCAAACTCAGGGAGATAGTGAAGGGCAGGGAAGCCTGGCATGCTGCAGTCCATTGGTCGGACATGACTTGGTGACTGAACAACAGCAATTCAGGTTAAATGAGGTCATAAGGGTGGGGCCCTGATCCAACGATTTCCCTGGTGGTCCAGTGATTAAGGCTCCAGGCATCCAATTCAGGGGACGTGGGTTTGATCCCTGATCAAGGAACTAAGATCCCACATGCCTTGCAGCCAGAAAAAGTAAATTAAACTAAAAATATTTTTTGACTTCCCTGGTGTCTCAGACAGTAAAGAATCTCCCTGCAATGCAGGAGACCTGAGTTTGATCCCAAGATTGGGAAAATCCCCTGGAGTAGGAAATGGCAACCCCCTGCCCCCCGTATTGTTGCAGCCAAAAAAACAAATTAAATTGTTAAATTTTGTTAACAATAAAGACCTCCCTTTCCCTAATATGGGAAGAAGCTTAAAAAAGAAAAAGAAAAGACAGAAAGTCTTTCTCCATCTCTGTCCCCATGGCCACACCAGGAAGAATGTTCTCATCAGGCACTGGATTGGCAGGACCATGAGTGAGAACTGCCAGCCTCCAGAACAGTGAGAAGATAAACTTCCATGTCTAAGCAGCCCAGTCGGTGCATTGGTTAGGGCAGCCTGAGCCGACTACTGCACCTTCACTTCCCAGTTTGCAAGCACCAGAACCAGGGGACTCGCCGGTTCTAACAGAAACTGAAAGTGAAAGCATTAGTCATTCAGTCGCACCTAACTCTGCGACCCACGGACTGTAGCCCGCCAGATTCCTCCACCCATGGGATTCTCCAGGCAAGAATGCCGGAGTAGGTTGCCATTTCCTCTTCCAAGGGCTCAAACCCGTGTCTCCCACATTGCAAGCTGATTCTTTACCATCTGAGCCACCAGGGAAGCCCCGGTTCTAATAGCACAGGCTACAACTCCGTCTTTCGCCAACAGGGGTCGCTCCAGCCCAGAGCCAGGTGTGAGGAAACTGGACCTTCGCGATGTCCTACGGGGAGTAGGGTCTGCTCCATCCATGCTGGTTGGCTCGCCACTGCTGGAGGTACAGGCGGTACCACCTGGAGACCAGCATCAGATGCATGTGAGCGCTGTGGAGGCGCAGGTGGGGCTCTGCACAGCTGACCTGCAAGGCGGCTCGGCTGGCAAGGCCCCGGCCCGGGACACCAGCACGCTGGCCCGCCATAGCTGGCCATTCAAGGGGCTGTGCCTGGCAGGCTGGTGGCATTAGGACAAGCCTGTTGGCTGTGTGCCGAGCCCACCAGCCCACTCTGCTCTGGCCTCCAGCCCCAGCCGGTGGGTCGGAGCAGGCTGGATGGCGGCTTCGCGGGTTCGTAATGACTGCCCTCAGACTGGCTTGGCTTCCAGGTCCCAAGAGCCTCACACCACGTGTGGTCAGCATATATGTACAACCCATCCTTCTAGGAATCCCTCTGTTGGTCACAGGGCCAGGATGGGGGGACCAACAAGGGGTGGCCCGCCGGCTCAGCCAGTGGGGGAGACTCATGTGGGCTTGGCCTGTCCTGTCCCCCTTGGCAGCTCACAGTTTGCCTACAGCCTGGCCTTGTGCGTCCTGCCCCATCCTCGACCCTCTGCTGGGGCCTCCACACCGCCCAGGGGCACTGTTCCCCTGCAGCACAGATTCAGCTGCTCCCACCCACGGGCCACGCTCCCTCCCACCCACCAGCACCCACATCACAGACTGTGCACTGCCCAGCACCCACACTCTCCAGGCCTGGCCAGAGAAAGCAGCAAAGCCTGGACCCAGGCCCTACAGCCGCCCCGCCCAGCCCGCCCACCTCAGGACATGCACTCGCAGGTGAGGACCTGGCTCTGCAGCCCCTGGTGCACATTCCAAGGTCATCCACACTCTCACACCTCTCCCCACTCCCACGCTGTGCTCCCCGCTAGGTTCTGCCCTCATAAACTCTGACTCTAAGCCCCCACCTCCTGAGGCCCCAGTCTGCCCCTGCTTCCCCACAGCATCTCTGCATCCAGCCCAGGGTCTGTGGCCACTGCGTTGGCTTCCCCAGGTCGGGGTGTGACCCTCCCGTCCCCCCAGGGCACTGACAGCCTGCAGATACAGGGCCTGGTTTCAGGCACAGCGGTGACCTCCCAGGGTGGCCTTGGGCAGGGTGGCCCTTCCTGCTCCCCATTCAGACTCAGCGGCCCCTTGGGGCTGGGAAGGCACGCTTCCTTTCAGAAACTGCAGCCCATTTTGGACCTGGAGGTGACTTGAAAACGTGCCCAGAACTGCTTCTGTGGTTTGCAGGGATGAGCTCTGCCGAAGAGCCCAGCAGTCTCCACCCCTCTGCTGCCTGCGGCTTTGCCAACGAAGCCTCCAGGGGCCCTGGCAGCCTCCCTGCCAAGGAGTCGGGGGACAGCAGGCTGTGGGGCCCTGTGTAGACCCTTGCTGTCCCCTCACCGGGGAGACCCAGACCTGGGGAAGCATCTGCCCTGAGGCCACTTGGGGAGAACCCCAAAGGCAGGCGGGGTGCAGGAAGGCCCTCCCCGTTCTGTGGGCACTGTGTGTGCACTCAGTTGCTCAGTCGTGTCTGACTCTTTGCAGCCCCGTGGACTGTAGCCTTTCAGGTCCTCTGTCCACGGGACTCTCCAAACAAGAATGCTGAAGTGGGTTGCCATTTCCTCCTCCAGGGGCTCTTACGGTGGGGCCCATCTGACTCCAGACCACCAGGGGTGCAGGCTGACAGCAGAATCCTCCCCACAGTGTCCATCCAAAAGACTCAACAGGCCTGAGGCTGAGGGGAGAAGGAGGGGACCTGCCTCTCCCCAGGGGCTGGCCCCGGGGTGTCAGAGGGACCCCTCTGCTCATTGAACCAGTGACATCGTGGCCCTCAGACTGGGCATGCTGCTCACCATGGGGGACGTTAAAGGCCAGGGTCCAGGAGGGACCTCTGGGCAGAAGTCACCCTAGCCTAGAGGAGGAGGGTTTCCCAAAGACCCGGAGCGGGTCTCTATGGGTCTACACTGGGCGCAGTGCAGCATGGCACAGAAAAGAACAGGCAACCCCAGGCTCACCGCCCAGCACAGCTCTCTGCAGCTCTGTTTCCCACAGTTTGGGGAAGGACGGAGGCCAGTTCCTCAGCCCTGAGGGTGAGAAGCAGGCTGGACCAGCCTGGGCCTCTCTCTGCCCACCTCTTCCCACCCCAGAGCCTGGTGGGGCGGGGGTGGGGACAAACCCAGGGGGCTCCCTGGAGGTGGAGCACCCAGGACACCAGACTGCTTCTGCTTCTTTCTCTTGGGGTCGGGCTGGACAAGAGCGGCCAAGGTTAGACTTGAGGCACTCAGGGGCTTTGAGGCTGATGGTAAGATCCTTTCTGCAAATCTTCACTTTAAAAATGGAAACTTTTTGTCTGTTATTTGCAAGGAGCCTTTTATAAGGGAGGGGGCGCAGGAAGACTATGTGCTTTCTGACTTCTCCCTGCCTCTAAAGCAACTTGAAAGAGTGTTTCAGGTCTCCCCTTGTCTGTTGCAAGGGCCCCCTTAAGCATAAACACCTTTGAAGACTTCCCAGACCCCTAGGTGCCATGAAGTGGCACCAACCTGAGAGCTCCCAGCACGTAGGGCCTTCTCGCCCTGTATGGAGGAAGAGCTGTCACATCCCCGTGGGCACCTTCTTTACTCTCACCCTCCAGCATTTCCATAGCCCTCATTCCAAGCTGCTGAAGGGAGGGGTGCCCGGACCTGTTCCCTGCCTGCCCTGTCAGTCCCAGGAGAGCTCAGAGCACCCCTCCCTTGCCCAGAGGATCCCAGCAGGCCCCAGGGCGGGGGTCCAGGGCAGCTGTGCTCTAGTTGTGCAGCCTGCCTGCAGCTGGCCTGCGTGGGGGCGGGGACAACTGGGGAGGGGCCCAGTCCTACACTCATCTTCTCATCAATGTCTGCTGAGACCCTAGGCTGGGCTGGGCCCAGAGGGTGCCCCCACTGTGAACCTCAGACAAGGCCACTAGCTCTTCCCCATGCCCTGCGCTCTGGGAGTCCTGGAGGAGAAGCAGGGAGGGCCCACACCTCTCAGCAAAGCAGCAGGGAGCACCAGCAGCCTGGCAGGGCCCAGGCAGTGCCTTTCACTGGGCCCCACCTGGAGCACCTCATCTGGTGTTCGGCCGCCCTACCTACCCCAGGGCCATAGGTCAGGTGCTTTGCTGCCGGGGAGGGTCCCTCTGCAACCCAAAGGGGCCCTTCAGGGAGAAGGGCAGGGTGCCCCTAGAGCAACTGCTTCCTGCTCTGCCTGGGAGAAAGTCCCCAGGAGACCCCTATCTGCTCTGGAAACTTGTCAGCAAAGCCCAGGCCCCCCCACAGGGAAAGCAGCCCCCAACAGACCCGGGCTGACAAACCCACATCACTCCCAGAAGACCTGGTGGTCGGCCTGCCAGTGTCAGCTCCCAGGAATTCCAGATACTTGGAATCTGCCCACAGGTGTGCGTGAGTGTGAGTGAGTGTGTGCAGGGGATGTGGCGTGTATTTCTGCTGAGATTGGAAGTTGCATAATGTGGGTATTTCACCTGCCCCCTTTGGTGGGAGCAGCCAGGAGATGGGTGGCCAGGAGGTGGGCACAAGCATCCAAGAGAGCTGCAGACCTCCTGAGGTCCTGGGGACTGTACAGTCTGGGGGTACAGAGTTGATGGTGGTAGACAGAGGGGGTGGTAAGGTCCCAGCAGCCTCATACCAGGCTGTGCAGACCGTACTGGGGGCCCTGGCATCAGGTCTTTAGAAGACCCTGTGTTGTTCATGTTTTTCAGTCGCTCAATCGTGTCCAACTCTTTGCGACCCCAGGGACTGCAGCACACCAGGCTTCCCCGTCCTTCACCACCTCCCGGAGTTTGTTCAAACTCATGTCCTTTGAGTCGATGATGTAAGCAAATGCCACAGGTGGAGACTTCGGGAGCCCCAAGCCCAGGCGTCTCCCAGGGAGGGGCTCCAGCATGGTGATGGGCTGGGCTGGGCTAGGGGACCAGCAGCAAGGCTTTCCTCCTGGGCTGCCCGAAGGAGGCTATCCCTCTCCAGTAGCGGGGTATTCCTCCTGGGCTGCCCAAAGGAGGCTATCCCCCTCCAGGAGCGGGGTATTCCTCCTGGGCAGCCCGAAGCCAGCAGCTCAAGGCCACTCTTAGAGATCACCACAATCCTCCCAAAACCCTGACAGGCACCCTCCCCTTTGCGTGCTGTTTACCCATTCTGGCAGCTCAGTGAAGACCACCATCGGGTGGACTGGGGGGATCTAGGAAGACAGGAGGGTGTCCCAGCTCAGCCCACCCTGGACCAACCCCCAGGGATGCCCTTCTCTGAGGAGAACCTGCCCCAGAGGAAGGGAGAATACAGGGGGCCCGGGGACCAGCAGCCGGGGCTGCACCCCGTTGCATTTGTCCTGAAGCACATCACAACATTCCTGCATCTGTTTCCACTTTCCAGCTCTGAAACTTTACAGGGCAGCGGCCTCGCTCCCTGAGTGGCGGCCCGGACATGTGAGCATGTCTGCCGGGGAGGGCCCCCCAGGGCTGGCGGACCGCCCTGCCACATAGCAGCGAGGCGTGAAGGAGGGAGGCTGCTCAGAGCACAACCGGTCCCGCTCCAGGTCTCCAGGGTGGAAAGAAGGGGCTCCCTGCCACAGACTGGGAGAGAGCCCTGGCCAGGGAGGGTGACCACCAGCCCAGCCCCCAGAGAACAATCCCCAAGCAGTCTCCTGGACTGAGCGGCCAGCAGGAAGGAGCAGTTTGTGTCTGCAACACCTGTGTCCAGAGCAGCCGGAGTCAGGGGGGACAAGGGCAGTGGACGCCCTCTGCTCCACACCCAGACTTCTGGACTCTACACTCTACCCTCTGCCCAGTGGGCACCCACGCTCCCCTTCTTTCCTTGGAGCCAACCATGCTGGCAGGGGTGGCCATCAGTGGCCTCAGGCACCCCCATCAAGCCCATCCCCACAGCAAAAAGACCCCACAGAGGAAGTGAGGGTTAATACCCTACCTCTCGGTTACCCCTTCCCCGCCTGCTGCAGCCCCACTCCCAGGCTCTCCAAGACTGGGATGGGGGACCTGAGCCCAGGAAACCCAGCTCTGCAGACCAACAGCAACCCTGCACTGCCCCTGCCCCAGGCAGGGCACCCCCACCACCACCCAGCAGGCACCAAGTCTCCCCATTTGGGGCAGCACAGCCGGACCTGCGTCCCTGTAGAAGGATGTCCTCAGCCTCTGCAGCAGAGGGCCCTGGAGGGGATGGCGGCCCAGGGCTCCTCCCCACTGTGGGAGTCCCCTGGGAAGTGGCCTTGGCATCCTGGCCAGACTCAGCTGTGACCGCTGAGGGTGCTCAGCCCAGGTCACAGCACCCAGGGGCCCAGGGTTCGGCCTCAGTGTAGACCCCTGGGCCCAGGACACGTTCTTTCACCACCTGGGTGCCGGTGACCTCATGCAAGTGGTGCTGGCAAGGGCCCACGATGGGTGGCGAGGGCCCCTTGGCATGCCACGCTTGGCAGGATGGAGCCACTGTAACGGTGGCTGCTCTGAGCAGACAGGCCCCAAGGGGCCCATCAGTGCAGGAGTGCAGGGACCCCCTAAACCTGAGCACACCCAGAAGGGTGGGGCGACGGCTGAGGTTAGGAGACTGCTTACCCAGGCAGGTCCTGCCGTCCGCATGGAGACGGAAGCCGGGCTTGCACTCGCAGAAGTAGGAGCCTGGGGTATTCACACACCGGTGCTGGCAGCCGCCGTTGTGCACCTGGCACTCGTCCACATCTGGGGGAGGGGGAGGACATGGGGCCAGGGTTAACGGAACCCACACAGTGGCCTCGCTCTGCTCTGGCCCCTGGGAGCAGGTCCAGCCCCCTTCTCTCAGGACGCCGCCCCTGCCTGGGTGTCAGGACCCTTCCTTCTCAGGCCACGCTGTCCGCCACAGTCCCGAGTCCCTCCCCCACGCTTGCTGGAGCAGAGCAGAGAGAAGGCAGGCCCGTCTCCAACATCTGGGGCCCACCTGGGAGGAAGAGCCACCTCTAATTCTGCTTAATAATCCCCCGGGTCCACACTACATGTTGTGACTGCACCCTCCAGCTCTCACCCATCGTCCCCGTGAAAACACCCACCTTTGAGGTGCCCCTCCTAAAGCCCTAGCCACCCAAGCACACCTCTGCAGGGTCTCAAAGGCACAGGGGCGGGGCTCCTCCTGGGGGGTCCCCAGAGCCTGCCCGCCAGCTCGTGCCTCCCATGGACAGAAACCCTGACTCTATCCATGCGTCTGTCCCTCCAGGAATGACCTGAGATGACCCTAGGAGGCCTGGCCTCTGCTCCATGCACAAACCACAACCATGCCAGGGGGGAACCCCAAGGTGCCCCTCAAGCCTCAAGACTGTTCAGAGAGGAGATGAGACCAAGAGAACTTCTTGGAAACATGGTGACCCGGGGAGTCTTCCTTGGAATGATACCAGAATGATTAGCAGGTGGAAGGTTGAAGGTAAAGTGTTAACAGCCCCCAGTGGAGCCCCAAGGAGTCTCAGGGGCCAGAGGGCCCAGGGCATGGTGGGAGGTCTCAGGACCCAGGGCCCTCCAGTGGGGGAGTCAGCTGAGCGGTGGGGGGGGGGGACCATGGGCTGACCCACACCCGCTGGGCAGGGCAGGGTGCACAGCCGCCACCCAAGGGGCTCAGAAAGGAGACCCCGTCCCCTCTGAGCTCAGATTCCTCTCTGTGACCCCTTCAAGGTCCCTGAAAAGGAAAGCGACTGCATGGAGAACAGCGCTGCGTATACAGTAAGGGCTTAGCAAAGTTAGGGGGAAGAGGCACCCTACGTGCGCTGTCCGAGAGGATGGGTGGACTGACTGGACCCCAGTGTGTCTCAAGTGGCCTCCCCGGGCAGAACAGGACAGAAGGGCTATCATTTCCAGACATGGTCCCAGGGGCAGGTGTGCAGCAGACAGACCAACGGGGACCCTGGCTTCCCAAACCACCTCTCAGCTGGTCACCTCACGGTGACCTTGGGGAGTGGCTGACCACAGCAGCACTGGACCCTCAGGCCCTTGGGCACCTGGCTGGGGGGGAGGGGGAGGGGGAGGTGGGGCCCCGTCCTTGAGCAGACGTGCAGGGAGCCAGCAGCCTGGGGGCCACAGAGACACCAAACTGATGGGCAGTCTGGGACAGCAGGTGGGGGAGGTGTGGCAGGTAAGCCCGTCATCAGCAGGGCTCCTTCATAGGCAGCCTTGACGCCGGGCACCCCCCCACCCACCCACGTGACTATACTCTCAACACCCTCCTGTGGCAAGGACGGGACATTTAGATTCGAGAGGTGTCCCCAGGCTCCTGCCTAAATCACACAAGCCTCGTCTGCCCGGCCAGCCCCTTGGCACCCGGGAGCCCTTCCCGCCTCCAAAGCTGCCCTGCCTGTGACTGTGGCCGTGACCAGCGGCACAGGCAGGGGGCCATGAGGCCCAGCCAGGCTCCCCAGTGCCCACGGTTTGCTGTCAGCCTGTCCAGATTACCTGGGCCCAGCGGCACAGCTCGAGGCCTCCCCCTCCACCTCCCGGCTTATGGGTGGGCGGGCATATGTCCTCCTGCTGCAGTCCCTCCAGCTCTGAGATCAAGGCCCCTTTACTGAAATGACTCATTCAGAAAGCAAGGCAGGACTGAGTGACCGAAACCATGCCGGCCCCACTCCCAGGCGGGCCACTTGGTGAGAGGTCAGAGCTGTTCTCAGCCACCAACCGTGACCTGGAGCTGCTGACGCTGTGATGACCTTGTGACCGTGACTGCGGTCATGCTGTGACCCGAGGAGCCCAGGCTCAGTTCTTAAGGAGGGTGTGGTCAGCTGAATAACGGGCCCCCCACCCCCGCAAAGAGGACGAGATCGTCGTAATCCTGGAGCCTTACACAACGAAAGGGACTTTGCAGGTGAGATGAGAGATTATCCTGGAGCTTCCAGGTGAGTCCAAGGTCATCACACAGGCCTTACAAGTGAGAGAGGGAGGAGGGCTCCATACAGTGGAATCCTACTAAGCCATTAAAAAAATAATAATAAAAATAAATAAATAAAAGGAAACAATGCCATTGGCAGCAACGTGGATGGACCAGGTGATCATACTAAGTGAAGTAAGTCAGACAGAAAGACAAATACCATCTGATATCACTTATACGTGGAATCTGAAAAAAAAAAATCTGAACTTATTTACAAAACAGAAACAGACTCACAAACACAAAAACAAACTCATGGTGACCCAATGGGAAAGGGTGGGAGAGATAAATTAGGAGTTTGGAATTAACATACACATTCCCGTATAAGAAAGCAGATAACAAGGACCCACTGGTATAGCACGGGGAACTATACTCAATATCTTGTAATAACCTATAGGACAAAAGAATCTTTAAAAAAGTATATATGTGTATATGTGTTCAGTAGCTAAATCATGTCCAATTCTTTGTGACCTCATGGACTGCAACCCGTCAGACTCCTCTGTCCATGGGATTTTTCAGGCAAAGAATACTGGAGTGGGGTGCCATGTCCTACTCCAGGGGATTTTCTCCACCCAGGGATTGAACCCACATCTCCTGTGTCTACTGCATTAGCAGGCAGATTCTTTACCACTGAGCCACCTGGGAAGCCCCATATATGTGTGGGTGTGTGTATGTGTAACCAAACCCCTGGTGAAAGGAATGGCAATCCACTCCAGTATTCTAGCCTGGGGAATCCCACGGACAGAAGAGACAGGCAGGCTATAGTCCAGGGGGTCGCAAAGAGTCAGACACGACTGAGCGACTGAGTACACACATAACCAAATTACTTTGCTGAACACCTGAACATTGTAAATCAACTATACTTCCATTAAAAAATAAGTATCTAAAACAACAAAAAGATGCTGCTCTGCTGGCTTTGAAGGTGGAGGAGGGGCCACAGCCAAGGAGTCCAGGTGCCTCTAGAAGCTGGACATGTGGGAAAGCAAATGCTCACCCAAAGCCTCCAGAAGGGACCAGCCCTGCCAGTACCTTCATGTTAGCCTTTCTCGGACCTCCGACCTCAGAACGGTAAGGTACCAGAGACCTGGGTGGTTTTCAGCCATCAGGTTGGGATAACATGTCCCAGAAGCCACAGTAACTGAACACAGAGGGAATAAGCATCTAGTAGCCTCTCCAGTGTCACGGAGGCTCAGACAACCTGACCTGGAAATCCAGGTTCCCAAAAGACCACTCTGGCCAGCCCGGCCACCTGACGGCTGAGGTGAGAGCCGCTGTGGTCTCAGCGGGGGCGGAGGGCGGGAAAGGGGCTGGGGGCACTCCCCTGGGTTCTGCGCTGCAGGCTGCCCTCACCTCCACCCCACACACTGCCTCCACCCGGTGACCCTGGCAGTGGGACTGGTGCCCTGAGACCCCGGCTGAGCACTGGCCCCTTGGACCCTGAAACTACCGCAGATCATCTGCTCTCCTCAGAGACATGGACCTTGCTCAGGCGTCCTCTGGGCCAGTCTCTGCTGCTCTCCACGCCAGAGGGCACACGCACAGCCCTCCCAGACAGCACGGAGAGGGCCCGGTCCCCATGGCAGTGTAGCACCCCCAGCTGAAAGGGGGCTTGGAGGCTTCCTCCTCTGCCATCCTCCCCTCGGAGTGTCAGGAGACGAAGCCTGCTCCTTCTAGACAAGCAGGCAGAGCCGCTCCCACCCATACTAAGGGCTCCAAAGCCTCAGGACAGCCCCAGGCGGCAGCTGTTTGGTTGCTGGGAGCAGGAAGGCCAGGGTTACCAGGACAGTCCCTGGGGTCTCACTGCTCCCCTCACCTGAGATGTGAGTGGGGATGTGGCAGCCTGGGGGTGGGTCACACGCTGGCATTCAGGGACACTTCCCTGTACAGGAGCCGTTCCCCTGGAAGCCTACGGGACTAGCTGGGCAATGGTGCCTCTGAGGGCCCATCGCCACACTGACGGGAACCCAGAAGCACACAGCCCCAGAAGAAACCACCCCAGATGAGCCTGTTCTGAAACCTCAGCCACACTTACAGGAAAACCTGAACCCCCGGGATCCCTCCAGAAAGGTCCGCTCAGCACATCCAACTTTGTTGTCCTGCTTTCCCCAAACATGACGCAGGGTCCTCGCCCCGGACAGCCCATCCCATCATCCACAGGCCCTCTCTTGGCCCCTTCACATGCCCATCAGTTCTCAGAACAGAGCGGGGACACCTGATTCCCTAAGCCCAGTGCTGACCGCCCCTGCTCAGCCCCAGGCCCTTGGATGCTACAGGCCCTCAGCATTTAGTGCCACCCATGGTGGAATGGCAGTGCCGGCCTAGACTGAGTCACCCAGGGGGAGAGCTGCTTACCCTGTGGGGATGGGGTCTGGCCCCAAAGGGCAAGTGACAAAGCCAGGGGAGGCAGCGGACTTTGTCACAGCCCAGCCCTGCTGCTCAGAGATCTGTGTGTCCTCTGGTGGAGAGCAGCACAGACTGGCCCAGAGGACAGCTGAGCAGGGTCCATGTCTCCACAGAGACCAGATGTCCTGCACAGAACCACACTCAGGGGCCTGGAAGGCCGTGGAGGGGAGCCCAATCCTGGCCCTGCTTTAATAGCTCTGCTCTGGACCTGCCTGCTCCTGCCAGACAGACGGCTGCAGCCCAGAGACAGTGCTGCGGGCAGCAACTGCACCAGGGGCTTCAGGGTCCTTGGTGCACGGAGACGCAGCCTTGCCCCACGCCGGGTGTCGAAGCATCGCAGGTGATGACTCACGGCACACCACACCTCTCGTCACATTCCTGAGGTTGCCAGACTCCAAACTCCATGGAACCCACAGACGCTCAGGAGCTTCCTGGAGGAGGCTGGCCCAGCGTGGGTACCAGCGTGGAAGAGGCAGGACGGACTCAGGACAGGGGTTCAGCTGCTTCCCAAGGGCTGCTGGGGTCCTCCCAGCTGACCCTGCCATCCACAAGGCTGACCACACTCCCCAGCCTTGGGGGGCGGGGTGTGGGGAGGGGTGACAGGACAGCACCTGCCACATCCACACACAGCCCCCAAGGGGCCGAGGCTCTGGGGACCCTGGAAAAGGAAACTCTACTCCAAGACCCCAAGGGCCTCTCTCTTCGGCCTACCCTACCCCTCCTGCTTAAACCCCGGAGCTGCTGGTGCCGCGGGGAAGTGCAGCCCTGGTGCCCACGGGCAAACACAGCTGCTGTACGTTTCTCCTCCCTCTGGTCGAGGGGCTGAAATGCTGTCAGCAGCCCACGCAGCCAGGCCAGAGACGGGTCAGGAATGTCCGATGACTCAGGGCACACTGGGCCCGTCCCAGAGGCAGCGGCTGCCTCCCCGTCTGCACCAACCCCGCTCCCTCCAACCACGCCATCAGCCTCCCGGGGTGCAAACTGTGAAGGAGGAAAACAAAGGCAGCACACGCGGGACAGAGCGCATCCCGCCCGCCCCGCGCAGAGCCCGCCGCTCCCACCTGGCCTCCGGTTGCCGGCGCTCACGGGGTAGCCGGCCTGGCCCAGGTGGCATGGGTAGCAGCCTCTCCACAGGTAGCGGTAGTGTGTGCCCGCGACTCGCACCAGGCTCCCCAGCAGCCCGAGGTACCAGATAGCCGCCAGCCCGCTCCGCGGCGCCTCCATGGCCCATCCGCTCCCTCCCGGCTCCGGGCAGCGCGCACTCGGGTCTCCCGGCTTCGCTCCGCTCGGCGCCGCTGGAGCGGCTCTGGTGGGGCGCGCCCCGCCCCTCGCCTTTCTGTTCTCCGCTTTCCCTCCGCCCCCCGCAGGTAAGGGCCAAATCCTCGCTGCAGCCAGGCCCCGCCCCGCCCTGCCCCCGACTCTCAGAAAGAGCGCGGGCCCCCCTGCGCGCCTCCCGCCCACCCGCTCCGCACATTCCTACGCGCGCGCTCACGCATCAGGCACACACCCAGACCCATCCACAGGAGCAAGCACCCCCACACAGACACGTGCACAAGCAGACCCAAGTGTGCAAGACGTACACAAGACACCCAGAGTCCTGCATGGACCTGCACGGGCACATCGATACAAACGGGCGCTCGCACAGGCGGGATCCCTGAGCCAACAAGTTAAAGAAAACGCAATACAGAGGTGGATGGAGGCCACCCTGGCAAAGCCCCCGGGCTCCGCCAAGGCAGCTCGACAGAGGTTGCGGAGAGTAGGGAACCGGCGCACTTTGAGGCCACACCACGGCAGTGGATGTCCTGGGGGTGAAGACTCCCCCAGGTCCCCAGCCCGGTGTCCCTCATCTCTCCACTGGTCCAGGACCAGTACCTGCGGGAGCCTGGTAAGGCACCACTGCACCCGTACAGCAGATGGGGGAGGACCCGAGCCTGCAGGGACAGTGAGCCCCAGGGGTGAGGCTGCAGAATCATGGACACTCCTCCAACCCCAGACCACTGGGCACAGCCAGTGGTCCCAGATGTGTCAGGCAGCCCTCCTCAGGGGTGGTGGGGTCACACTGGCTGTTCACTCGAGAGACCTGTGCATTCAGGCCTGACGAAGGCTGGGCCCCCAGCCCCCCATCTCGTGTAGGCTTGTGCTGATCCCCAGTGGCTCACCCATGGCACCCTGCCTGAGCCAGCCCTATCCAGAGACTGCTGGCTGTCATTCTTCACAGCCCACCTGTGGGCAGGGTTCAAAGGGGCAACCTCAAGCTTGTGGAGAGAGGCACTGTCTCGCCTTGTCCGGTCCTGTCTGCAGCCCAGAAGCCAACTCATCCCACTGTCTGCCCCCACCACCCGCCCGCCAGGTGCCAAGCAGTGCAGAAACAGGCCTGCCTGCCTGTCTGCCCCAGCCTTGGGGGTAAGCCTCTCCCCACCTCCCCCAGGGCAGCACCACAGCCTGTGGATCCCAGCCTGTCAAACTAGGGAGCCCCCACAAATCTCCCAGGTGGACACACTGCCCCGTGGCCATTTGAACAGTGCCTTCCACAATGTGCCAACTCTGTTTATCACTGCAGCATGTATCACATTTGCTCCCAACAACACTAACAAAAACTTGAGGGTCCCTGTGCAGCCACCAGTCAGGCTGCAGGGAGCAGGGGGGTGCTGAACACAGGTGTGGGGCCATAGACACTCTGCTCCAGACACTGCCAAGCATCCCACTGCTCAGCCTGGCAGGGGGTCCGGCATGCAGACCTGGTCACCGAACTTCCTTTTTTAATTATAAAACATTCGTGGTTGGGCTGGGTCTTCATTGTGGTGCGAGGGCGTCTCCCTGCGGTGTCTTCTCTTGTTGCAGAGCACAGGCTCTAATCACGGGCTTCAGTAGCTGCAGCATTCAGGCTAGTTGCTCCACAGCATGCACCGACTCTTGTGACTTCCAGCCGAGCTCTTTCCTCACCGTCTCATGGTCCCCATATGAAGCAGGTCTGTGCCTCCCAGACGCACCTATAATTAAACCCTCATTCTGCCCAGAAGGGAATCCTCCAGCCAGGTGCCCACCTAGACCCTGCCCTTTGCACACAGGGTCCCGGACATTCTCATACAGTCTTCATCCAGGGGATAAATGACAAATGCAGGGTCACAGAGGACAAAGGCGGCCGCCGACGGGGACCAGGTCTGACCTAAATCCTACCTTCATTGGGCGTCCTCCTCCAGGCTTCTGGAAACATGGCCTGCCCAGGCTACCAAAGGGCTCTCCACGTGGACCCTGGGCACAGCACATCCAGGAGGCGCTGGCTCCAGACCCTGGCTCTTCCATCCCTCGTGGGTGGCCTGGCCCTCCCAGCACCCCAGTGTCCACGGCAGCCAAGATGCCCACTCTTCCTCCTACGCACACACAGCAAGCTCCTACACATCTGTTGAGTGCCAATCCCAAGAGGCCTTCTCTGCAAAGTTCCCCAGCCCGCTCCCCCCAGAGCCGCCACTGCCAACTCTGCTTCCCCTGCAGCTGGCCTGTCCCTCCTCCCCGCTTCAGCCCTCACTCCCTCGCTCCTTTCCCTCAGCGAGGACCCTAGTGCCCGCTCTGGGCAGAACCCAGTTCTAGGAAGCAGAGCCGTCTCCCCCGCAGCCCAGCTGAGCCCGAGACAACTCGTGACATGATGAGCTCAGGCGGCACCTCCCTAAAGGACCCGGGGTGGGGGTTCAATGGCTCCAGGCCTCCATCCCCGCGAGGCTGGGCACAGTGTGATGGCGGCCAGCCGCCGCAGCCCAGGCAGGGCCCATCGGCCTCCCCAGTGCCACCAAGTATACGCAGGCGCGCGGCTGTGGTCTGGAAGCGGTTTGGGAAATGCTTTCCCGATGCGGAGACTGGGCTGGTGTCTCTGCCCAGTGGAATGTCTGTGTGTCAGCAGAAGGAGCGGACCACCCCCCACCCACCGCCCCGCCAACCCGCCAGGCCGGCTCCAGCTTTCCTCTCCAAGCTAGGCAGCCACCGAGCTCCTCTGCCAGGACCCAGACTGGGGAGAGGTCCCCATGCTGCCCCTGCAAAGCTACAGCTCCCCTTAGTGCTGGGCCCGTCCCACCCTAGACCCCTGAACTGGGGCTTCAGGGCCAGGACTGCCATGTCCCTGGGGTCAGCAGGAAGCAGAACAAGGCGCATTTCCTCCCCACACTTGTGGTATCTGTCCCTTGGTGCTATGGACACTTCCTCCAGGAAGCCCTCCAGGAGGCCTCTCGAGGTCCCAGGTCACCCTGTGGCATGCTGCCAACCTGCTGAGAGGGAGGTCATCTTGGCCTCTGGCTATAGAGCAGGTACTGGGGGAGCCTGGCTGGGACTCGGAGCACTCGATGCCTGCAAGGGTTGGGGGGGTGGCCTTGCATCTCCCACCCGAGTTCCTAGGGGTCAAGACATGGGACAAAAAGGCCCTCCAGTGGGACACGAAGAGACCAAGCCCCACCCCAGGCCAGGGGGGAATCCCTGACCCTTCCTGTCTGGCTGGGGGATGGGGAGAAAATAAACTTCTCAGGAGGAACTAAATCTTCTGGAGGCAGGTGGGGTTGTGTGTGTAACAGAGAGAAGAGACTCGCAGAGAGGTCCCAGAGGTCCCTGCCCCGACCCCAAGGTGCCCTTCTTGCGAGGGTGACAGTCCATGGGCACAGTGGATGCTGGATGGGGTAGCTGTCACTGGCTACCCACTGATCACCTACATTGCCCTCTGTGTCGGGCACTCCACGGGGTTGGCACTGGACTGTGCCCACTCACAGGTGGACAGACAGACCCAGAATGAAGCCACATGAGCTGGTGGGGCATAGGGGAAATGCAGGCTGGGGCCCTGCCTCCACCAGCACCTCCTGCTGAAGTCAAGTCTCACGTGACTGGCTGCAAGGCTGGGGGTGCTGGGCAGAGGCTGGATTGGAGGACCCTGATGGCCGAGAAAGCAGAATGGGAGCCATCAGGGGGCTCGAGGGGCACTGGGACCACGAGAGGGACTGGCCGGCAAACAGATGGCCCCCGACAGGCCCCCAGCTGCAGGGGAGAGGGCCAGCAAGGTGCTGGAAGGAGGCCTTCCTTTCAGGTTTCTCTTCAATCTGCCTTTGGGGGCTCAAGCCCTCTCAGCCCAAAAGTCCCCCTCCCCACCTCCCAGTCCCCCAAGGGGACAAATGTCCTGCTTCGTTGCTTCCAACCTAGATGGCCAGAGCCCAGCCCAGCCCAGGAGGTCAGTTTTCAGCTGGGGTCCATTGTGGCCCCACACAGGCCCAGGAGAACCGCCCCCGGAATGTCCCTCCCAACCCCCTGTCCCAGGGCCGCCATGCAGTGTTATTTTGGGAGCGGAGGCAGGGCCTGGCCTCCAAGAGTTGTCAGGGCGTCAGCCTCATGGTAAACTCATTACCCACCCTGGGCCCTCACTGAGCCAAAGGAAGGAAAATGGAAACCACGGTTGTTTCCGAGAGCCCAGCTGCCGCTCCTGGCTGCATCTGCCCTGGGCTGAGGCCAGGCCCCCTCTACACACACACACGCACGCACGCAGGCCCTGGGAGAGCCCAGGACAGAGCAGTCACTGCCACACGTACCCTCCTCCAGAGACAAGACGGCTGAGGGGGAGGGCAGACCCTGCCCTGTGCCAGGGAACCAAGGCCTGGCTACCCCACCGAGGCACCCACAGCGGGCCAGACACGAGCCTCGCTGGAGGCCCCCCATACGTGTACATGTGTGTGCACGCATGACAGGGCCCTCTCATGACAAGCTGCCTGCTGCCTCCACTCAGTGGCCTGAGCCATGTGCAGGTCAGGGTAAGGCCAGGTCTGACCCTGGGGGCACCTGAGCCCGCAACACTGACAGCCTCTCCACCGGCACAGCCCCCAAGGCCTGACTCTCATGGGGGACATCAAGCTGCCCAGGAGCAGTGACTCCAGAAGGGGACAGCCCCGGGGCTCAAACTGTACTCAGCGGAGGAGAGTCTGTGAAAGCAGTGACAGGGGAGGCTTCCTGGAGGAGGTGGCCTTCGGACACGTGCAGAGCGGAACGTAAAGATGGCTTGTTGGAGGGCTTTGGGGGCAGATGCAGGGCTGCTGGTGCAGAGGCAGGAGAGGCCCAAGACGGTGAGTGCCAGATAAGGGGTCTGACCCAAGCCATGGTCCTGGGCCTGGCCTACAGCGGGCACCCAGGAGGTCTGAACACACCAACAAATGGACAGCCCACTTCCGGCCCCCACGGTCACTCCTCTGCTGCCCCTGTCCCATCCAAAGGCCAAATCTGTTCACAGAACACCAGGGTCGTGGAGGCAGCAGCCAGGTCCGGCCAGGTACCCAGGTCAGCCAGCACTCGTCACCTCCCAAGGTGCCCAGGCTGCAGCCGACATGGCCACCATGGCTGCTCCTGCCTCTGAGGCCCCGACAGCGCCCCCGGAGTCCTTGGGGCCACTGCTGCACAGACAGGGGTCCAAGCCAGCCGCCATCCACATCAAGTGCAGAGCGCGCTTTCTAACCCACAGGACTGGACCTCCCATCCCCACTCTGAGCACCCACGCCCACGCCCCACACAAAACTTTTACACTGGGGGCGCGCCAGCCCCTCAGGTCTCATCATTACAGGCATTGGATCTTTTTTACTGTTTCCTCACCAGAGAGAAGGAACGCCCTCCTCTCTGCATTCTGGAGCAGGGTCCCCGCCTGGCCCCACCCAGAGCTGCTCTGGCCAGACCCCAGGGAGCAATGGGATTTGATCATGGGATTTGGGGTGTTGGCTGAGGGTTCTGTGGGGTCAGGAGCCCAGCTGCCCAGCGGGGTCTGGAGCAGAGAGATGAGAAGATGGGGGTGGAGGCCCAGCCCAGATCGACCTCGGGATGGGGGTGGGGGAGCTGGAGAAGATAAAGGGTGTATCCAGGAAGGTCCAGCCTCATTACCGCTGGGAGAGACAGAGACAAGAGGCAGCCAGGAGACACAGACAGCAGGAGAATCCAATTAGAAGGCCAGACTCCAAGGGAAGAGGGCCTGTTGGGACCAGCGGTGATGGACGAGACCTTTCCCACCTGCAAGACAGAGGCAGGGCAGAGGCCCGCCCCTCTCTGGGGCCAGGCAGTGAGGGCCTGAACCACCCCTCCCCATTCAACCTGCCTGCCCACCTCCAGCCCAGCCAGGAGGGGCTGCTCCCACTCTCAGGAGTCACAGAGATGGGGAAATACCTGTCCTTCTGAGGCTGCAGGCCCCGTGAGCTCCAAGTCCCCCAGTTGCCCCCATCTCTCAGCTGCAGCCCCCGGACCACTGGGAGCAGAGCTGGGACCCCTGGGATACAGGAAGACAGGGGCTGCTGGAGCCTCCGTTTCCCTAGCCCAGGGGCCCTCCGATCCTGCTAACTCCTCTGCTGGGGCCCCTCCAGCCCATATTCTCTGCTGGTCCTCCTCATGGCAGCCGCCTCAGCCACAGGGTCCTGGGCACTTTGGGGTTCACTGTTAGGATGCATCTGCCTCCTCCCACTGAGCCCCAAGTCTGAGGACTATAGCCTCTGAGGGTCACACCTGTTCTCAGTCACAGCCCAGGGAGAGAATCAGCCTTTCTGCTCCCGCATCTAGTCCTGCAGGAGGCCGTGGGCACCCAGATGGTGACCACGCAGAGGCCTGCAGGCTGCCCGTCCTGGGGCCTCCGCCTGGGCTTTGGGGATCCAGGCAGGCCCAAGGGGGGTGGGCCTCTCCTGTCACCGGCTAGCTCTGAAGGCTGATGTTGAGGGCTGTTGTCTCCTGCCTTGGCCTTAACCAGAAACATACCTGCCAGAATCTGCTCATGAGAGGGATGAGCGAGCCAGAGTTGGGAAAAGAAAACTCTTAACCTCTCAGCGCCTCTGACAGCAGAGGCACTGGGACAGCCGCCTCTTTGGAAATGCTGCCATCCTGCCTGGAGGGACCGCGGCTGGGGCCAGGCTCCTCACTCATGTCCAGAGCACAGCCAGCCAGCGAGCCTGGCCTGGGAAGGACCAGATTCCGGGCCTCACAGGAGTGAGGCCAGCGATTTGCATGCTGAAGGCCCAAGTTCACTCGCGCTGGGCTGCTCGGCCCACAGGAGTGCAATGAGCCCTCCAGCCGGCATCCCCCCTCGGTCTCATCTGGAAGGGGCGGGTCACTCAGTAGGTATTTGCGGATGCCCACTCTGCACTGGACACTGCTAGTGCGGGCCGTGAGGAACGAGCAGGCAGCCCCTCCAGTTCCTCCAGCTCCCGAGAGGCCAGCAGGCCACCCCTAGACAGGGCCTGAGCACTGGCTTCGGTGGGACCTGGGCCCAGGGCGGCTCACGACGTCGCTCTGGGCTTCATCCGCCGCACCCGGCTGTGTGACCTAAATGCACTCCTGCCCCCTCTGGGCTTCTTGCTCCTCTGCATAAAGTGGGGACCACGGGGCGCTGTGAGCGCTGAGCAGACAGGTATGTGGGGCTACAGCCAGAACCTGGCATAGAGTGCAGGCTGGGCAGGCCAGGAGCCTCTTCACACCCCCACAAGAGTCCTGCCACCCTCCCCATTCTCCTGACTCGGGCAGCTGGGTTGCCAGGAAGTGACAAGTCCTCCTAGCACTAAAGGCTCTGAAGCCCCTTCTGAGGAGGCACTGCCACCTAGGGGTGCCACAGCAAGAGATTCAGAGAAACCCCCCACGAAGGGCCACGGGAAGTGCAGATGGACCCCGCCCGGGGCAGGAGGATGAGGGTCCATAGCGGCTCCCTGTGCTCCCACCCCCATGGCCGCAGGACAGCACAGCTGGCTTGGGTCAGCCCACGGCCCTCTCAGCCCAGGCCGGATCCCCAGGGGCTTCCTAATCAGGACACGTCACTTCCCACGTTCCTGACTCTCCCTGGGGACAGACAGGACCTGGCAGCAGTCGGCCGGAGCAAGTGTGAGAGAGGATCCCCGTCGGGTCGGACGAAGCTTGACTGAGTTCCCACCCGGACCCAGGCGGGACGAGCCCCCGGCAACAGCCGAGTCAGACGGGGTGAGGGGCACGGCCCACAGCGTCCTGAGTGCAAGGCCTTGGAGCAGCCCCTCTCCCTCTTGAGAAGGGTCGGTCCCATGGTGGGGGCCATGCAGACGCCAAAGCTGGGGCCGGGGGGCTGGAGTACAGAGCACCTCTACTTTCTCAAAGCCTTGACCCCTCTATGGGCTTCTCACAGACACCCCGTTAAAGACCCTAGCTCTGCACTGGATACCCCCATAGCCAAGGAGTAGTGGGGATTGGGGACGTGCTGAGCCCCCAGGCAGGAGCCAGCCGTTTTCTTTTCTTTTTTTTTTTTTTAATTTAATTTTTTTTATTTATTTATTTATTTTTTCCATTTATTTTTATTAGTTGGAGGCTAATTACTTTACATCATTACAGTAGTTTTTGTTATACATTGAAATGAATTAGCCATGGATTTACATGTATTCCCCATCCCAGTCCCCCTCCCACCTCCCTCTCCACCCGATCCCTCTGGGTCTTCCCAGTGCACCATGCCCGAGCACTTGTCTCATGAACCCAACCTGGGCTGGAGCCAGCCGTTTTCATGTTGGACTGAGGACTCCCGCCAGACTGGCTGCTCCCTGCTCAGGCCCCCCACCCTTACCCACACCCTACCCTGAGAGTCACCTGCTGCCCCGTTTCCCAGCCCTTCCTGATCTCCTGGAGGGAGGGAGCGAGCAGCCGGGGCGGAGGGGGGGCGGGTGGTGGGAACCGTGGAACTAGTTCAGGAAGAATTCCACCCTCAGCACCCAGGGAAGGCTGGCCCTCAGGCCTGGACCCGGGAGGCGCTCCCCAACCCCTGGAGTCTATCCCAGGGAGACACCCTGATTTTCTCCAACCGACAGGATTAATTTCCCCATGGCAAGGTCTCTCAGACCTTCAGGCCACACCACCAGGCCTGATGGAAGGACCCACCTCACTGAGGGACTCAGCATCCACCCAGCCAGCACAGTGGGAGGGAGTGAGGAGGGGGAATGTGCCTTGGCGAGGCAAGGACCTGCCAGGGTCCCTTGGGGGTTCTGATCCCCATCATAGACCTGGATATCTCCAGGCTAGTCCCTGCAGACCTTGGTCAAGAGGAGGCAGTGAGGCTGGGGTGAAGGGCTCAGGGCCTCAGGCTAGGGTTGGGGGGGGTTCAGCTCAGGTTGGGGCTCCCCTTATCTCCATCCCTCGTGCCCCCCAGCCGCCCCTGAGGGGTAGGGAGCCTGCTGCCAGCACTGAGTCCTCTCAGGGGTCCTAAGAGCCAAGGGTGTCATGAGCACCACTTTCCAGAGGAAGAGGCTGAGGTTTAGAGGTCCCCAGGGTGCTGAGCTGAGGCTGATTCCGGAGTCTGGCTCTAGGGGGGCCTCCCCAGAGGGGCCGACATGGAAAGCCAGGCGGTGCTGGACAGGTGCTCAGGGCCCCAGCAGCTGGGATGGGAGCTGGACCGTGGGGTCCACGTTTCTCCCCAGGACCCACCTCCTTCATAAAGCGCAGGTCTGAGCGCACCTGCCCGCGGGTCTCTGGGGAGGGCTGGCACCGGTCAGAGGCCGCACCCTACGAGGACACTGCGGGAGCAGCAGAGGGCTACAGCCTCACCTGGCAACGCGCCCTTCCCCAGCACCTGTGCCCCCCAGGAGGAGGGAGCAGGGCTCCTGCCATAGATGCCCCCCCAGAACATGACAGACACCCTGGCCTGGCGCTGCCCCCTGGGCAAGGGCCAAGGCCCGCTCCAGCCAGGAGCCTGTGCCAGTGCTCAATGTTTTACAGCATCGATTAATCACCGGGGCGGTTTCTGGGCTCACCCCACCGGCAACTCGGCGCGCGGCCGTGTGTGTGAGCGGGCAGGGCTGGCCTGTCCTCCGCAGTAACATCTTGATTTCCTGTCCGCTCTGCTCACATTCGGCCGGCCGGCCGCCCCCAGAGCCCCGCTCACTGGCCGGAGCTGCGATTTCAGGGGCGGCGGGGGCTGGCTGAGGGACAGAGAAAACAGCAGGCGCTTGGCTCTCAGCAGAGCGCTCTCAGCCACGCGGTGACTCGGAGCCTCAGCCATCCCAAACACGCGGAGCCGGTCAGCGAGCTCCCGGGGGGCCGAGGAGGGGCCGGGAGGGAGGAAAGGGTGGGCACGCCAGGGTGAGGGCAGCCCCCTGACTGGCCCCCTCCTGGTCCTCTCAGTACCCCTGCCTTCAGCCAACTGCCCGGTGGCAACCGCCTCGCCCACCTGTCCTTGAGACCTTCTAAATCAAGGAATTCCAGGGAAGGCATCGTGGCAGGGCCTGCTGACCCTGCGCTGGGCTCCAGCCAGTGGCCAAGATGTGCATTTGCGTTCCAGGACCACTTCTGGCCACTGGGCCCCAGGTCAGCATGGGGCGGCCTGAAGCACACATCAGAAGATGCCCAGCCCTGGGGCAGCCCCAACATGCCCCCCTGGCCCTGGCTCGGAGCTTCCTGGGCACTGACAAGGGGCTGGGTTGCACACCCACCGACTCTGGGGACTGAGGACCAGAAGGATCAGGGACGGGAAACCCATGGGCCAGTCCAGCCCTATCTGTAGGCCACTGAGCTGGGGACGCCTCACGGCAGGGACCCCAAGTATAGAGGAAAAGGCTCAGAGAGGCTGCAAGGTCTGCAGTGCGCCAGTGGCAGCGGTGGGCAGGAGCAGGGCCCTCACCCAGGGGCACCTGCAGCGGGTGGAAGGCCAGGGGACCTCCATGCAGGAGCACATGTTGGGGGGCTGCTCTGTCTTGCATGCAGGCACCCCTGGGGCTCATGGAGGCCGAGTGGGTGAAGGAGGAGGCCGAGAGGCTGGGAGTGGGTGAAGGGGGCTGAGGCTCCCGGAGAGACTGCCCCAGGCCTGGCAGGTTTTAGGCCCCTGATTCCTTCCCGACACCAGGCAGCCACTCCCACTTTAGTGGGCACTAGCAGGAGAGTGGACACAGGTCTAGGAAGGGGCACTCCTTCCCACCCCCAACTCCACCTGCACTCAGGGTGCCCTCGGGTGGGACAGCGGGCCGTGGAGGGTCTTGCCAGCCCAGCGGGGCTCAGTGCACAGAAGGGGAAACCTGAACGCAGGTGGGTGATGTGCTCTGGTTCTGTCTGGTTCTGGCTCTGTCTGACAGCTCTGTGCTCCTGTCACCCAACAAGCACAAGGTCCCCGGGCCCTGGGCTGTGAATGACAGGTCACAGCCACCTCTCTGCTGCACTTGACCCCCCACCCAGTTTCCCCTCCAATGAAGACATGCTGGAAATGAGAACGGTTTGCAGAACACCCCAGCCAGGGCAGACTCCCCCCAGCTCCCAGACTCCCAGCCCAGTAGGCTATGATCCCACCACCAGCCCCACCCTGAGGGATGGCTCACAGCTGGTCTCTGGCAGAACCAAAGACAGCGTTCTGGTTGGGAAAGGAAGCTTGGAGAGATGGGAGATGACAATGGCTGTCTGACATGAGTCAGGGGAGGGAATTCAGATGCCCGCCGGCCCCCATTCTGTGTGCTCTGGGGGGCCAAGCTGCCCACCGGTTCCTGGGGTCAGGGACCTGGTGGGGGAGCGCAGGTGTGGGAGTGTGGGGGACAAGGAGGGACGGCACGTCCTCCACCCCATCCCTTGTTTTCTCGCAGACTCAATGCTAAGCTAATCTGTTCTTCTCTCTCTCCCCAAATCCAGGACATTTCCTCTTGTCTGTTCTTGGTTTTGCTGACAGATTGCCAGCGATGGCAGAGAGCTGTGACAGGCCCAGAGCTGGTGACCACTTCCAGACTGGCCTCAGCAAGCCCTTGCAGGGGTAGGGTGCCCCCCAGCGTCCCCGTGCTGCCCAGGCACACAGCCTGCCCTCTGACCCTCGTGGGGGCCATGCAGCTGTACTCAGGCCTGCCAGCTGCCCACTCATCCTCCCCAGCAGCATCCCCAGCCCACGACCTGCCTCTCCCCACCCACCAGCAGAGCAATCTCCCTCCCCAACACAGCACCCAGGGTGCTCTCGACCCACATCAGGCTCTCTGACCCACCGAGGCTCATTTGGGGGGAAACGTGGATTCTCCAAAGATGCGAGGGGCAGTCGGGCAGGGAGGACCCCAGGGAGCTGGGCGCCACCCCCAGGACCCTCCTCAGAGCAGCCCAGGGGTAGGGAGGAGGCAGCCCCAGGGAGCAGTCAGAACAGGGATGCTGGGGCCATGGCTGGGCGGCGGGGGCGGGGGGCCCACCTTGGCAGGTCTTGCCGTCTCCCCGCTGGCGGCCGGGCGGGCAGCTGCAATAGAAGCCCCCCACGGTGTTGCGACACTCACCCTCACAGCCCGCATGGCTGGTGGCACACGCGTTCACATCTGCGAGGGGGAGACGCAGGTGAGCCCGGCACAGGGCCAGGAAGAAGCTCAGGACCCCACGGCACAGGAGGACGAGGCCCGGCAGAGACGGGCAAACCTCACCCCTCCAGACAGGCCTCACGAAGGGGGACCCGCCGAGTCATCCAGCAGCTGGGGGGCCACCCCGCCAACCAGATCCCTCCCCGCGTCCAGCACCCGTGGTCCTGTGGTGTCCCAGTGTGACCTGGCAGGACTGTCCCTCGGGGCCAGCCCGGCACAGGAGCGGGCCCTGCTCCCTAAGGAGCCATCCTCGCTTGCCTGTGTCCCCCCGAGAATGGCCTCTGCCTGTGTTCCATCCAGCTGTGGGTTTGCCAGGGAAACCAGGCCTCCCCCAGCACGGAGGCCAGGAGGAGGCCCCCACTGTCACCCCACAGCTGCCTGAGACCTGGCAGTGGGCTCCATGTGCCCCCGTCCTGACCCAGGTCTCCCCCATTCTGGTGTGCTAGGACCCTGTGGCATGTGAGTCAGGCCTGGGGGGTGGGGGGACGCCACTGGGCTCTAGCGTGGAAGGCAGAGTGGGCAGGAGACCCCACCCATGAGGCCACACTGCCCACAGCTCCCCTGTCCTCTACCAGGCCTTTGTGGGTGCAGGATGGTAGCACTTCTCCTGGCATAGGGCATGTGGCAGGGGGCCCAGGATGCCCACGAGGGGCTGGTGGCACCATGGCCCCACACACCCAGCCGGGGCCCAGGGGACTTGGGTGCCTCGTTTTCCAGAACACCTCTCGGGTATAGGGTGACAAGGGGCCCAGGCCCTTCTGCCCACACCCAGGCCCCTGCTGGGCGGCAAGCCCGAGGTCTGAGGGGGCTCAGCTCTGTCCTCCCAGCACCCCAATGTCAAAAGCGGGGGGTCCCCCAATCTCATGGGGAATGTGACCCAGAGGCAAGCGGAGATCCCCAGGAGCCACAGGCCATGGATGGCCAGGTGCCAGGACAGCCCACCAGGCGCAGTTGCTGGAAATGCTACCCCCCACCTGGAGGCTAAAGGCCCAGACCAGCCCGGGCTGCAGTCCCCAAGCCCAAGCCCCTGATGTCTTCAGCTCTCCTCTCCACTGGCATGTCCCTGGAAGGTCCCTGGGAGACCCCGAGCTGGGCTCAGGCTGCAGGGGCGGCCAAGGTCCCACGAGAAAGGCGGCACTGGAATGTCACCCTGAGCCCCAGCCTGAGGGGTTAACACTGGGAATTTTCTGGGAATTCCTAGAGAGTTACGCAGGGCAAGTCCACGCTCAGCCTAGCCCGGGAGTCAGAGCTTGGGTGCCCAGGGTCTCCCTACCAGACTAGCCTGGGGAGATGGAACGTGGGCCAGGCCCTCCGGCAGGCAGCAGCCAAGTGCGAGCCCCCCTCCCAGGGCCCACCCTGATACTCAGGCTGTGTGGCCGGGCAGCCGGCAGGGCAGGAGCCCAGCCAGGCGGGGCTGCAGATGGAGGGCGGGCGCCCTCTGGCAGCAGCCGACATGCCAGGGCCCCCAGGGCCTGGGCACTGCCGCCAAGGTGGGGTCAGCCTTATAGCTGCCTTCCAGCGCCCTGCCCCAACCCTGTGGATGCTGGTGATGGGGCCAACGTGACCTGGAGCCTCCAGGATTCCCACGTCCATGGAAAGGGCCTTCGTGCTGACGCTCAGGGTCTGTAACTCACAATGGCACATGCTGCGTCCCTCCACCCGCATCTGGATGCCATCTTGCAGGTGCCCAACCACGTCTGCATGGCCCTTACTGCCCCCTGCCCCCAGCATCTCCCTGCCAGGCACCTCAGCTCAGCTGGGCATCCACCTCCATCGCCACACTGAGCTGAGCCCCTTATGTCTCTGCACTGGGGAGGCTGCTCAGCCCCTGAATCTGCTCACAGCTGGACCATGCTGGCCTCATTGTGGGGGCTGAGCCCCCCTAGAGTCGGGGTCCCAGGGCCCAGCCAAGGCTGGCAGGAAGGGGGCCACAGGATGCCTTGTGACTACGGCACAGGCATCACCCCCAGAGCCTCCTGGAGAGAAGCAGAGCAGGCAAGGGGCTGGCCCTCCCTGTGCCCTGTCCCCAGGCAATGGCAGCGCCATTGAGAAGGAGATGACCCTGCCCAGGGCCAGGGAGGGGCTGGGCAGGTTCCGCAGGCTCCCCTCTGCTGGGCACCTGCCCTGTACACGGCTGGAGCTGGGGAGAGGGGGAGATACAGAGGTAAGAGACTCACCAGTCAGGACAGGGGAGGGCTTGGGGAACCACCCAGACTGCACATCAGGCTCAAGTCCCTGCTGGGGTGGTGGGGGTGGGGGAGGGGAACGGGCACTTGTTTGACTTCCCCAGCAGCTACAGGCCATGCTTTTAGTTCACAGCATCCATGGACCAGCACTGCTGTACCCCCAGCCCCTCAGGACCCATGCCTCAAGGGCATGGTGCCTTGACCTTGTTGGCTCCTTGCTATAAATCCAGCATCTAGACCACACAGCAGTGGAATGAACTTGTAAGGATAGGTGCCCCCCACCTCCTGTGCCTCCTGGGTACCTGGGGGGAAGGGGTTCCTGTTGTTCTTCAACCTCTAAGTCATGTCCAACTCTGCTATCCCATGGACTGCAGCATGCCGGGCTTCCCCATCCTTCACTATCTCCTGGAGTTTGCTGAAACTCATGTCCATTGAATCGGTGATGCCATCCAACCATCTCACTCTGTTACTCTCTTCTCCTCCTGCCCTCAATCTTTTCCAGCATTAGAGTCTTTTCCAATGAGTTGGATCCTTGCTTCAGGTGGCCAAAGTACTGGAGCAT